>NC_134538.1:27946099-28268546 GCF_050624435.1 Tenrec ecaudatus | reverse complement strand
AGTATGTGGATAGACTTTTCTGTATGGGCAAAAAAGTGAATACATTTGCATCTCATGTGGATGAATGCTCACCAAAGGGCTTTCCTGCAGAGGAAGATTTTAACAATCAAGTGCAATGCCATTCCTCAGGGGTACTGTGCATGGCAGTGGTGGTGCTCAGCTAAGAGTGCATATTGTGGTGATGGTTGTGTCAATGGCAATTTGGATGGGGGATGTGGAGGGTGCAGCAAAGCCAGTGCTTCCTGGCAATGCCACCTGTGGCATCGGCAGCACCAGTGGCGGCCTGCTAAGGAAGGCGGGGGTCAGAGGGCACATGGCTGTCGCAATGGCTGTAACTACAGCATTGATGATGGGCTGGAGGACAACATAGTGGCATCAGTATTCCTCAGGCAGTGCTCATGGCAGAAATTGTGATATCGCAACAGAATCCAGTGGAAAAAAAATAGAAAGTACCAGAAGAATTGTTTTCCAACAAATTTGAAAACCTCGAAGAAATGGAAAAACTTCTGAAAAACACCTACTTCAACTAGCATGGACTGAAGTAGAAAATCTGAACTGATCTATTAAAAAAATGAAGAAATTGATTAGGTCATTAAAAAATTCCCAACAAAAGAGCCCAGGCCAAGACAGCTCATTGGTGAATTCTGCCAAACATTCAGAGAAAACTTGACAACAATTTTACTCACACTATTCCAAAGTATAGTAAAGGACAGACCTGGCTCATGAATATCGGGAGAAAACAGAGAGCTACATGATCCTTCAAGTAGTTCTAGGCATTACTGCAGCAGGGCCCAGGTGTTCACAAAGCTCTGTAGGACCAGTGAGTGGCTCTGGCCCATGTAGCAATAGGTCTCTCCCTGTGCCATAGAAGCAAGAACAAAGACCAAACTAATCACCATTGAGTCAATGTGTTTCAGAATAGAACTACTTCATAGAATGATGATATAAACACCCATTCAGCTGCTAAAAGAAGGCTGGTAATTAGAGTCCATGGAAGAATGACCTAATGATCTACTCCTTTGAGGATGAAAAATCTATCGTCATCAAGTTGATTCCAACTCTTTGCAATCCAACAGGATAGACCAGAATTTCTCCATAGGGCTCCCAAGGCTGTAATTTTTACCAAAGGAGCCCTAATTGCATTGTCAAGTGAGCATTAAACTGCTGAGTGCAAGGTTGAGTGGATTTGTGTTGGAAATCCTATAGAGGGTCAATATGACTTGGAATGGACTTCATGGATGGAGGTTTTAATTTTTGTTTTGTTTTTCCAGAATCTTTAGAGGGATAGACTGCCATGCCATTCTCTCCACAATCTATGGTGAACTGAGAAATTGGAACTGCTGACTGTAAGGCTGGCCGGAGTCTGCTAAGAACCAAAGTTCCTCCATGTTTGCGCCAAGCTAACCCTATAAAGTTCTGTCCCAAGGCTACCCCTGTAAAAAGCTCTGCACAAATAAGGATGTGCCTTTGTCAGAAACCAGTAAACCAAGGACAATGGCAACTACAAAGGAATCATCAGTCCATGACCCAAAATGACTACCAGGAGCTTTTATAATGATGATCCATCAAGAAAATCTCAGCCTGTATTTTCCACCCCAGAAGGGCCAAACCCACTCCTCATTTCTATACAGCAGACAAGGCCAGTAGACCTTAAGCTCAGGACTGATACTCTCTTCTACCTCAGCCCACCTGCACCCAGATGCTAAATAAATTGCACTATTTGCTAACTTTTGCTCTTGTGTCTGAATTAAGTCACTTCACTGAACCTTACACTAACCCTTGAGTTATCAACCAAGCACTTCAACCATCATAACAGGACAACTCTATTCGGTCATAAGGGGATCACTATGAGTCAACATCAATCAACTCTAGGCACCCTAACAACAACAATCATTCAGAAACAAATAGCCAAATTTCTTCCACAATGATGCTGCGTGGTTTTGAATCACCAGCCTTTAGGTTACTGATTGCAAACTGCTTGTGCTTCCCAGAGACCCTTATAGAAACAGAAGGGACTGACCAAGTTACTGCAATCCGTACAGGGCTCCAGAGTGAGTCTTGAGGCTCCCCACATGAGTGAGAGACATGACTACATCCCATACCCAGTGGAGGAAGCAGGTCAAGCCACCACTGAAGAATTTTGTGAGTAGAAGAAGCAATAGTCTGTAGACAGATCTAAAAGCTTTGAATTAAAAATGAGGCCATATTTTGCTACTTAAGAGAACCAGCTAGCATGAAAAAGGGTAGCAAAGGCAGAATTGGGTTGGGGGAAGTTGAAAGAACTTACTCTTTCTATGGGTGAAATCACAGGAGCCCCAAGACCGTCTGACTGGTGAAGACATTGTGTAGTCAACCTCCCACTGTCAATCCTCCACCAACAAGAAAACAATGGTGTTTTGTGCCCATAGCTGGACCAGCTGGTTCTATCTTGGGAAACTCGGACGACAATTCTCTTCCTGTGCTAGGTGAGTCAACAGACATGCAAACCCCACACTTCCAGACTCACTCACGGCATAGGAAAGTACAATGGTTTGTTTTTAAAGGTAACTCACGAAGAACTTAAACAGGCAACATTTCTGTGGGGTGCCTGGGATGGAGCCAGATTATATGGACACAACCAATTATGGAAGGAAGTCTCTCTAAAAAGAGTATTTCAGAGAGCCTTTGCTGTGAAAAATTCCTGTATGGCAGTAAGCCAAAAATGCGGTGGTGGCGTGTTCTGATTTAGATCAGTAGGCTTTTCTTCCGAGGTGTGTCTGGGTGGACTTGAATTAGTCATTTTTGTTTGTGTGGTTAGCTGCCAACTGCTTAACTCTATCACCGGGGGAGGCAGTAAGACTGTCATCCCCAGCACCTATGTTGGCAGAGCCTTGGTACTCAGGCTTCCAAGCTCTATTCATATTCAGAGAAGAGGGGCAGGCCATGCAGGATCCTGTGTTCCGTGACTCTTACAGGTCGGAGGTGTGGTAACCCTTTCTTTTTCTCGCCTCTCAGTGACCTTGCTGTAAAACATACGCAATATCTTCTCTCTTTGGAAGTGCACAGTGTGTGCAACTGTATAGCACACAGCAGCCATTCAATACATGGTCTGAGGGTGGTGAGTGTGAGTGAGTGAGTGAGTGTGTGTGTGTGTGTGTGTGTGTGTGTGTGTGTGTGTGTGTGAGTGATATCAAGATCACAGGGCAGGTCCCATACTAAAAGGATTGAAACTACACCTGTCCTTCTTGTGTGATTCCACATGTCCTAGGAGTAGGGTGGATTCGGCTGTGATGATGGACCAACCAAAGTTCTGAAGTTGAAAACAGTGAGGCTAAGGATCTCAGGACCTGAGGAGAAAGGTCAGGGAGACAGTCAGAGGTTGTCTGCTGAGGGTAGGCATTCTAAATTAGAAACATGAAAGCATGTTGGAGGGTATTGAGGACATGAAGGATTGGGAGCTAGACTTTGTGTCTGTCTTATCTGGTCCCTGCACATCCTCCCAGGCCTCTGTTAGGTTAGTACTTGGCCCTCCTGCTTTAGTATCCAGTATGCACCAGGTATTTACAAAGTACAGTTGTGTTTCCCCCCAGAAAGTTTCCTCTGCCTAAATTTCTATTGCCTCTACCCAACCTCCTTGGTGACCTCCTCCAAGAACATACAATAGGTTCTCGGCCCTTATCACTGAGTGTGGATAGCATCATTGCCCAGAGCATATGATCCAAAATTTTATTTGACTTACTACCTCCTTCTCAGAACAAAATTACTCAGCACCCTTGGCAATGAAAACTTTTGGACTAAAGTCCATAATCCAGGATACAGTGTAGAGAACTGCTATTTCAGCCTCCCTGGATCATTCCAGCACCTCAGGGGGCAATTTCATCCATTTTTGGAAACACTAGAGAAGGTGAAGATCCATGGGAAGAGAAACAAGTTCACATTTAAGGGAAGCTGATGGAAAAAAAACCCAAAACTTTAAATCCTAGAAAAGGAATCCTTCCTGTGCAATAAATATTTTCATAGATGTCTCTTTCTAGAGTTTTCTCTGGGGAAGTGAAAAATTCACTATGGCGGGGTGGTGGTGTATGGGGTTCTATTTCAATGGTATGCTGTTTGTTGTATGCATCTGCTGAGACATGCGGATTCGGGATTATGTGCAGCATCAGACTGGAAGTCACAGCCCCAGAGAATCCATGTGGGCTAAGGCTACAGGGCTAAAGAGAACCATGATGTGAGCAAAAAGGTCAGCTTGCTGTGTCTGAGCTCCTACAGGTTGCAGAGCCCATTCTCTGAGCCCAAAGAGGGGACCTGAAGCTGGACCACATAGCCATAGCCTGCCTCAAGGGTTCATGCTCTAGATGTGATGGGGGCTATGAGAATGAATTGAGGTTTCTCTCAGGTGACAATTATATGGCAATTACTTTCAGGACCCTCTGCACAGCTGTACAGATAGGAGTGCCAGAGTGCCTAGCTAAGGGACTAATTAGACCTATATTCCAGTCAACACCCCACTGGCCAATCCAGGCCAATTGTTGCCCAAAGGGTTCTCAGTCATCAACAGAGAGGCACCACAAGGAGTCTTGGGGGCTAGTGAGCATGCTTCTCCCATCCATCCTGATGGCAATGAGGAAAGAAATGCCCCAATTTGGGGTCCCAAAGTGGCTGCAGGGTATCCTCTAGGTCACTGTTAGACTCTTCTCATCCCACCTCACTTCTCTGCCTCCCACTCACCGAACTCCTAGCATGCTACAGAGTTGTGGAGTCTGGCGGAGATGACATCTGGAGGCTCTCAGAAGAAAAGGCCACAGAGGGAGTTTCCAGAATTAGGTGAGTACGTACTGGGGAAGGTCCCTGGGAAGATAGTCTTGCAACATGGGTACCTCACCTCATGAATACAGTGTAGGACATGAACTATTCAAAAGTCAAAAAGAAGAAGGGGGAAATAGGAGCAACCAAGGGTCTTGACCACCACTCGCCTGCCAGTTTGTCATACTGTGATGGTTTGGTGTTGCTGTGTTGTTGGAAGTCTGTTGTGAGGTACCTCTGAGTTGATTCTGACTCATGGCAAATCTGTGCTTATAGTGTAGTACATGAACCTATGTGTACGCCTTAGGTTTTTAAATCCTATTTTAATTTTGAAGCAGATTGCCAGGCATGTATTTGAAGGTGCCTCTGAGTGGGTTTGTTTTAGGGTGCAAAAGAAACCCCATCTCCAAAATAATTTAAGGACAAAACCAAAAACCAAATTCACTGCCATCAAGTCAATGCTAATCCATAGTAACCTCCCTGCAGATTTCTGAGGCTAACTACTTACAGGAGTTGAAAACCCAATCTTTCTCCCACAGAGCTGTTGGTAGTTTCAAACTGCCAACCACTTGTAGCACAGACCAATGCGTAACCACTATACCACCAGGGCTCAGTATTTAGTAAGCCTTAAAAGAGGCAAAGACTACACAAAGACACCGGCACCATCATCCAGAAGAGAGAGGTCATTCGCACGAGGTTAAAATGGCATCCAAGGGTTCATTGGGGTACCAAGCTTTAACAAGGGCATAGATGGGTAAAGGACTGTCACACAAGGATGAATGGTGGCAAAGCAATACATAACAATTACAGAAACAGGAACTGAACCATGATTGGAACACAGACATCTTAGATAAAAGGATTTACAGATAGGCCCAGGGCCTTCCAACCAAGGCAGTCAGGGTGAGACTGACAGGGCATGACTCTTGAATACGGGATTCACTGTACCATTCCCAGGACAGTGACTTCCATCTAGGTAAGTCCCTAAAAGAGAGACTGTCTCTCCCTGGGTTACCCAGAGAAGGGTGGGGCCAATCCATCCTCCAAGGCAGTCTGCCTGAAAGCAAGATTATCTACAACATGTTGATAGAAAAATTCAACAGAAGCTTAATTTATATGGTGACTCTGCAAATGGATTTGGGACTGTCATGGTCATCGATGGCCTTTTGTAAACCAGGGTGTCAGAATTTAAACTCTAATACAGGTGTGAATCACCAACCTCTGACTAATAGTTAAGTTCTTTATCATTAGTGCTACCAGGACCTTGTTTGAAGGTAAGTTGTCAGCATTTCAAATACTAGCACAGTTATCCATGTTGGACATATTTTAGTGCAGATTCCAGACTTACACAGACAAGGAGCCTGGTATCTACTTCTGAAAACTAGCCAATGAAAACCTTAGGGATCACATCCATTGCTTTTGAATTGATTCCAACTAATAATGACCCTACAAGACAGAATAGAACTTCCCTATAGGGTTTAAGGTTATAAATCTTTATGTATGCAGACATCTATGTCTTTCTCTGTGGAGTGGCTGATGGGCTTGAGCCATCTCCTTTTATGGTTTGCAGTTAAGTACTTAAGGAATTCTTTTGGAATAGTGGGTGATATATTGAGCTGCTGACTACAAAGTTATTGATTCAAACTTACCAGTTGCTCCCAGGGAGAAAGATGAAGCTCTCTTTTCCTGTAAAGATATTCAAAGCCTCAGAAACCCCAATGGGAAGTTTTACCCTGGGCTATAGGGTAGATATAATTCAGAATTGACTTGATGACAATAGGGAGGTTTTGTTTCCTGATTTTTGAGTTAGTCACTTTGACAAGGGCTTCTTCATGGATCACCATAAACATTATCTGATTCACTTGCTTTGGAGAAGTGATCAGGAGGGATCAATTGCTAGAGAAAATACTATACTTGGTGAGCTAGAAATCCATCAAAGGTGAGGAAGCCCCTTGGTGTGATCAATTGGCACATTTTCCACAATAATGAGCTGGGATATGTCAATGATGATGAGGAAAATGCAGGATTGGGTATTTCATTCTGTTGGCCATAAGATCTCTATGAGTTGGAATCAACTGTACTGCTACTAACAATAAAGGTGCAGTGAAAGTGAGCATCCAGGTTACAGAAAGTCTTTTAGACCTGTCTGGACATGAACTGCATTTCATGTAGCTGTGAACTGTAGCCACATCATACATAGAAGGATACTGGGGCTTGAAAACATGAGGCCACTTACCCTTAATCTCACAACTGGTAATGCAGGATCACAGGGTCAGGTTTTAGATTCAAGTATTTGCCCTCCTCTCTACTCACTCTCCCCCACCTACCTTTCTTTAGGCCCTACCCACTCTGGAGGAAGCTGAAACCTGGTCAGGTTTCTTATTTTGGCTCCAGCTCCTGGGTTCACAGAGCAGCTTTCTGCATGCACCTGTGTCATGTGGGGACACAGGTGTGTCCCTGAGAGAGACCTGAGCCCTGATTCCCAGAGAAATGAGTTATAGCAGCAGACTGAGCACATAATTTCTTTGCCAAGCACAAAACCACAGAGATGCTTCTAATGGAAACTCATATTGACTTTCCGTTGCCAAATGGAAATTTAGCAACAGGATGGAAAGGAAGCTGGTAAAGGTGTGACTCAAGTGGTCCCTCAAGTTAGGCAAGAAGAGAGGCCCAGGCCCCAAGAAAGCTAGGGCACAAAGCTTCTTCAACAATGGATTCCAACTGTGGATGCAGCATCATTACCTTGAGAATTTAGAAGGAAGATAAAGACATGTGGGCCTCAGCCTGTTTTGGGTATTGTATTTTAGGTGACCTGACGGGCCTAGGTCTGGCCATGTTCTTTGGCTTCATAGTCTAATACATCACTGGACCTGAGACTAGGGATCGTGTTTATTCCCACTCCACTCCAGTACCTTTTGAGCTCAGTTGTGGAAGCAAGTTATGCAATCCATTTAGCCTCTCTGGGTCTAGAGGGGCTGCTTCAGTTTCAGTGAACTGTGGGCCACTGCCCAATATAAAATCCGCCAAAGGGGTCCCTTCGTGAGGATGGAAGGATGAGGATGAGCTAACTTTCGGGGAATATGCCTGCCTCCTCAGCCCTTAGGAAGTGAAGGATATGTTTACAATTTGGTGAGAAGAGCCTGCTGAATTCAGCAGTACGTGTGCACATATAAACCAGGCATCACATACCACACAATACACCATTTGTGCACACACCCCAAATGTACATCTTGTACCATACACTAGACCATACCACACTACATGTGCACACATACACACATCATACATCACATATATAGCACATGTGAGTACACAACTACATGGACCACACATTGCACACATGCTGTACATGTGGATATGTACCACATCACCACACCACACATGTTCACACCCCTATATATATGTGTTCATATTTGTACACATGTTACACATGTATAAACATATACCACATGCACATATACATCACATTCACACACACACACGCAACACTGACTTTTCATGGGTTGAAATGGATCCAAACTTTCAAATTGGTAGATTGGTTCAAATGCAGAACAAAGCTTCATTTAGGGCGAAATCCATAGTTAATTGATATAAAGGCCCATTTACCACCTCTAAATTTAAAAGGTATTCCTAACTGGTTTTTGAAATCAAGAAAAGAATTGTTAGGTAGCAGAACAAGAACTAGGGGTTGTCAGTCTACATGCTAAGACCTCCCTCCCCCCTTTACAGGAAGTTGGAAGCTAATAATGGCTAGAGGGTAAGCACAAATTCAGGCCTTTGAGACAGGAAGCCAGTACACTTGGGAGGGCCCCAATCTAGGCCAGGTGGCCTTAATTCAGCCAATGGGGTCAACCTTGGCTGTGCTGCAGTTTCCCTGGCCTGAGGTCTTCACGTGTGGGTGGGAAGTGCCCTGAGGATGCCGGGTTCTTAACTGTAAAACCTGAAATTTCTTCTATCCTTTATAAAAACCCACTTGGATCACAAACTAGGCTTCAGAGTGAATTCTTTCTCATGTGAATCCAAGGACCAACATATTTCTCATCTGAGGAACCTAACAGAATCTCTGGGAATTCACTTCATACATGTGTGATAACTTTACTAGTGGAAGAACAACTCCTGTGGGGCCAGAAAAATCTGGATGTGCCGTTGGCATTGCCAGGGAACAGCTCTGTGACCTTGGAAAACTTGCCTGACTTCTCTGAGCTGGCACCCGAGCTTCTCAAGGGGCCTTGTACTCTATCCCATCCTAGGTGCATGTTGTGCTCCTATGTCTGGAGATTGAGGCTCCTCACTGCAACCCTGCCCACGTGACTGCATAGGTGTCAATCCTAGGATCTTGAAAAAATTAACTGCAGTCTCCTGGCCTGGTATGTGCAACCAAGGGGTTCCTTGCTTCTGTTATTAGCGGATGCAGAGTCAGCTCTTAATTATGGCAACTTTATGTATAATGGGCCAAAATGTTGCCTGGTTCTGTGCTATCTTCAAAATCATTGGTATGTTTAAGTCCACTGTTGTCTCTATTGCATCAATCCATTGCATTTTCACTGATAATATGCTTACCAACACCACAGTTTTAATCCATTCTTCCTTGGTTCAGTAACTCCTATTTACATGGAATTGGGCAGAGTGTCCATAAGTAAATACTACACAGTTAACCACTAGGGTTAGCCAAAAAGTATTGCTACAAATAAGTAGAAACCTTAATTATTAAACCAAAAAATGTCAAAATGTGAGCCATAATTTTTGGGGAGAAATCCTCCATACAGGTCTACACACTTCTGAAGTAAGTATTTTCCATCTTTCTAACCCTTCCCTAAGAAGCCCTGGTGGCATAGTAACTTACACACTGGGCGGCTAATTGCAAGGTCAGTCGTTTAAAACCACCACCCACTCTGGGGGAGAATACCGATGATTTCTGTTCCTGTAAATGTTTACAGCCTCAGCAATCCACAGGAACAGTGCTACGTTTTACTATAGGGTCACTGTGAGTTAGAATTCACTCAATGGTAGTGAGTGAGTGAGTGGGAATCTTTCCCTGAAGAATTCTGTGCTCTTGGATTTACGGTTCATAAAAATGGGAGTTTGGGTATCATTGAGGGACTCAGACCATGTTCCTTTAAAATGGTCTTTGAGTTTGGTCAAAATGATGGTTGTAGGGTGGATTGAGTAAGGCTTCTCAACAATAATCAAAGGACAGCCCTTATTACCCTTGAATAATGAACAGGCACATTGATGTGATGAGAAAAACCTCCTTGGCACAACTTTGCTGACCTCTATCTTCTGTAGTGGTTACATAATTTTATGTCGACTTGATAAATAAAAGTAGGGGTGAAGTCTAGCCTGTCAATCAGCTCACCGCCTGATGATGCCTCCCTGTGGGCATAGCCTTCTCATGAGGATTCTGGGAATTCCCTCTCTTTCTCCATGAGCCACTCTCTCACGCTCTGCTTCACCTTCCTGTTGAAGACCCGCACTCAGAGAGCTGGAGGAGCCATGTGGAGGCCTGCACCAGCGCCGAGATGCTTCCACTGCTACTGGGTCCTCAAGGCTACGCACCCACTGGCCTGAGAGTCCTTCACTTTGCACCACTGCACGTGCTGTGTGAGTCTGAAGAGAGATTTATGGGTTGGCATCAGACTTATGGGCTAATATTGGACTCGTGGACCTGAAATGGACTGGACTGGGATGTTTTCTCAATATACAATGTCTTTGATATAAAGCTCTCTCCTATAAATATGTGCGTGTCTCTGGATTTGTTTCTCTAGTCAACCTGGCCTAACACAATATCACTAGTACAGTTTTCAATATACTTAAAACTTCTTCATAATAAGCCCCCATGATCATCATGTGTCCTTTAAAGAAAATCCATCAGGATTATCCCTTTGGAAAAATAATAAAACAAACAAACAAAAAGAAAATTAATAAAACCGCCACAAATTTGTTCGCTGACCTCTCTGCCTTGAATTTAACTGGGTCGGGACAGAATCCATTGTCTTGATTATATCTTCTTTTGAAGGTGCCCTAACAACAGTAAGAGGAGTATATTGCAAAGAGAACTTGTCTACAGCCATCCACCAATTGCAGAAACACATTTGAAGCATGTTTTATCTGGAATATGCCCATGCATATATGAACGTTAGTAGCAATACCTTCTGACATATAGCTCATATTTATCTAGTGTAATTGAGTCTAGCAGATTTTGGAGTTTGTTTCATCTGGCCAGTTTATTGGATGAGGTCACCTGCACACATCAACAAGGTTATCACCTGCAGGTACCTGAGGTTGACCATCTGCCTATCCTCGGTTGGCCCTTCCTTCTACTTAGCCTAGATCAGGGGTGGAGAATGCCAGTTCCTCAGGATGTAGAAGCCAAACTCACTTCCATGGAGTCAATTCTGACTCATTTTGAGCCTGTTAGGCAGGGTAAAACTACCCATGTGGGTTTCTGACACTGTAACTCTTTACGGTAGTATAAAGCCCAGTTTTTCTCCCTCAGGGAGCCTTCAAACTGCTGACCTGGCTGATCACAGCCCAACTCATAACCACTATGCCACCGGGAAGAGCACGTAAATCCTCGAAGTTACTGTCAGTTTCCTGCCTTAGCTTTTCTAGTCCAGTGCTGTGAGAGTCACTGAGGAGATCTGAAAGCTGTCCATACATTTTTGTACACACCTGCAATCAAAAGACGGGGCTCCGCCACTGCTCTGAAACATGAATAAAGAAACCTTTGGAGATAATTCCTGTCCCAGATGCTATCCAACTGCAACTGCATGAGAGGCCATGAGTGAGAAGTGCCATACAAGGATTGTCCACCTAATTTTGATAGATAATAATCAGATGGTTTAAACCACTAACTTTGAGGTGGTTTGTCACAAAACAATAGATAACCACAAGGGCCACTGGAGCCAGATCTCACTGGCTCTAATAGACCCCTTCAACCATCATTTCCCATTCTGGACATAATCCAGAGCAATTTAAGGAATCACTGGGATTTTTCAAAAGACCACTGGCACTGTATGATAAAGACATGGCTGCATGAGTCCGAGAGCCACAGCTGTGATAGCCTGACTCCCTCCTGCCATGCCCACCAGTCTTGTCCACCTACCAGGCGCCTCACTTTTTCTGGTCTCCCTCCTAGGCTGAATGAAGCTGTAGGTATCACCCTTGAGGGTCCTTGCTAAAGGACAGAGCCAGAGCTTAACTGGTGGATGAATATTTAGCACGTGAGTAGGTAACCCCAGAGATGGGCCACCTCGTGAACTGACAAGGCTGAGAATGTTCAAAGGTGGTTCTCAAAGTCAAGTTGCAGAGCAGAAAAATGAGTGGGGACAGAGGAGACAGGCTGGGGAGATGATTCCAGGTAGGCTGGGGCCAAAGTATCTGCTTTTTTTTGTTTTTTGTTTTTTACCCCCTTTACTACAAAAAAAACCCTCAGACTCAGTGCTGTCAAGTCGATTTTGACTCATAGTTACCCTATAGGTTGGGGAAGATTTGCCTCTGTGAGTTTACAAAACCACAATTTTTATGGAAGTAGAAAGCCTCTTCTTTCTCCCATGGAGTGGCTGGTGGTTTCGAATGGTTGGCCTTGCAATTTGCAGCCCATCATGTAACCACTACACTACCAAATTCTGTTAGTTTTGTTTATTTTAAAATAAAATTTAAATATGTGTTCAGTGAAAGTTTAGATAACAGATTAGTTTTCATTGAACAATTTCCATATAACCTGTTCAATGACATTGTTATATTAATAACCTGTTCAATGACATTGTTATATTTTTTCCATCCTTTTAACCTAACTATATCTGCATTAATTCACTTTCTGGTCTACTCTGTTTGTAGGCATGGCTTTTCATGTACCTGGTTAATGACCCCACGGTATTCCATGAAAGCTTATTCCCTAGGCGGTCTCTGCAAATGGATTTTGGGCTTTCACTGTCACCCATAGACTTCTGCATACCAGGTGCTCAGAATTTAAGTTCTAATACATTTCCCTCCTCTTGTCTTGGATTTTGTTATTTACAATTCTTGGGTCACACAGGCCAATATGCTGCTTCTGTGTAGGTCAGTTTTCACCTCACTTAGGATGCGGGAAAAGATTTTAAGATGGCAGATGCTACTCTTTGATAGCTGAGTACCATCCAATTTCTTCACCATAATTTACTTCACCCAACTTTACTATCTTCAGTGAATTCTCCATGAGGGTAAGTATTGAGTGAGGCTACATCATCAGAACTGATTTTCTGAGGTTAGGACTTACAGTTGAGTGTGAGCTTAAGATCAATTCTTATATTTAAGGTGTATCTCTACCTCCTGTTCCATTTTACTGAAAGCATTATCAAGTTTTGAGGGACACTGTAAGGAACCTCCAGGGGGTATTTAGTAATAATTATAATTTCATGGTTAAAGTGGCTGCTTGTATGGAATTTAGAATACTATTAAGATAGAGTGAATGTTGGTATATGACAAAGCTTTTTAGGCTAAATTACATGGGATGTTCCATTACACATCTTAAAACCTTAAGTGATTGAACCCTCTTTAAGAAAACAATGAAGAATGGAGGAAAATGGTGACTAGTTGGGCCTCACCTGTCTGGGACTCCTGCTGCTAGAGCAGAAAATTGGGAGGTAAGGTGAAGGAAACTGGGAGGTGGAGTCCTGAAATTACAATTAGGGGACTAGGGTCTCTCCTGAACCCACCCCCCACCTTTTTTGGGGTGATTTCTACTCACAAAGTGAACCCAGAATGCTCTAAATCACTCTAGGTTCGGGGAGCTTGGCGTGGCATCCAGCTGAAAAGCTCCTCCAACCCTTTCGCCAGGAGCAGGGATTTCCCCAGGCTGATGCCCCAGAGGGGACATAATCCCAGACAGGAGGAGAACCCCACGCCAGGGCTCTGTGCGTGGCTAGCTGCCTTAAACTCATAGCCTGGGGAGCGTGAGTGGCAGGTAGCCATAATTTGGAGTAGAAGAAAAAGCAGAATTTTACCTGAGGCAGATCATGATGTGGGAGAAAATATGCAGATAGTCGGAGTCCAGGGGGCCAATGCAGTTCCAACTGGCCCATAAGGAGTTAAAAACTCTAACCCCAGTCTCCTTGCTTAGCTCCAAGGAGCACGTGGGGGAGAGGGGCGTACTTAACATAAATCAGCATAAGAAGAAGCCCTCACTAAGGAATGCCAGAATTTAGCTACAGGGCCTGGAGGCTTTTTGCATAATAAAGACCAGCTGAAGCAAGTCCAAGCTTCTAACAGAGCACAGAGCTGGAACCCAGAGCCAGGGAGACAATTTGATTTGATTCTATTCTAGCTGGACAGAGAAAAAAAAAAAATTAAATCCTCTGATCTAGTAGGGCACCAGCAGTCAATATAGGACAATAAGCCCAGCTTCCTTCTCAATGATTCTACACACAGCCGAGGAGGTCCTGCCTGCCCTAGGGCCCTACACTGGGCTGTGGGAACGCCCCCACCAACCCTCCCCCTGCTGCAGCGTTACATACAGCACAAGGCACATGAACTCCAGTGAACTCCAGCGCTCAGTACTGCAGTGGGAACTGAAACCTGGCCTTGGTGTGATCTTGCCTGCGAGAGTAATCCCACCCTGCAACTGTGGAACCCTACATCAAATGGGTACACCACCCCACTACTTTGAGGAAGAGTTGGAACTCCTCCAGTCCCACGGACATGTGATCAACTCTCAGTTATCTCGTTACTTACCACTCTATTTCTTCTTTCTTTATTTGCTCACCCTTCTATCTTTCCCACCACAGTTGGTCTCAACGAGCTCAGGTTTGTGTTTTCTCTCTCGATTTCCCTTTCTCTCTCTCTCTCTCTCTCTCTCTCTCTCTCTCTCTCTCTCTCGCTCTCTCTCGCTCTCTCTCGCTCTCTCTCGCTCTCTCTCGCTCTCTCTCGCTCTTTCTCTCTCTCTTTCTTCTTTTCCCCTCTTTCTCCTCTTCTCTCCCTCTCTTTTATTCATACACCACTACTGGCTTCCAGGTCACTACCTTCCACCTAGGGAAAATCAACCCAAATTGCAGGGGGGTCTCCAGCCTGCCCTCTGTGGGAGTGCTGTACTGCACACGAGGCAGCTGTGACAGCCATCTATAACGTGCTGCACTGCTGAGGAAACCTCCATCAGACCTCTAAGGTGATCTCACCAACTAGGGCAATTCCACTCAGCACCACTGGGTCCCTGCATTAAAAGGCACACCAATTGGCCATTGTGAGGCAGGGTTTAAACCCTTCTGGCTCCACATTCAAGTAATCAGGGACCAGCTATCTTTATTTCCTCCTTCTCCCTTTCTTCCCTCTTTACCATCACAGCCAATCTTAGTGAACACAGTTGAGTTCTTTCCACTTCTTTTCTTCTTCTCTTTCTCTTTCTTTGTTCTCCTCTCTCTCTGCTTTTATGATTCTCTCCTCTCCCTCTCTTTCCTTCCACATGCAACTTCTGGTTTCCGGACCCATACCCTCTGCCTAGGACAACTCTGGCCACCCAGTGGGGAGAGTTACAGCCTGCCCCATAAGGCAGTGCTGAACACAGCATGAGACAGTGCTACACACAGCACCACCCGGGGTTCAGCTATCTCTTTATCCATTTAAAAATTTTTTCTCTGCTTTATTTTCTTCTTTTTCTTTCTTTTTGTTCCTCTTTTACTTTGTTTTCTTTTGTAGTCTTCTTCTATTTCTTCTCTCTTTCCTTCTGCATTCTCAGCAGATTCAGTTCTCATTGTTTGTTGTTTTCTTTATTTATTTTTGTTACTATTTTCACTTTTGTTTAGTCTGTGCATTTTAGTTGTGTGTGTGTGAGTGGGTGTTAGTTTGCTTGGCATTGTTACTCCAGTCTTTGTTTTTTTCTTCCTCTCTTTTTCTTCTCCTTTCACTCTCTTGCCTTCACAAACCACCAACAGCCTCCAGGCCACTCCCCACCCCCCCAGCCTAGGGCAACTCTGAATGCCCAACTGGGGGAGCTACCACCTAAATTTGTTGGCTTTGCATACAGCTGGGGAAATCACTCCAGTACTCTTCCATACATCAAGCAGCAGGGGATTCTCCCATTCAAACAGTGTTGGTGGGAACTCCAGCCTAAACCGCAAGGCCCTACCACTGCCCACCACTGGTGGGGCTCCACGCTACTGCAAGAGCACCCACCCAACCTCCAAGGTGATCTCTCTGTCTAAAGTAATTCCACCTGCTAGATACAGAGCTCTACACGAAGTAGGGTATACCTACATGCCCTCCTTGGACAGACGTCTCTGTCTGATCACTGTGCCACAAGGCTGGAAATTAACAGAAGGACGATAAAGAAAACAAGGGCAAACAATTGGAGGATGAACAATTCTCTACTGCAAAAGGATAATTACACAATACTATGAAGGCCTATAGTTTAAGGAATTCAACAATTTGGAAGACATGGACAAATATTTGGAAATTCAATCTTTCCCTAGACTATCCCAGATTGATGTCAAGAACCTCAACAGACCCATAGCCGTGGAAGAAATAGAATAGGTTATCAAGGATGACCAACAAGAAAATCCCCTGGGAAAGATGGCTTCACAGGAGAATTCTACCAAGCATTCAGGGAAGAACTGACACCTATCTTACACAAACTCTTCCACAACATAGAAAAATGTTGGAAAACTCCCACACTTTTTTTATGAAGCTAGTATAACTCTGATACCTAAAGCGGGCAAAGATCCCGCAAGAATTGAGAACTACAGACGAATAACCCTAATGAACATTGATGCAAAAATCCTTAACAAAGTACTAGACAATATAATACAAAAGCATATAAAAAATAATTCACCGTGATCAAGTGGGATTCTTACCAGGGATGCAGGGATGGTTCAACATATGACAGACCATCAGTATTATTCACCACATTGGCAGGAAAAATGATAAGAACCACATGATAATATCAATAGATGTTGAAAAAGCATTTGACAACACCCAACACACATTCCTGTTTAAGGCACTCGAGAAGATAGGAATAGAAGGAAAATTCATCAAGATAATACAAGCTATATATGAAAAACCAACAGCCAATGTGATAGTTAATGGAGAAAAGATGAAAACAATTCCACTGAAAAAGGGGACCAGACAAGGATGCCCCGTATCTCCACTCCTTTTTAACATCATATTGGAGGCCCTACCTTACAACATCAGACAAAGAAAATACATCAAAGGTATTCATCTGGGGAAGGAAGAGGTGAAATTATCATAATTCGCAGACAATATGATTTTATAAATCGAAGATCCCCTAAACTCCACAAGTGGAGTGTTGGAAGCAATAGGGAATATGGCAGAGTGGGAGGATATAAGAATAACAAACAGAAGTCTATCGGACTGTTATACACATCAGACAAGATCATAGAAGAGAGGATTAAAAAGGTTACAATAGCCAAGCACAAATTGAAATATCTAGGGATATACCTGAGTAAAATAAATGAAAGATTTGTATGAGGAAAATTATAAAACACTACTACAAGAAACCAAGAGTGACCTTAACAAATGAAAGAACATCCCATGCTCGTGGATTGGCACTCAATATAGTAAAGATGTCAGTTCTGCCCAAGGCACTATATAAGTTCAATGCTATCCAAATATGAATACCACCACCCTTCTTCAAAGAATTGGAAAAACTGATTAAAAACTTCATATGGAAGGGGAAGAAGGCCCAATTTAGCAGAGAAATCCTCGAGAAGAAGGACAAAGTGGGAGGGCTTGCTCTACCTGACCTCAGCACATATTATACGGCCACAGTAGTCAAAGCAGTGTGATAATGGTGTAACGACAGTTATTCAGACCAATGGAAAAGAGCTGAAGACCCAGAAATAAAAACATCAGCATACAGGAAACTGATCTCTGATAAGGGCCCAAAAAATATTAAAAGGGAAGCAGATGCCATCTTCAATAAATGGTGCTGGACAAATGGATATCTACCTGCAGAAAAATGAAGCAAGACTGTTGTCTCACTCCACGCACAAGAATAAACTCAAGGTGGATCACAGACCTTGAGGTAAAACCCCAAACAATTAGGGCCATTAATGAGGGAATTGGGACAAACCTGAGAACTTGGCACAGGGAATACATAGGCTATTAGAAATAGGGAAAGATACAAGTACAGAAAATTCACAAATAGACAAGTGGGATATACTGAAGATAAGTGACCCATGTACCTCGAAATAATTCAACAAGAGAGTAATAAGAGAGCCCACTGACTGGGAAAACATCTTTAGTAATGACACATCAGACAAAGACCTTATTACTAAAATCTACAACACTTTGCAAGCTTACGATTAGAGAAAGACTAACTGCCCACTGAGGAGGTGAGCAGAGGATCTGAAAAGAAGTTTAACAGAGTCTGAAATCTGAATGGCCAATAAACTTATGAGAAAATATTCCTGATCATTAGCCATAAGACAAATGCAAATTAAAACAACTATGAAATACCACCTAATCCCCTCAAAGATAGCCCAATTCAAAAAGTCAGAAAGCAACACGTGTTGGAGGGGCTGTGGTGAGATAGGAACTCTTATCCACTGCTGTGGACCTGTAGGTATGTACAATCGCTATGGAAATCGATTTGGCGATTTCTAAAACAGATGGTAATTGAGCTACCATATGACCCAACAATCCCCCTACTGGGCATATGCCCGGAAGAGCCAAGAAACAAACCATGGCCAGACATCTGTGCTCCAATATTCATTGCCGCACAATTCACAATCGCAAGTAGTTAGAAACAATACAAATTTCCATCAACAGACGAATGGATTAAAAAACTGGGGTACATACATACAATGGAGTACTATGTATGGCTAAAAACCAGTGATGAACACATGAAGTATATTGCTGCATGGGAAGAACTGGAGGAAATTATGCTAAGTGAAGTAAGCTAAGCACAAAAGGACAAGTTCAACATAAGTACATTGAGGTAAATTTATAAAAAAAAGAAAAGAAAAATGCAAAAGGGGCAAAAGGAAAAAGTTACTGTATACAAACACTCCAAGCGTGAGGTCCAGGTAGTGTGGCAGGGGTCAGACCAAATCCAGGGATACATAAGATAGCCAACTAAAAAGGAGGTGGGGAGGAAAGGGAAAAACAAAAGTGATGTGTGATGGGGGAATAAGGCACTGACCCACCCAAGGGGAGGGCATTGTTTGTGTCTCCACAGGGAAAGAGGGACCAGATGGGATGTGAATGCCAGCATGGAGTGGGGAGCCAGTGGAGGGGCCTGAGGGCTCGGCTCCCATAACAGATATGTGGACAACTGCGCCTCCCCCCAGAAGAATTTAGAGGAAGGCACTGAAGCTACAGCTAGGGGAGAGGTACATGTCTGATCAGAGCACATAGGAGCAAATGAATCGGGTGGAAAAGAGAGTGGAGCACATCCTGGCCCATCAGGCCTGGAGGACGATATCCCCGCTCTGAACAGCCAATGCCCAGAGTAGACTATATGGCTGATCCCACTATGAAACACAATGTCCCTTGCTGACCCATGTCCCCACAGGGAACAGCACTGGAGACTCAGTGTTGGGATTTGCCCAGACTGACCCTGAGACACTGAGGCAAAACACTAAAGGCGAGTAGCAGAGAAAATGTGGGGAGCAGAGTAGGGAGCTCCCGAAGAAGTGCAAAGGATAGACTCTGGGGCCAGAGCATGGCACCCCATCGGACTTGACTGGAAGACACACCTGGAGGTAAAAATCCAGACCTTGATCTATTTACAGATTTTTCTTTCTTTTAAAATAATTTTAAGTCTTTAAAAAATTAATTTATTCTTTTATGGGTCATTGGTTATCTTTTTTGTTGTCATCGTTGTGTTCTCTTTTGTCGCTTTGTCTTGCTATGCCTTGTTTTTGGGTGCATATTATTATCTCTGCAGATCTGTCAAGATAAGATAGGCTGAATGAATAGTCTGGAAGAGAAAACAATGGGACCGATGGTTCTGGGGGGACATGGGAGAGGAGGAGGTGGGGGAAAGGAGGTAAGGTAGTGTTGACCAACCCAGGGACAGGGGAGCAACAAGTGATCAAAAATTAGTGGCAAGGAGGGTGTGAAAGGCCTGGTAGGGATTCAGCAAGGGCAATGTAACTGAGAGAAATTACTGAAACCCAAATGAAGGCTGGGCATGATAGTGGGACAAAAGGAAAGTGACAGGAAATAGAGGAAAGAACAAGGAGGCAAAGGGTATTTATAGAGATCTAAATACATATGTAAATATATTTATAGAGGATGGTGGAGAAATAGATCCATGTCCATATATTTATAGATTTAGTATTAAGGTAGCAGATGGGCATTGGACCTCCACTTAAATACTTACTCAATGAAGGAAAACTTTGTTCTATTAAATTGGCATTCCATGATGCACACCTTCCTAACTTGATCACTGAAGACAAATGTGTGCCTAAGCAAATGTGGTGAAGAAAGCTTATGGTGCCTGGCTATCAAAAGAGATAGTGTCTGGGGTCTTAAAGGCTTACAGGTAAATAAGCATCCATCTAGCTGAGAAGCACCAAAGCCCACATGGTAGAAGCACACCAGCCTGTGTGACCATGAAGTATAGAAGGGACCAGGTATCAGACATCAAAGAAATAAATAATCATATCAGTGGGTACCCACCTTCCTGATTATCATTGAAGACAAATGTGTGCATAAAAAAATGTGGTGAAAAAAGCTGATGGTGCCTGGATATCAAAAGATATAGCATCTGGGATCTCAAAGGCTTGAAGATAAACAAGTGGCCATCTAGCTCAGAAGCAACAAAGCCCACATGGAAGATGCACACCAGCCTGTGTGACCACGAGGTATAGAAGGGACCAGGTATCAGACACCAAAGAAATAAATAATCATATCAGTGGGTACCCACCTTCCTGATCATCTTTGAAGACAAATGTGTGCATAAGCAAATGTGGTGAAGAAAGCTGATGGTGCCCAGCTATCAAAAGATATAGCATCTGAAGTCTTAAAGGCTTGAAGGTAAACAAGTGGCCATCTAGCTCAGAAGCAACAAAGCCCACATGGAAGATGCACACCAGCCTGTGTGACCACGAGATGTCGAAGGGATCAGGTATCAGGCATCAAAGAACAAAAAATCATATTATTGTAAATGAGGGTGAGTGCAGAGTGGAGACCCAAAGCCCATCTGTAGGCAACTGGACACTGCCTTACTGAAGGGTAGTGTGGAGGAGATGAGCCAGTCGGGTTGCAGGGTAGCAACAATAAAACATACAACTGTCCTCTAGTTCTTTTTTTTTTTTTTGTCCTCTAGTTCTTAAATGCTTTCTACTCCCACTATCATGATCCCAATTCTACCTTACAAATCAGGCTAGACCAGAGGATGTACACTGGTACAGATAGGAATTGGAAACACAGGGAATCCAGGACAGATGACCTCTTCAGGACCAGTGGTGAGAGTAGCGATATCTGAAGGGTGGAGGGAAGGTGAGGTAGAAAGGGGGTACTGTTTACAAGGATCTACATATAACCTCCTCCCCGAGGGATGGACAACAGATAAGTGGGTGACGGGAGACATCACAGTGTAACTTATGACAAAATAATAATAATTTATAAATTATGAAGGGTTCATGAGGGAGGGGGAGCCAGTAGAGAGAGGGAAAAACGAGGTACAGATATTAAGGGCTCAAATAGAGGCAAATGTCTTGGAAATGATGATGGCAACAGGTGTACAAATGTTTTGACACAATGTATCTATGTGTATTGTGATAAGAATTGTATGAGCCCCCAATAAAATGATTTTTAAAAAAGAAAAATGAAAAAAGAAAACATTAAGGGCTAAACAAGGTTCAATAACACTCATCTATCACTGCAGAAATATGCCTGCAGAGCTAACATGTCTTTGAAGGCTAAGAAAATATGGGAGTGTCAACTATATGGTAATCTTAATTTTCATATTATTAGGAAACCTCAAAAGCAAGAAGTTTGAACCAAAATCCAGTGGCTTCAAATTCCCCCACCTTAGGGTAACAGTCTTCCTCGTCTGTGTCCCTAGGGCACTTAGTTTTTAAATCCAAAGGACTATATTAGTTTCTTTAATCTGCGATGTGTATGTTTAAGTTTCTGGTTTACTTAGTGGGTTTTCCTACTCAGATCTTTCTGGTGTGACCTATATAACATGCTGTATGTGTTGAGAGTACAAACCTATCATCAATGGTCTGATCACAAAGTCTGAATAGAAACCCCAGTACTCAGCAGACTGGTACCCTTGGGAGACTATACAGGCTACTTCAATCATTTCCCTCAAGGGGAAGTTACCCTTTCCTCCCCAACGGAAGTGAGGTCATTTCTTTGAGACAGAGACCTCCTCTGTGACTCTTGGTCATGGATCTCCACTAGAGTATAATGAATATCAGTGTGAGAGTAGCCACGTAATAGGGATGACTGTAGTGGGCCTGCTTTTATTATGAGTGGGTTGGATAGGTAGCACCTGGGAACAAAGAGGGGCCACAGGTTTCTAGATTTGAACCCAAATTTGTATTCAACTTTGCCAGCTTCACCAGGTTCTGATGATGGGCCAACCCCCCTAAATCCTCTTTCCCCCCAAAGACCCAAGAACTGAACTCTAGTACTGAAGCCATCATCCAGTGACAAAAATACTGTCCAACGGAAGCTAGTAGCTGACCCTGCCAGATCTCTGATGCTGTTCTTTTCTCATTTCCATCACCAGCAATGCAGATCTCTTGGATACTCTTGTCATCCCCAAGCAAGACCAGGCATATCCAACCACTTTGGACACAGGAGACAAGTCCGATGGCCCCTCCATTAAAGAAAAGCCTCACAGGAAAATAAATAGACAATTAAAAACAAAACAGTTCTTTCTGGCTTTTGCTGTGGTGTTTCCAGCATGCCTTGCATTCTGAGCCTGCTCGGATCCCCTTATAGCAATGGCGACAGAGGGCAATGCTGGGGAACTCTGCCCTGCATGCCTTGTGCTATTCTTTCCCCACTTTGTTTTTCCTCCCTTGGTTATACTTTGTAAAAACAAATGCTGTCCAGGGGAGTCAGAGTTCATTAGGCAGATAGAGAGCAGTGATCCTAGGTTGCCCATTGTAACTGGAGTGGAGTGCTTGCTGTCAGGCAACCACCCAAATTGGTTCCCTGCTTGCCTGCATTTTCAGAGGGGCCAGGGGGCACATGGAAGTGAGCAGGGAGACTGCTCAGTGGAGTTAATCTTCAAGGAGAAAGTCACAGACCTGATGGTCCCAGGAACTAGGGATTTTTTTTAGACAATGTTTTGTAGACACTGTTATTGATTTGTGTAAGGCTGGTTTAGCAAAGACTAAAGTAGATCCATCAGCCCCAATGGCTTCACTTGACATTTTTGCCCCAGTCTGGGCAGGGTCAGCAAACCTTATCGACTTGCCTCTTGTAGAGGATAAGGGAATCAATCAGTGGAGGAGTAAGGGTCTACTTTTCACCTTCAGAAAAGAGCCTGTGGGGTGGGAGTCTCATTCCTCAGCTGAGAACAGGGACTGGCAGGCTCCCACCTCACTGAGAGACTGGTAGCAGGAAGGAGCAAAAGGGAAGAAGGAAGGCCTCCACCACTCCTGCCTCTGAGAGTGGCCAGGGGGGTATATGCTAAGAGAGAAGGTGGAAGTTTCATGATTAGTATTACATGTGACCTTGCCTCTTGGATCCCAGTACCACACACATTCCTGACCCCACTCTTCCAAATTCCATTCACATGGGAATAATTGGATTAAGTGAGGTTTCTGGTGCCAAGCTGAAGCAATTCACATTTTAACCACATTCAAATGGTGCTGCTATTTCTTTCTTTTTTAAATATTTTTTTACTCCAACACAAAGAAGGGCGAAAGGGGAGGGAGGAGAAGCAGGAGCGGGGAAGGGAAGGGAGACAATGGCTTGGGGAATGGGGAAGCAGGACACTAACCCACCCAGGGGTAGAGTATTGGTTATGTCTCCAAAGAATTGGGGGTGTGCCTGCAGACCCCATCACGGTGCACCAAACCTTGAGGGCAACGTAACTACATGGAACAATGCATGAACACAGTGGACTACAGGGCCGGCCCCAATCAGAACCAAACTGACCCCTTCTCTAGAAGTATGTACGACAGAGAACAACACTAAACCTACAGGTTGGGGAGAGAGGGCAGCATGCCACATCTACATGGAAGCAAACCAAAAACTAAACAGAGAAAAGGCTTGTCTAGACTCTATATTGGCACAGGCTGTGCCTGTATGGAACTGCTAAGGCACAGAGAGGACTTAGAGGCTAACAACAGCTCAAGACATGTTGTTCCCTCACTGAAGCATACCATGACAGAGGACCATACTGGGGACACACAGTGTGGAGTTAGTCCAGTCTGAACACCTCCCCCCACCTGCATCCCCCCGCAGAGGGGCAAACCAAGAAGGGAACACAACAGATCAGCAACAGGAGAAAAACAAAGCCCCTGAAGAGTCACAAAAACAGACTTCAGGCTAGGAGGAGCAGCTCCCGGAAATCCCCCAGGACCAGTAGGGGGATAGTCATAAAGGTCAGTGGACAGATTTGGAATTATGTATGTATTTTGTTTTTTTTTCCAATCATATGTTTTCCTTTTGTTTGGTCTCTGTTATTGCTGGTTTGCCTACTTATATAAGATAGACATAGGAAGCAAGTTTGAGAAGAAAGCAACAGGACTAAAGGTCTCAGAGGGACTTGGGGAAGAAGGAGGTGGGGAAGGGAACAGTGAGCAAACAACACCATAGACAGGGGAAAAACTAGGAAATTAAAACCAACAACAAGGAGGACAGAGAGATCCTGGGATGTTGGAGCAACACCAATCTAGCTGAGAGGAATTATTGAGGCAGAAGAAGGGTGAGTGTTATGGGGGCAGGAGAAAGGTAAAAGGCAACAGAGGAAAGATCTAGGAAGCAAAGCTATGGATAGACGTATAAGCATAGGTGTACATATGTAAATCCATTAATTCATAAAATAGAGGTATTAGCCTCGGTACATATATTTATATGACAATTAACTGAGGTAGTGGACGGACTTCAGGCCTCTGCTCAAGCCCTTCCTCAAGACAAGAACACTTTGTCCTAACAACCTGGCATTTTGTGATGCTCACCCTCCCAGCACAATCGCTGAAAACAAAATGGGTACGTAAGAAAATGTGGTGAAGAAAGTGGATGGTGACCAGCTATAAAAAGATATAGCATCTGGGATGTTAAAGGCTTGAAATTAAACAAGCAACCATGTAACAGAGAAGCAGCAAGCCTACATGGAAGAAGCATACCAGCCTCTGTGATCATGAGGTGTCATCAAACTGAGTTACAGGCACTGGAAGACCCAAAACAAACAAACAAAATACATATTGTTGAGAATGAGGGGTGTCAGAGCACAGACCCCAAGCCCATCTGTAGGCAATAGGACATCCCCTCACAGAAGGGTCACAAGGAATGGATGAGTCAACCAGGGCACAGTATAGAACTGATGAAACACACAATATTCCTCTGGTTCCTTGAGGTTTCCTCACCCCCCCATCATGACCCCAGTCACTGCAGGCTAGACTAGAGCATGTGCATGGTACAGACACGACACAAGGAATCCAGGAACAGGCATGGGATCATTGATACAAAAGCATAGAGGAAAGGTAGGGAAAGGAGGGGAGGAAGGGGGAAATGATTTCAGTGATTGACACATAACCACTGACATCCCTCCAGGGGGACTAACAACAGAACCTGTGGGGGAAGGGAGACCCTGGTCGGTGTAAGATATGAAAATAATAATGATTTATAATGTATCAAGGTGGGGGTGGTGGATAAAAAGGAGCTGATACTAAGTGCCCAACAGAAAGTGTCTAGAAAATAATGATGGTAATAGCTGTACCAATATGCTTGATACAATTGATATAGGATATATAAGAACTGTAATAGCTCCAAAATATGATCTTTTAATTAAAAAAGGAATAGGAGGCAGAAAAAAATAGGAGGCAGATATAAATATGTCACATAAAAGTACTTTTGATTGGGAATTGTGAAATAAATTATGGATAAATTTTTTATTGGTCCTTGTGGAATGGAAGACCTATCAGAAAGCAGAAAGTAAAGTAGCTCACTTTAGTAAAATGCACTTTTATGAAATTAATTTTAAAATATTTTACCCTTTTTTTCTAATTAATCGATTATGAATATGTGTACACATTATGTATTTTCTTTAAGTTTCCCCTGATATAGATCAGAATGATGTGCTAAGCCCAAACTAAAAGTTACCATTTAAACTTATGTACAAATGTGCTCTATACCATTGATGTATGGATTGTTATAAGAGCTGTAAGAGCCCCTATTAAAATGATTTACTAAAATTAAAATAATGAACCTCATTATTGACGTAAAATTGACAGGCAATAACCTGTTTCAAGTTAAATTGTACAAATTGATAACTGATATGTGTATATGTACCCATGAAATTGTCACCGTGATCACAGTGAGCATTACACCTGCAAGTGTGTTGGTGCCGTTCTGTACTCGTCCCTCCTCACTCCCCCACCCTCCACCCTCTACCTTCTGTCTCCACTTCTTGGTCTGTGCTTCATGCTTTTATTTGTTTTTTAATTAAAATAATTTCAATTTCTTTAATGCAATTATAAGAACAGAAAGGGCATGAAGTAAGAAGTGGCAGAATGAGCATGTGGGAGGAAAGCTTGGGGAAACAATTGACCTTCTATCTTATGAATCCTGAAGGCTACTAGTCTGGCAGCCAGCACTCTAGAGAGCTTCTGAGTGCGCTGAGACAAAATTTGTTCCAAGAGAACGAATCTCGGCCTCCAGTACCCTGCTAAGTAGGAGACTACTCTGAGGACTCTCTTCAACTAGGTAGCTAAGAGAGAGTGTTGGGTGTGAACTTAAAATGTCAAACTGTCAATTAATAGTATTGTGCAAATAGAGTCCAGTCACTTAAGAATTTAATCTGTACAAGTAAATAATTAACACATTGCGGTTTGTAGGCAGCCTACCCTTACATAATATTCTTTCCTTAACTGTGTTTAAAATTCTTTACCATTGCCTAAATTAATTATGCCTACGGAGATGATTGATAATGTTCTCTAACATAAAATGACAATGATGTCTCTAAAAGTAAACCTAAGACAAATCTGAATATCTATGAACGGATTTGGGGCTTGCACTTAAGTCTATCCCCAATCTAAGAACAAGTAACTCAGTGACATGGCCTTGCTTGATTCTTGTCATCATACAGAAATTATTGAAGATCTGGGTCCTAAAAAGTGTGGTGAAGAAAGCAGATGGTTCCCAGCTATCAAAAACAATAGCCTCTGAGGTCTTGAAACAACCAGCCATCAAAGTGAGGTATCAACTAAGTCCACATGGAAGAAACTTGCCAGCCTGTATAATCTAAAGATTGTTAATAATATAATCCAAATCTGAGGGAAGGAATGGTATTAGAGTTTAAATTGAGAACAATTTTTCAGAAGCCTATGGGTGACAGGGGAAGCCCAAAGTCCATTTGCAGGATCTTCGCATAGATTAAGTCTCCAGTGAACTCTCTCAGACCACAGGATGTGAGTAACCTTGTTATCATGCAGAGTTCATTGTAAAGTAGATTGTGGCAGGTGTAGTTAGGTTAAAAATCCAACACTTTATCATTGGGTCTCCATTTTGAAGTTGTTCTAGTATTCAATGTTTTCTGTTTTCTTGTCAACTGGGATTTTTCTCTATTTTATTTTTTTATTGTTTTTAGCTTTTTTGACTCTTTTGGTATGTTTTCAGAATAAGAAATCCAAGATAAGTGAATCCACAGAAAGAAACAGTAAGTGTATTTATGATTCCTGTGGGTGCAGCAGGGAAAATGGGGGGAGGGGAGGAGAATAGAAGTTATTACCAAGGAGTGCAAGAAAGAAGAAAGTGTTCTAAAATCGACTATGGTACTTATTATACAACTCTTCTTAATATGATTGAACTATTGAATTGCATGATATTTGGATTATGTTCCAATAAAACTGGAGGCGGCAGTTAGAGGCTCTCAGCTCCACCAGCTAACTCTTCTCCCTTGCCCTACTGGGCTGGCGCTGACTCTATAGCAGTGATTCTCAACCTTCCTAATACAGTTCCTCATGTTGTGGTGACCCCCAACCATAACATTATTTTTGTTGCTACTTCGTAACTGTAATTTTGCTACTGTTATGAATCATAATGTAAATATATGATATGCAGGATATATTTTCATTGCTACAATTTGAACATAATTAAAGCATAGTGATTAATCACAAAAAAACATGTACTTATAAATTGTGAAATTTTTATTTCTAATTACAAATAAATGAAATTTTGTATTGACATGGTGTAGCATGGGTAACAGTGTTAACACCATGTCCTTGTATGTGGGTGTATATGCATGTGGGCAGAACCGCCTGGAGATGGGTAGAGGAGCGGTGCTGGTTCCTAAAACCATCTAAAATGTGTGTTTTCTGATGGTTTTAGTCAACCCTTGTGAAAGGGTTGTTCAACCCCCAAAGGGGTCGCGACCCATAGGTTGAGAACCACTGCTCTATATAGAGATGGGTGTGCTTATCCTATTCACAAGGGACTACTCATTAGCTGAGGGACACCACCATGTGAGGACATCCTGGTAACCGAATTTATGGAAGAGAGGACACATGTTCTACTGGGGAGCTGAGGAAATCCTCAGGGAGTAGGGGACCCAGGCAGAGACAAGTGGGTGCTAATGCCTCACAGGAAGGGAGGAAGGGAAAGTAAGTTAACTAAAGGGACTACAGTTAACTATGTGCCTAAAATGACAGCCAGGGAGTCCAGGGATGCTACCAGGAGGTGGGAGGGGCTGAGGGAAGATGGTCTGTAATAGAGGCCCTGCCTATTAAAGCTTCAAAGGCCTTCTATGATAGGGCTCTTTGGCCTCAGGAGATAGGGATTTTGAATTTGATGAAGGGTCCTAGGATCCTAGACTAGAAAGAAGCCTTAAAGCTAGTGCAACTGAGCCTTCTCCAGTGCAGGACTATTCCCATGGCACTGTTCTCAACTGGACCTCATCCTCAAGCCTTCAAGAAATAGGCAAGGCCCTAAGAATTCCTCCTTCTTACAAAAGAGAAAAAGCTCTTGGGTATTGCCTAGACTACAATAGAAGAATGAGTTGCCAAAAGGGAAAGGAAGGGTGAATACAGACAAACTTCCTTGGACAGCTATACCTACACTCTATAAAAATGTGTCAGATTCAATTATCCAGGATTGTGGCCTGTCAGTGCCAAACATCTGGATCATTAGACATTCCTACGACACCAGGATGTTGTCTCTCCACCTGGAAGTCTGCCATCCTCTGAGTATACCCCGCTCAGGAGAGGAAAGCCCCCTGGGTGAATGTAGCCTGCTTCCTCAGAGGGCCTCAACCATCATCCCTGCAGCGATATGTGTTCCCAGTGCCCTGCAGGGGAAGAAGCCTGTTCTTGGCCTTTCTTGGCTCTGGAGAAGTCTGGTGATCACAGCCTAGGAAGTATGCATGCCGTATTCCTGGACCATAAGCAGCAGGCTATCTCTGGCCCTGGGAAGTAGGAACAAACTGCTGAGCTTTTTTTCCATTAAGGATGAAACCCATTTATTTCCATACTGACTCTCTCATGCCTCTGTGAGAAAAAGTAAACTGGCCCACTGAAAGGTTAATTCGGACCCTTCCTGAATTCCCAGAGGTGGGGTGTATATGTGATGTGTATATGAGAATATCCGTCCTTGTGTATGATACATGTGTGTCCATGGTGTAATGTGTATGATATGTATGTGGAATGTGTCTGTGTGTATAATAAGTATGGTATATGTGTGGTATTTATGAGGTGTGTGTGTTTGTGAATATGTAGGATTTCTGCTTTTGGTAGTTCCTAAACAATTACAACATTCAAATTATACATTGATAATAAAGTATCATTAATTAGAACTCCTCACCACCGCCCCAATTTGCTAAGAAAGATGGTCTGTCAAAAGGAGATGATCCCCCTCCCACTGGAAGACCATCCAACTCTTGTGAGAAGCAATTTTTCTATCATGTGAATATTGCCTTGTTATTGCACCTGAAATTTGTAGTGCATATTTCAAGGGTGAGTACAGTCATTGAAGGAAAGTGGTTTAAGAATATAAAACTGCATCCTTGTTCTTCAAATAAACATAGGCTTACCGTATGACATTAGAATGAATGAAAGAAGCAAAACACACAGGACCATTCATTGTATCCTTCCATTTATATGATACTTACATAGTAATCAACTACACAGAGATGAAAACGAATTAGTGGAGCTAGACCTTGGAAGAGGCAGTAGACTCAGAGATTGACAGCCAGTGGGTGTAAGGTTTCTTTTTGGGGTAGTAAAATCAAAAGTGGAATTCGGCCAATTCACCCTGGTTTGACAGAACCACTATATAACTTTTTGATGAGTTTGGTGAACTGGTTGTTAAAATGGAACTTAAAAGTAGGGTTCTCTCTAATTTGGAAATCACAAATTTACATTCCTTACTCTTTGTATATGTTCATCTACCCAACAACATAATCTAAGTGCTCATAGTAATGCTCATGCCATCAATTGGTATAAAAAATAGAGGGAAATATGCATGAAATATTTATTTATTCCTTTCATAAATTTGTTATACTTTTGATGAAATACTACATTTTTATACCCTGTGTCTGTTACTTCAGTAAACAAGCATACAATGTAAAGAGAAAAGATGCCAAACAACCAGAAATGCTGTCATTAATTTCAGCTTTGTGTTATACCCCAATTCCTATGAGCTATTATGACTGGATTATGCAATTACTAAAAGTGTTTAAAGAGCTAAAAATATTGTCAGAACAATTTCTGTAAGTTCAGCAGAAGCAGAAAGGGGTTTTTCAAAGATGAACATAATATGTCATAGAAGAGACTTTACTTGTCTGTTTCTAATATATCGAACACAAGGACTGTTGTCCATTTGCCCTACCTCTAAGGAATGGGATCCTACTTGTACACGGGTTAAGGATAAATCACACAGCTGATGATGCTCACAGTTTTGCAAATGAGGAAATTAACCAAGAAGCAATATGGAAATAACTTAAGTAACAGTTGTATTGTTTTTTGTCAGGTATTATTAATATTTTTCATTAATATTTTAAAACGCATTAAATAATCTAGTTTTATGCACCTCCTTTATTGTTCTTACTTAAGTATTTAAGTCTTATTTAAATAATGAGATAATAAACCCCCTTTTGGTATATCTTTTTTTGTACTTAAAACAGTCCTTAGGGTAGGGAAACGGTTATTAAATTATTTGAATCCCACACTGGCTAGAATGTTCTGAAATTGGTTGTAGTAACAGATGAACAACTCTTTGAATATATATCCTTAAGGGTGCACTTTAAATGAATGAAATAATAATTGAAAGAATTAATTTCAATGCCAAACTCAAACCATACTGACTGCCATCCGTTCAATGCTGACTCATAGCAACCCCCTGTGGGTTTCCGAGATTGCAACTGTTTATTGGAGTAGAAACCCCAGTTTTTCTCCTGAGGAGCTGCTGGTGATTTTGAACTGCTGACCATGTAGATCTCAGCCCAGTGCATAGCCACTACACCACCAGGGATCCCTAAATTTTAATAAAGTTTTCAAAAAGAGAAAAGGTGATCCTCAGCACATTCTAGGACGCGGTTCTCATAATTCCCATTTGCTTTATCTAATTAGGGATCTTAGTTAAGTAATTGACTTTTTTTTTGTCAGTTGTCATCCACATATTTGGAATTGTGTCAATATATGATTGAATCCACTAACAATTCCAAAAGACACAATAATATATTACCACTAGACAAAGAAGGCCTAAACACATTTTTTATCATATTATATAGAGGAACCATTGAATATTTGTTATCCCAAGTCCACCCAGTATTTGGATTAATGAAATAAAAAATGATAGGTTACTTGTTTCCTATGTGGCCTTGGGCAACTGAACAAACCTCTCTGGTTTGTAATGTCTTCACTAGTAAAAGGAAGATAGAAATAATAGCATATTCTGAGAGTGACTATAGGACTGAAATAAAGACGTAAAGAAAGAACCAAAGCGTGGAAAATGGCATAGCTTTGCTATCATGTGACTTCTGCGTCAGGGCCTTCCTTTAGTTCAGCAGCTTGATTTCTTTCTCCTAAACCTTCATGTTGCTGATTCTCTTGCTTTCATCAGGTCCCTGCTCTGACCAGGTGAAAAGGTCTCTTCGAACCCACTACCCTGCTTTATTATTTTCTGTGACAGTTTTCTGGCCTAGAATTGTTACATCTGCTTTTCTGTACAATTACCATTGAATTTTTCCATAAGAATGCCGAATGGCTTGTTCACTATCTGGACCAAAGTCATTTGTTTTAAAGGAGGACCACTATGCGTGCTTTATGAAACAAGCAAGAAAATTAATATTTCTAGCTCATTTCAATATCATACATGCTCATCATAGAGCACTTGGGAAATTTAGAGAGCTATAAGGAAGCAAACAAAAAGTCTTCCCAGGCTACCACTTAGAGATATGCTTAGCTAACCCTTTGGAATAACCATTAAGCCAGTTGCCATTGACTTGACTCAGATTACTGGCAACTACGTGTATCAGGGCTGTGCGCCATAGGATTTTCAGTGGTGGATTTTTCAGAAGTAGATAGCCAAGTTTTTCATTCAAAATGCTTCTGGACGGACATGAACCTCTAACATTTTAATTAGCAGTTGAGAGTGTTAGCCATTTACACTACCTCAGCACTTTGACATAATTTTTCCACTCCAATTCATGACATCAATTCCCAACTGAATATATCAAATCATATTGAGTAGAAAATATTTTGAATGTTCAAGTGCCAACTTGGGAGCTTAAAGAAAACAAACTATCATGTAGCTTCCATATCAGAGGTGTATCAATATGATTTTCAAAGCTGGATGTATGAATTATACATTTCTTCAATTTCATGCACTGAAGTGCAACATTGGAAACAAGTAATTCTCCAAATGTGTTTTTTATAGACCTTGGGGAGAGGAAGTGTGCAGGGTTTGTGCCTTGGAAAGAGCAGATATCCTCAAGCAATTTTTAAAACTTAATTAATTCAGGAGGGAGGAGGGGTCACCAGCTGCATAGGTTGTGAGTCACTTGGATATTGAGCTCTAAACTACAAATTTTAGCAATGGATATATTACAGTTTGAGATTTTTATTATTCCTTTTGCACTCTAGGCCTGGATTTTACTGTATGGTTTATTCTGCTCAAGATTTTAGCATTAAATGATATCTATAAGTTAGGCAGCAATTTAAGATGTCTTTGAATATCAAATATAAAGTTGAAGTACATCAGAAAGAATAATTAATTGTATGGAGATGTGACACAGAAAATGCATGCAAACGCTGGTAATCATGCATTCTTCTCAAAGAGACCTTGATGAGGATGATGTTAGCTTTGAAATGGGATTCCATAGTCTGACCATGGGGCAGGATATTTGTAATGAAACTGTACTTGTATTTATGGACCTTGAAGCCAGAAATACACTAGTCAATACTTAACAGCCAGTACTCCTCGGGGAAAGGAGCCCTGCTGGCATACTGGTTACTCATTGACTGGAATCTGTAAGGTCTCCAGGTCAAAACCACCAACAGCCCCGCGGGATAAAGATCGGGCTTTCTACTCCCCTTAAGAGGCACAGTTTTGGAAATGCACAGGGCCAGTTCTATCCTGTCCTATAGGGCCACTATGAGTCAGCCATGTCATAAGAACTAATTGTTCTTAGATTAGGGCTATGATTAAGTGTGAGCTAGAAATCCACATCAGTGGTTTATATCTCGCTGGTTCACTTTAGAGACATCCGTATAATTTTATTGGGGAACTTTAGAAATTATCCCAATGAGGCATATGATAATTCTGTTGATAATACCATAAATTTAGCCAATGAAATAGAGTCTAAAATACTATTTAAAAATGATGCATGGGCGAGGCATGGATCCCATTTCATTCTTCTGTGAATGAAAATCCAATTTTGTCAGCACCATTTGTTGAAAAGACTGTCTCTTTCTCATTTAGTATTTTGGTCCCTTTTTTGAAAATTAGTTGCTTGAGGTGATTGCATTTATTTCTGGGTCTTGTATTCTGTTCCATTTCCACTGTCATAGTACCAGGCTGTTTTGACTACTGCAGCTGTGTAATAGACTTTGAGGTCGGGTAGTGCAAGGCCTTCTACTTTGTTCTTTTTCTTAAGGAGTTCTTTGCTTCTCTAAGGTCTCCTCTCTATCTATAAAAATGATCATTATCTTTTCCATTTTTTAAAAATAAAGTTGAAATTTGGCTAGCTATTATGTGTACTTATAGGTTATTTTGAGTAACATTGACATTTTAACAACATTAAGTCTTCCTATTCATTAATATGGGAAATTCTCCCATTGTGTACGTTTTTTATAATGGTGTTCTGTAGTTTTCTTTGGACGGGTCTTTTTTTTCTTGGTTGGGATTATTGCTAAGTATTTTATCATTTGTGTAACTATTATAAATAGTATTGTTTTCTTAATATCTTGTAGGAGCCGTTTTCTCTGTTATACAAAAATCCAATTCATTTCTGAGGATTAAGTTTGTATCCTGCTACTTTACCAAATCCTTCCACTTTTTCCCCAACAATATTTTTATGGAGTCTTTGGGGTTTTCTCCATAAAGAACTTACCACCGGTCCCAACCAGAGCCATACTGACCCCATCCCTAGAAGTACGTGGGACAGAGAACAACAGTAAATCTACAGGTTGGGGGGCCAGGCAGCATATCACACCCACATGGAAGCAAACCATGAAGGAGAAAGAGAAAGGGACGGTCAGTCTAGATCATACAGCGTCACACCAAACCCGGACGACAACGTTCCTGCATGGAACTGCTAATGGCCAACAATAGCTCATGACATGTTGTTCCCTTACCGGAGCATACTGCGACAGGGGACAATACTGGGACACACAGCAGGGAGGAAGTGCGGTCTGAACCACCCCCCCACAGCGGGAGAAACCAAGAAGAGAACATAACAGAGCAGCAGCAGGAGCAAAGCAGAGTCACAAATCCCCTAATGAGCCCCCAAAATCGAATTCAGGCAAAGAAAAGCAACTCTTGAAATTCCCCCAGGACCAGTGGGGGGATAGTGGTCAGCAGACAGACCTGTATGTATGTTTTGAGGTTTAAACATTTTTTTCTTTTTCCTTTCTTCAATTGTTTGTTTTCTATTTGTTTAGTCTATACCATGGTTGATATGCCTATATACATAAGAAAGGCGGAGAGGGCCATATTTAATCAGAGCAAATGGGAGCAAAGAAGGGGGAGGAAGAGAGAGTGGAGCACACCCTGGCCCATCAGGCCTGGAGGATGATATCCCTGCTCTGAACAGCCAATGGGCTGAGTGGACAATATGGCTGATCCCACTAAAGACACACTGTTCCTTGATGGCCCATGACCCTACGGAGAACAACACTGGAGACTCAGGGCTGGAACTGGCCCAGACTGACCCTGTGACACTGAGGCAAACCACTAAAAGCATGGGACACAGCAACCGTGGGAGTAGAGCAGGGAGCCCCTGCGAGGGAGTACAAAGGAGACTCTGGGGCCAAAGCATGGTACCGCATTGGACCTGACTGAAGGACACGCCTAGAGATAAGAAATCAGACCTTGATCTGTTTACAAGTTTTTCTTTCTTTAAAAATTTTTTTCTTTTAATTAATTTATTCTTATATGGGTAATTGGTTTCCCTGTTTATATTCATAGCTGTGTTCTCATTCATTGCCTATCTTGCAATGACTTGATTTTTTTTTGGTAAATACTTATTTTAAAAACACAGCATCAAAAGAGGGCAAATGCGAAGGGTGAGCTTACTTACGTAAATTTACTTTTAAAAGAAGTGAATCTTATTGTTTAGGAATAATAGCTAAAGCAACTTTTCACTAGTATATACTCTTATTAACCCTTTCTCTAATTAATTACTGAGGCGTTTTCACTGAGTAGCTTTCAAAACCACAGGCTAGAAGTCATGATTAAATGAAGACGAGCCGTCCCAAAGGCTTTTAAAAAGGTTATCTGTAACTTTCCAACTCTCCATCGGCCGGCCGGTTCTGGTAGGGCCGCCATGACTTCGCCTAAGAAGCCGAGACGCGCCACTTCCCTCGCCCTCCAGGTTCCAGGTCCACCCGTTGGAAAACTAGCAACTAAATTCCTGCTCCGAGTGCTTAGTTCCTAGCGTTATCTTCCACGCGAGGCCTCCGCCGAATCCCCCGGCAAAAGGGCGCGCCTCCGTGAAGAAACAAACTGCGCCGCCGGCCACGAGGAGACGGCGAGGTTGGCGCCTCCGTCCCTCCCCCACCGGATCCCGAGCAGCTGCCGCGGGCCTAGGGCCCCTCAAGAGCCCCGCGGAAAGCCAGGAGGCGCCCGTGGCCGCCAAAGCAGGTTAGGGGCCAGCCCAGACTAGGTCCGGTCTCCGCGGGGCGCTGCTGCGAAAACCGCAGGAAGCCCGACAGTGGCCGAGGGGCCATCCGCGGGAGCCTCCACCTTCGGGACGGGGATTGGGGGGGGGGCGGGAAGGGTCGAGGAGGCGCTCCGTCCTGGGTCACAGACAGGGGTCGAGTCGCCTGGGTGCCAATGACTTGATTTTTGGTGCATATTATTATCTCTACAGATCTATCTAGATAAGATAGACTGGATGAATAGTCTGGAGGAGAAAACAACGGGGCCAATGGTTGGGGGGGGGGGGCGGTGGGGACGCGGGAGAGGGGGAGGAGGGGGCAAGGAGGTGGTGCTGACCAACCCAGGGACAGGGGAGCAATAAGTGATGCAAAATCAGTAGCAAGGAGGGTGTGAGTGACCTGGTAGGGATTCAGCAAGGGCAATGTAACCGAGAGAAATTACTGAAACCCAAATGAAGGCTGAGCATGATGGACAAGAGGAAAGTAAAAGGAAATAGAGGAAAAGAAGTAGGTGACAAAGGGTATTTATAGGGATTCAAAGACTGGAATGTACATATGTAAATATATTTGAGTGTAGGGAAACAGATCTTTGTGTATATATTTAGAGGTTTAGTATTAAGGCAGCAGATGGACATTGGGCCTCCACTCAAGCACTTACTCAATGCAAGAACACTTTGTTCTATTAAATTGGCATTCCAGGATGCACACCTTCCTGACACAATTGCTGAAGAAAAATGTGTGCATAAGCAAATGTGGTGAAGAAAGCTGATGGCGCTCGGCTATCATAAGATATAGCATCTGGGATCTTAAAGGCTTGAAGATAAACAAGAGGTCATCTAGCTGAGAAGCGTCAAAGCCCACATGGAAGAAGAACACCAGCTTGGCTGACCACGAGGTGTAGAAGGGACCAGTTATCAGGCATCAAAGAACTAAAAATCATATCAGTGGGTGCCCACCTTCCTGATACGACCACTGAAGACAAACGTGTGCATAAGCAAATGTGGTGAAGAAATCTGATGGTGCCCGGCCATCAAAACATATAGCGTCTGGGGTCTTAAGGTTTGAAGATAAACAAGCGGCCATCTAGCTGAGAAGAATCAAAGTCCACATGGAAGAAGCAAGCCATCCTGTCTGACCACGAGCTGTCGAAGGGATCAGGTATCAAGCATCAAGGAACAAAAATTCATATCATTGAAAATGTGGGTGAGCGCAGAGTGGAGATTCAAAGCCCAATGGTATCCACTGGACACCCCTTACTGAAGGGTTGTGGGGAAGAGATGAATCAGGCAGGGTGCAGGGCAGCAACGATGAAACATCTAACTTTCCTCTAGTTCTTAAATACTTTCTCCCCTCCCCCACTATTATGATCCCAATTCTACCTTACAAATCTGGCTAGACCAGAGGATGTACATAGGTACAGATAGCAACTGGAAACACAGGGAATCCAGAACTGATGATTCCTTCAGGACCAGTGGTGAGAGTGGTGATGCCTGGAGGGTGGAGAGAATGTGGGGTAGAAAGGGGAAACTGATTACAAGAATCTAGGTATAGCCTCCTCCCTGGGGGAGGGACAGCAGAGAAGAAGGTGGGGGGAGACTTCAAACAGTGTAATATATGACAAAATAATAAAAAATTTATGAATGATGAAGGGTTCATGAGGTAGGGGGGAGTGGGGAGGAAGGGGGAATGTGAACAGCAGATATTAAGGGCTCAAGTAGAAGGTAAATGTTTTGAGAATGATGGTGGCAACAAATGTACATATGTTCTTGACACAATGGATGTATGTATGGACTGTGATAAGAATTGTATGAGCCCCCAATAAAATGATAAAATAAAAGGCACCAGAAGCAAGTTTGAGGAGAAAGCAACAGGACCAATGGTCCCAGTGGGACTTGAGGGGAGAAAGGGATGGGGGAAAGGTGCAGTGAGCAAACATTATAGATAGGGGAACAACTAGAGAATAAAAATCAATAACAAAAAGGAGATAGAGATCCTGGGGGCGCTGGCACAACAGCAATGTAGCTGAGAGGAAATACTGTGAGATAGAACTAGGGTGAGCGTGGTGGAGGGGCAGAAAGAAGGTAAAAGGAAACAGAGGAATGATCTGGGAAGCAAAGCTATGGATAGAGGTATTAGCATAGGTGTGTCTACATGTAAATACATTAATCCATAAAAATTGAGATATTGACCTATGTACATATATTTGTATGGCAATACTCGGAGGTAGTGGATGGATTTTGTGCCTTGGCTCCTACCTTCTCTCAATAAAATAACACTTTGTTCTAACAAATTGGCAATCTGAGATGCTCACTCTCCTGGTACAATTGCTGAAGACAAAATGGGTGTATAAGCAAATGTGGTGAAGAAGACAGAAGGTGGCCAGCTATTAAAAGATATAGCATCTGGGGTCTTAAAAGCTTGAAGTGAAATAAGTGGCCATCCAGTAGAGAAACAACGAGCCCACATGAAAGAGTTATACTAGCCTGTGTAATCATGAGATGTCATTGGGACCAAGTAACAGGCATCAAAAGACCCTCAACAAACAAACAAAACCATATGGTTGAGAATGAGAGAGGTCAGAGGAGAGACCCAAAGCCCATTTGTAGACAGTGGAACATCCACCACAAAAGGGATGAGTCAACCAGGATGCAGTAAAGAACCATTGAAACACACAATATTCCTCTGGTTCCTTGAGGCTTCGCACCCCCACACTCAGCATGACCTCAGTGATGCCTCTCACTTCGGACTAGACCAGAGCATGTACACAGGGGTAGATAAGAGATAAGAACTCAAGATACATGCAACCCAGGAGCAGGAATGGGAATAGCGATATCAGATGTGTAGGGAGAAGGGGGAGAGCTGGAGGGGAGGCAGGGGGAACTGATCATAATGATGAACACACAACAACGGAAACCATGGGGGAAGGGAGAGAGTGGTCGGTGTGAGATATGAAAATAATGATTTATGATCCTTAAAGGGGTAATGGGGGGCAGGGTGGGGGAAAAGGAGCTGATACCAAGGATTCAATAGAAAGGACACCAAGGATTCAATAGAAAGTAATTGTCTAGAAAAGAATGATAGAAGCATATGTACAAATATCTCTGATACAATTGATGTATGGATTGTAATAAGAATTGTAAGAGCCCTCAATAAAATGATAAAAAAAGAACATATCACAGTTTGTATTTGATCTGGTTTTAATATTTTCTGGTTTGGTTCTTTTTTCATGTTGGGGTTTATTTTTTGTTATATTTTGTCATTGTTGGTAGCCTTCTTGATCCTCGCTTATGTATTTTTTCTGTTTTTTAATATATGAAACCCAGGGTGGGTCAATCTCTAGAGACAATAACTAGAATACGAATTCCTAGGGGGTGTGGCAGGGGAGTTGGGATTATGGGGTGGGTAAGAAGGACCTGATATCAAGGAGTACAAGAAGGAAGAAAATGTCTTGAAACTGATTGGACAACACTGCTTGATATGATTGATCTATGGAATAGAAGGATGCCTGGATTAGATCCTAACAAAATGGTTTGAAAGAAGAAGAGAAAAGATCGCAATAAAAGCAAACAACCAAAATAATAAAAAAAATTAAAAACATATCATCTACAAATAGTAAACATTTTACTTCTTTGCCCAGTTGTATTCCTTGTTTTATTTTTGTTCTCTAATGGTCCTTTCTAAGACATATAGCATGATGCTATCTAAGAGAAGTAAGGGAGACATCTTTATCTGTTTCATATTTTTTAAAGATAATTTTATTGGGGGCTCTTACAACTCTTATTACAATTGGTACATCAGTTGTATCCAACATATTTGTACATATATTATCATCGTTCTTTTCTAGACATTTACTTTCTAGTGAGCCCTTGGGATCTATTCCTCTTTTGTGCCCTCCCCCCACCCTCATGGCCCCTTGATAGATTATAGATTGTTATTATTTTCATATCTCACCCCGACCTCACTGTCAATTGTGGCCAGGAAAAAGAGCATCCAGTGGAAACATGCCATGCTTTGAAAGAACAGCTCCAAAGCTACCCAGACTTTTTACCAAGGTCATTACTGATGATGAGACAAGGTGCTATTCTTATGTCCAGAAAGGAAACCTCAATCAAGCCTGTGGAAGATACTATCATCACCTCCCCCCCCCCGCCCATCCCCATCAAGTTCAAGTGAAATCAAAGATCAAGATGATGCTCATTTGTTTTTATGATTGTGGGGGATAATTCATTTGGAGTTCATTCCACAGGTTAGACTGTTAAATAGCTTTCAATTTAGAGACTCTGAAAAGATTGCATAACAGTGTGTGACAGAAAAAGGCCTCATGTGTGGCAGATGTGGGACTGGTTTTGCCAGTACGACAATGCACCTGCTCACAAAGCCATCTCAGTGTGCCATTTTTGGGCAAAAGACAGCATGCCTCTCTTGTCCCATGCACTTTAGTCACTTGACCTCACTCCATGCATCTTCTTTTTGTTTCCACGAATGAAGACAGGCATGAAAGAACAACGATTTGGTGATGCAGAAAAGGCGAAGAAAAAAATGAGGCAGGCACTGTCAAGCCATCAAACAGGTAAGTTTGAAAAGTGTTTCCAAGAATGGAATTGCAGATTTGACAAATGTTTTAAGTGCAATGGAGAGTACTTTAGAGGTGACAAGGTTTTTTGTTATCTATCTATCTATCTATCTATCTATCTATCTATCTATCTATCAATCTATCTATCTATCTCTATATATAATCTTTGGGGCGAAATTCCACTTGGGGGAAGGGTACCCCGTGTATCTACTGTGTCACTGGAAAAAACAGTATACTGTGTTGTTGGGTGGAGTGCTTAGTTTATGTCTTTGAGGTCGAACTGGTTGATTGTGCTGCTTAGCTCTTCTGTTTCTTTATTGAATTTCTTTTGATGATCTCTTTTTCCTTGAGAGTAGTGTGTTGAAGTCTCCTAATATTGTTATCAAGCTGTCTATTTCTGTGACCATTTGACTGATGTATTTTGAGGGCCTTTCATTGGTGGTGTATATGGCTATTATAGTTGTATCTTCTTATTCTAATTATAGCTTTAAGCATTATGTAATGTCTATTATTTGCCTTGAAGTGTATTTCATTAGAGATTAATATGGTCACTCCTGGGTTTTTTATGGTTACCATTGACTTGGTAAGATCTTCTCCACACTTTGATTCTTAAAACTATTTTTGTCTTTGATTTTAAGGTGTGTTCTTGTAAGCACTGATAGATTGGTTTGGGTTCTTAATCCAGTCTTCTACTCTCTGTCTCATGATTGAATTATATTCTCTACTTTGTGATTTTTAGGACATGTTCTTCCATGATTTCTCATACTGTATTTTTTTGTAGAAAGTAGGAGGACTTGAAGCACTTACTAATGAAGATCAGGACTGTAAAGTTCATCGTGGCTCACAATTCAATGCAAGGAAAACAGAAACTCTCACAATTAGACCAGTAGGTAGCATCATGATAAATGGAAAAAAGATTGAAGTTGTTAAAGAATTCATGTTGCTTGGATCCACAATAATTCTCATGGAAATAAGAGTCAAGAGATCAAAAGATATACTGCATTGGGTAAATCTGCTGCACAAGACCTCTTAGAGTATTGAAAAGCAAAGTTGTTACTTTGAGCACTAAGTACCTGACCCAAGCCATGCTATTTTCAATTACCACATGTGCAAGTGATAGTTGGACATTGATTCCAAATCTTCCAACTTGCCACTGTCTTCCTAGGAGGAGCCATTATCTGCAGTGGGGAGGGGCCACCTTGGAAGAATAAGTAAAAGGTAACAAGGGAAAAATAACACAAAAATATAAAAACCAACATGTATTTTTTAATGCATTTTGGGTGAGAATCTTTTGTCCTTTAGCAGTGTTGGTGTGTACATGTATCTTCCACACATGCGAAGGGAGACTTAGGGGAGTTTAGAGAAGGAAGAAATATATATAATTTGTTTATTTATCTATTTATTTATTTATTTATTTATTTATTTATTTATGGAGTAAAGCATCCTTGGGCAGTGAGGATGTCTGCACCAAGCTGCTAATGCAGTCTGTTATCCACACTGGGCCCCCAGAAGCCAATGAGGCAAGAGGTTTAGCTGGGTAGATTAGAATGGGTCAGGGAAGTATCAGTTCGTGCATGGGACGAGGAGTAACTGGGGCCTCTGTCAATGGTGAAGGAGAGCTAGTAACAAGTAGCAGGTATGGATAATCTCCAGCTTTAACAAATTTTGGTGTAGTTAGCTTTTATTTTTCTGGCTTCCAGGGAGGACTGGATTTTTCCCCTGATAGAACCTTCCCAGTAGTTGCTAAAGAAATCTCAAGCTTGTTACCTGGCAGTCATATTCCCAGAATCGGGGCTTTCCATCTTCTTTTGATGCTTCCTACATTGTTCAATATTGTGTCTATAGAAACCTTCAATACTATAATACTCGCTGCCATCAAGTCATTGTGAATTCATTCATAGTGACCCTTTCGGAAAGAGTAGAACTGCCCTTTTGAGTTTCCAAGACTGTAAATGTTTATGGGAGTAAAATGTCCTGTCTTTCTCTCATGGAGTGGCTGGTGGTTTTGAGCTGCTCACCTTTCAGATTGCAAACCCAGGTGTAACCACTACACCACCAGGGCTCCTTTCAAAATTGCAATGCGAGGCTTAATTTGTCCTCTTCTTCAGTCCTTTCGCCTTCAGAAATTCTGAGTGTGTTCTTCTCTTTTGGTTTTAGAATTCCACTTCTTTTCATATTTTATTATAATAATCAACTTCATCTTCTCAAGCCATACTTTGAAAGCTATTCAACCTTTTTCATCATTTATTCTATTTGCTTTAGTTACAGTCAATTCAGAAGTAAGTTTCAGAATATAGTCTGACGTCCACTTTGGTGTTTCATTTCTTCCTTGAATTTTAAAGGTCTTTTGTTTTGTTTAGGTATGATGTCTTTGATGTCATCCCACAAATTGTCAGGTTTTCAGTCATTAGTGTTCAATGTATCACATCTGTTCTTGAGATGGTCTCTAAATTTGCTCATGGACTTTAAATTTCTCCTTCAGCTTCCATTTGAATTTGCTTATGAGCAATTGATAGTATGTTCTGCAGTTTTCCTCTGTTCTTGTTTTGGTCGGTGATATTGAACTTGTCCATTGCCTCTTTCCACATATATTGTCAATTTTATTGCTTCTGGAAAGGTCCACCTGCATAAATTACCATTTATGCTGTTGAAAAATTTATGTATGATAACTACTTGTTGGTCTTGTAAAATTTTGTCATGCAATCTCATGTCATTTCTATCACCAATGCCATGTTTTACTCTCTTGTTTCCAACTTTCACATTTCAATCACCAGTGATAATCAATACAGCTTGACTGAATATTCAATTTAAGGCTGAAGAATCTAGCAAAATGTTCAGTTTCCACATCGCTGGCATAAGTGGTTAGCATGTAAAGTTGAATACTTAGAATGATAATCCATATATCCAAAGTAAGACTATTTAATATGGCCAAGTGTTCTGTCACTGACAACTTTGTACTTCACAATAAATCTTGGAATGTACTTTTTGATGATTAATGTGAAACTGTCCTTCTTGCATAGTAGTCCACAGGATTGTTTGATTCAAAATGGCCCAAATCAGTCCATTTTAGCTTACTAATACCTAGGATATCATCTAAGAGTATTACATTTCATTTTTGACAACTTTCAATTTTCCTAGATTCATATTTTATAAATTTGATGTTGATTACTGATGTAAGTTTGCAGTTTTTTTCTTATTATTTTGAGTTTTACCACATGAGCAAGTGAGGGTTCTGAAAGCCTTATTCCACCCATGTTGTTGGAGGAGGCAGCTCTTCCATAGTTAAATTTTCATGCCTTCCAATTTGAAGGGTTCCATTTCTGCCATTATATGAGGCAATATTCCACTGCTATTCACAAGATTTTAACTGGCTATTTTTAGAAGTAGATCACCAAACCCTCTTCACAGTTTTTTTCTTTTTCAGTCTGGAAGCTTTTGTAAAACTTGTTCATCAGGGCTGACTCTACTGGCATCTGAATTATTGGTGGCACAGCTTCCATCATGAACGCAATACACAAGCTACCACAATACAAAGAGATGGCAGGTGAGTAATAAATGAAATAACTTCCAGGGAAACAGTGTCCTGCTCCCACCTTAGGGATTGCTTGGGTGCAAAGACTATGAGTAAACCCTGATTGGATAACGGTTTGCTTGCTCCAGGAATTATAGTGTTAGTCATGAAAATGTTTGTGAATTATGAATCATGAAAACATCTTGAGCCTAAAGTCACTGTGCCCTAGACTAGCCCCTGAATTTGAACTTATGTAAACTTTGTCCTTTGGTGTTCAAATAAAAACTGGCCAGCAGAGAAACTCAGGAGGTATTCTCTCTTATGAGTACCTCTACCTTTCCCTTGCACCTCAAATATCATGTCTTGAGCAATTATTCTGTACATCTCAGCTAGCTCCCAGCTGGTTGGAGTGCCGTAATAAACCCAGCTCTAAAAAGTATATATTCTGTGTAATCCCACTTATATAAAATATAAAGAATAGAAAATACTTAAGAACACAGTTTCTTAGAGTCTGGAGGAAGGAAGAAGGTGAAGTTACTGGTGAAAGGTACCGAGTTAATGTTTGGGGTGGTGAACATCTTTGGAAATAGATCGTTGTGATGGCTGTTAAATGTGTGGAATATAAATCATGCCACTTAAAAATGTTTGAAATGAAAAGTCAAGTAAATCCCATTAACCATTCATGAGATTTGGGTTCTCTATTTCTTGGAGGATATTCTTCTTCTCTTGACATAATTAAATGTCACCTTTTCTCTCTACTTGAATGGAGCCCAGTGGAGTCATGATTTTGTGTTAGGCTGCTAACTGGAAGGCCTGCAGTTCAAAACCACCAGCCACTCCTTAAGAGAATGATGGGGTTTCTACTCCTATAAAAAGCTACAGTCTTGGGAACTGACAAGGACAGTTCTGCCCTGTCCTATAGGATTGTTATGACTAGGCATCAACTCAATGGCAGTGAGTTGGAGTTTTTTCTCTTTACTGGAGCCTGGGTGGGACATAGTTAAGCTCTTGGCTGCTAACTGAAAGGTAGGCAGTTTGAGCCCAGTCTTTTCCAGGGAGAAAGATGCGGTGGTCTGCTTTCATAACGATTTACAGCCTACAAAACTCTATGGTGCTTGCTTTATCCTATCTCGGTGCTATGAATCAGAATCAACTGGATATGATTTTTCTTTACTAATGAATAATTGCTGCTACAAAAGTGAACATTACCCCTTGTGTACCAGCAAGGGTTAGATGAAAGTACACACTGGTTTTAGAATCACTGCAGCATCAGCAGGCTTGCTCCCAGGATGCTACTCTAGGGGGAAATATGGGTTGAATGCTAGGGACTCTGGGAGGGCCTTGTAATCCCTTCAGCCCAACAGGTGAATCCACAGTTCTCTGTTGGACCAGGACATCCCAGTTTGTCCAAGCTGCTTTCTTTCCTTCTCTATTTTTTTCCTGTTTCTTCACAGACTATCACCCCTGTTCATGACAAGCTATTGGGCTCAGGACACCAGCCATTGGACCCGGACACCCCTTCTTTTCTAAAACCCCTCCTTCTTTAGCTTGGGGCACTTCTTTACCTGGGACATGACCATTATTTTCATAAGCCACCACCCTGGGATTTTGTCCCCACCCTTACCCCACCTCCCACTCATCTCTGTCTCACAAAGTCTAGATGTAAGATTAGAGGCCCACTTGCAAAAGCGTCATCAATGGGCCTTGTTGTCAGACCAAGGGAGGAACAGCAGAAGGAGCTGCCAGCCTCACAGAACACAGAAGCCTTTCATGGCTGTCCTCTCCACCTCTCCTGCTAGATATGCTTCTCTTCATTTATCCCAAGTTCCCTTCTTCTACCACACACCAGATTTCTCTCCACATTTGATCCTCTCTTGGAGCCCTGGTGGTGGAGTGGTTATGTGTTGGATTACTCGCCATATGGTTGGCAGTTCAAAATCACCAGCAGCCCCACAGGATAAAGACAGGGCTTTCTACTCCCATAAAGAGTTCCCATCTTGGAAACCCACAGGGAGTCAAGATGAGTTAGCATTGACTTGATGGCAGCGAGTTTTGAGTTTAGGGACAAAGCTAATAGGCAGTTCTAGATTGGCTTCCTAATGACTGTATAACTGTAAGGTCACCATCGCAGGGTCAAGCCTTTTCACTATTAGGCCATCCCTAGACCAGGGCTCACCACTATCAAACCCAAACCCAAATTATTTCCAAAACTGTCTAGCAAACCAAGATCAGCAACCTAACTAAGTCTAGCAACATAAGATCTAGTCCTCCATCATCCAGCCATATCCCATCACCATAGACCAAGACCTTCACTGTCAGACCAAGTAGTCCCACCATCAGACCAAGGTATACACTTCAGACCCAGGCTACATAATCTGACCTAGGCAGACCAACAATTGAACTAAGACCAACCACCATTTGACCAACCCTCTCTACATCTCAACTTCAAATTTCTGAAAAAGTTTGAGTGGGATCAACCCAGGCATGGCAAGCCCTCAGCATAGTTGACTGTGACTTGTGAAATTCATGGCTGCTGATGTTTGACTGGCACAGGACAATGGGCAAGAAGGAAGCACAGGCACCTGGGGTCCATGCCCTACTTCCATGTCTCCATTGCGCATGGGCCATGGTATGCTCATAACCCTCACTGTTCTGAAGAGAAATTTCTTTCCTTTCTATTGCCCTGTGTGCATCTTCATCCCTGACAGGTTGCTGTGGTGTGGCGAAACATGAGTTTCCTCAGGGACCTTACCAAATCAAAAACCAAATTCACTGGCATTGAGTCCATGCCAACTCATAGCAACCTTATAGGACAGAGTAGAACTGCCTCTGAGTTTCCAAGACCATAACTATTCATGAGAGCAAAAAGCCTCATCTTTCTCCTCTGGAGCAGCTGGTGGTTTTGAACTGCTGACCAGTGGCTCTCAGCTCAATGAGTTATCGTTACACCATCAGAGGTCCAGTAGGCACCCTACAGAAGGGGCTTTATTACCAGAATGTCCAGGTTGAAGTGGGAACTGACTAGCTGCTATGAAATCAAGCCTAGTTCTTCCAAGGTAGCTCCATGTTTCCTGCTTCATTTTCTTACCATCAACAGAGGAATGGGGAGGAGAGATGTGGATGAGGAAATTAGAAAAGCAGGGATGAGAGAGTGGAAAAAAGGAAGGGGAAAGAGGAGATAATGAAAAGAGAAAGATGGAGAAAAGCAGGGAGGAGAGATAAGGGGGGGCTCCATCTAGTTCTCTTACCAGCTGTGAGGTTTATTTCCCCACTCCCCTGATTTGAGTCTCCCTCGTCTGTAAAATGAAGTAACATAGACTCTTCTTCAGGGATGCTCTCTGGGGAGGGAAGCAGGCATCTCGTTCTCCGCTTCATCCTCAGGGATGGTAAACTTTCTGAGCTAGAGAAAGAGCTGAGTTTTACCTCAGTAACATCCTTTCAAATATACATTTCCAGGATTCCCAGGAAAGAAGCAGCCATTGACCTCTGAAAGTACTGCCAGCTGCCTCTCTACCCACCCACAGTCTGGCCTCACAGGCCTGCTCAATGTGGGAAATAATTGACTTCCTATTGGGAAGCAGGGCGGTGGCGGCCTGAGAGCTATCTTCTCTTACTCCCAGTCCTGGCCTGCATGGCCAGCTATGAGAAGGTTAAGAAGTGACACCTGGCTTGTGCTGGCTAAGAGGATACAGGCCCTGGAACTTTGAGCAGGCTCAAACTACTCTGCCTGGTTTGGGGTGACAAGACTTGTGGTGGGGCTTTGAGGTCAGAGCCTGGGCTCTCCTTGCTCACCTGCCCACATGCTCAGGGCCCTTCTAATGTGTAGATGATTTGTCTCTCTCAGGCTCTCATTACCCTCTGAGGCTTCCACTGTCTCTGTGCCATGTCCTTTCTCAGTTTCCTGTGTCTGCCTCACCATCCCTAGGATCTCTGCCAGCCTTGTCTCCCCACAGCATGTCTATCTCTACATTTGTTTCAGCTGGAGGCCCTGAACCTTGATTACTTCCCTTTTCACTTTCTTCTTTCCCCACCCCACTGTGTCTCCCAGGGACAGCTGTGAAGAATTAGCCATTGGCAGTGCAGTGCATTATTGGCCCAAATGGCATGGGCTGATTTATGTCTCTACAAGCGATCAAGCAGGTTTTCTCAATTATTTCACCCAATAGCACATGTCCTAAAGCTCTTGGAGGCTTTTCTTGAACTTGCTCTTTCAAAGCCTTGATTCTCACCTGAGTTGCATGGTATATTTCATTTTTAGATAACTTCAGAGCCCTCAGGGGCAGTCTGAGAGTCAACCTCCACCATCCAAGCTTCCAGAAAGCAAATTGCCCTTGCTGAGCCCTGGGGATGATCATCAGACTCTGACTGCCACTTTTCTCTCCTCAAACCATACCCAGGATGCCCCTGGTTGGTGTCCATCTTCTTAGATTCTCCTTTTACCACAATATGTTAGGATCTCCAATGATAGGCCAATGGGGAGGCTCAGAGCCAAACCTTCAGAAATAATAAAGTCCCACTATGACCCACGACAAGGAATTCTGGTGGCACAGTGGTTACACATTGGGCTGCAAGGTTCAAAGCTCAAAAGCAGCAGCCGCTTCGAGGTGGAAAGATGGCACGTTCTATTCCTTAAACAGTGACAGTCTCAGAAACTCAGAGGCAGTTCTATCCTATTCTATAAGATGGTTTTGAATTTACGCCAACTCAAGGGCAGGGAGTTTGGCTTTGAGTTGATTGCCTTTCACCAGTGACCATTGTTTGGTCCATACAGCATTTCTCTAATGACAATGATGTCCCATCTAAAGAGATTTCTCTGCTGTTTCACCTAAGGCCAGCTGCCTGTCAATGTAGAGCTTCTACTGTTTTCTCTGCAACATAGGCTAAATATGCTCCTGCCTAACAGCACCACTCTTACAACTATAACTTCTCACTAACCACCCATGATGTGCAGGTATCCTTACCATGACTCTGGGAGGGAAAAACGTATGTCCATATTATGAATATGGAGACTGATGTCAGGAGACACTACATTATTTCCTAGGGCCTCAGAGACGCTGAAGAAAGTGGTCTGGTGGAGCTGTGTTTTCATTACCCCCTGTACAGGAAGACCCTGATGCCTTTGATCATGCTGCCCCAACCTCCCTGATATTTCTGCTGCCCTGTGTCTGCCTGCCCAGGTTCCTAGCAAACACAGGAGGGGGAGCTAGGAAGTCCTGGCTGTTCTGTTTGTGGTTAGACTAGGAGAGCTCATATTTCAGTTCTGTCTGCCTTGGAAAAAGTCATTGGAAAAAAACAAGCCTTGTGTTCCCTGCAGTGCTATGTGTCCCAGCCTCTCAGTCCTGGCAGGCCTGAGATCAGCCTTAAGGGAAAAGCAATGGGAGCTAAGCAGGGGGCTGCCACTGAGGCATGGAGCGCACAGGGTCCTTTTGCTTTCATTACAAGCCTCTTACAATGAAGGAATCCGAAAACCTCCTGGTAGAAGCCTGGATGAACACAGAAACCCAGGAATTGGCATATGTCTCCTATACAGTGTGGGACTGATAAGTGTTGGCAGAACTGCCAAAGAGTGAGGCAGGGCTGTGCAAAGAATGTGATTCTCTTAGCTCATAGCTCCCCGACTGGGCGTTGTGGGAAAGTTTCCATGCTGCAGAGAAGCCCAGGGAAAGCTCCATTCTTCACACTGGACAAAGGATGAGGAAAGAGAAGGTGATGGATTAGCCAGAACCTTTGGGATCAAATGTCAGAACCATATTGTAAGCTATCTTTAGCAAAGAGAAAACACCTGGATTGATGTAATTAAAGTGTTCAAAGACTAGTTTCATGCAGAGTTGAATCCAGGCATTCTAATGATGTCACCATGAAGCTGCCACTCTCTCAATCAAGAGTTCTTTGGCATGGTTTATTCTCAGGTAGATTCTTCTAAGGAACAGCCTTCTGACAACTCCAGGGCTATAGCTTGGGCTGCAGACAAATTGGAAGGCTTCCTTCTACTGGGCGTGTGCTCATCCTTATATTGGCTTCAGAGGGCTGCCATATTAAAAAGCCATAAAGTGGGTGACTTTAACTTTTTTGTCTCATGGTTCTAAGTGTAAATTCAGGGTGTCAACAGGGCTATGGTCTCTCTGAAGCTTTTAGAGAAAGACTATTTCTTGGCTCTCCCAAATTCTTCAGCTCCCAGGCATTCCTTGTTTTGTAGAGGTTTGTAGATCCATCCACCCAAAGTGTCCTTCTTCTGTCTCTCCTCTTTTATAAAGACAGCAGTCGTATTCTATTAGGGCTCATCCTACTCTAGTATGAACTCATGTTGACTGATAGCATCTTATTCACCGAAATAGGACTTCAATCTATCTTTTTACCACGTCTAAACCACAGGTTTCAAGACCATCACATCTTTAGGAAAGCAGACTGCCACAACTTTCTCCCAAGGAGATCTTGTGGGTTCAAAATGCTGGCTTTTAGGTTAGCAGACAAGTGATTACATAACCAGTAGGGGGTTCTTCAACATATATTTGAAGGGGGAGCACACAAGTCAACGTATAATAGTCACTGAACCCATTATAATGCTCAGGTGTGGGGTCTGTGCTGGATGCTTCAGCCTAGTAAGATGGGGGGGGGGCACATGATGGAATGGATAGTGTGGGGTAGGTACCCCAAGAAAAAGCAGGAACCTGTTGTCAGAAAAGTGGAGTAAATACAGGGTTATGTTCTCTGTAACCAAAGTATTTTAAGAGCCTGGGTCTCCACTGCCTTACCATTTTCACGAAATGGGAGGCTCTCTAAGGCTCCCTGTCCTTGTAGGCTTTTGCCCCTGTGGCTTGGTGGATTTCAACATTTGCCCGTGGAAAACTGAGGGCGATCTTCAGTAGAACCTGAGCTAGGAGCCCCAGACCATCCCTCTCACCACAAGTTCAGTAAAGGAGATGAATACACAAGAAAACAAAGGCCCAGCCCTGGCCCCCAACTCTGTGTGTGTGTGTGTGTGTGTGTGTGTGTACATGCATGTTTGGAGGAGTGTGGGGCTTACCATCCACCTCTGGGTTCTTCCTTCACTGTCTTCCACCTTCACTCCATTCCCTATTCCTTAACTCAGAAGACTCTGCTGGGTACCTTTCAAATGCTCCTTCTTAAGTCATGCTTAACCTTTAGATTTCACCATGGAATCGAATGTATTTGTGGAACAACTTGTCGATACTCTGCCCACCTGTAGCAGGTGAGAGCCTTGGCAAGAGGACTGATCTCCTCTCATTGAGCACCTTGCAGGAGCCCAGGAAAATGAAGCAAAGGTGTCCTCCCTCCATAAGTTCTTCTTGATCATTCTGCTTTACTTGCATCGATCCCACAATTCTGGCCAAACTCCAGTAAGAAAAGGCTCAGGAAGGGTAACTCGGTGCGAGGAGAGAAGTCTTGGCTGAGGAGTCGAGAAATGTGCTTGAAGGCATCTGTATTGGCAAGAGCTTTTAGAAATTAAGTTTTCCAAGCTGCCCTAAGAAGAGTAGAAAGACTTCTCAGGGTGTTCCTACTTGCTGAGAGGTCCTCGGAACATTCCTGGTATGTGAGACAACTCTCCATTCTCTAGAGGTCTGTGAGAGGCTAAGGACACTCCGGGCAAGAAGACTTGTACACAACCTTCCACAACTCGGGCGGTGACATGCTTCCTCAGTAGCCTGGTTCAGCTCCCATGTGGTAGTCATACAGAAATAAACTGATGGAGAAAGTTGGGATGGAGAAGAGACTGAGCTAGCTCCTACGTCTTTAAAGCAGAACAGATTCAAGAGAGACAAGTTTCCTGAAACTTGCAGATGGGATTGGAGGTGGTTCAGGGCTCACACACTCAAAAGAGTGGATGAGGCTCAGGCCTAGACAGTTGGGGGTGTAGGTGGGGGTTGCAGAACAGTGAATATTTAAAGGGTGAGGTTGACAGGCTATTCAATGAACCCACCTCCAAAGCAGGATGGCCAGGAAGCTGTTACCCACATTCAATTTCCCAGACGGACAGGGAAAGGAGAAAGGAGAGATTCTGAAGTCACCAGATGGGTGGATATTCAGGAAATCCTAGGTCCCTCGTCCTCATTGTTGTGCTGCTGAGCCATGTGTCCATTCCTCTGCCAATACACAGTTATTTGATCTCTATAGCAATATGTCAAGTCTCAATGACAGGTCGAGGAATTCCTCCCACTTTATTCTTCTCTGTTGGAGATTGTTTCCTAGGGCCATTCCTGCTTGCCTGTCTCTGCAAAACTGCAGTACTGCAGAAGAAAAGTCCTGATGCTCTGTTTCCATAGACCAGAGCCAAGACAACCTTTGGGAGCTCAGTTCTTCTCTGTTATACATGGCTAGCCATGAGTCAGAATTAACTTGGAATTGTTATCCCTGTCATGGAGAGACTTGCTTTGTTGAGACAGTGGTACAGACTGGCATAGAGAGATAGCATCTTTTATCAGAGTGTTGACATAATCTGCTTAAAATGACTTAAGTTTATCATCTCAACTGACTCATAGGGCAGAGTGAACAGAGATGAAGTAAGCAGGCAGGATTGGGAGCGTCACTTCATAACTTTTCATGAACCATCTCAGTTTTCTCTGCCAAATGCCCTGTTGACTCTTCATGAGTTTTGTTGATGTTTTATAAATATGTTGGTATTTGCTCATCTGTGTTAGATTTGTTCTCATCCAACACTTCATTTGTCACTTGCAATTGTTGCATATTTTATTTATAATATGCTGCATTCATGTATAACTATGGTTTCTTTTCATCTTACACATTTCCATTACTCAGAAACTTCTCTGTTGTATGAGAAAAATGTAAAAGATGGGTATTTTTATTTGGTTGCTTATTTATTTGTTGTTATTTTCATTTTCAAATTTGAGCTTGGTCACTTTGTGGGGAACAATAAGATATGAGTTAGGGGCCAGGGCTAGAATATCAAAACACGAATTTCCAAACTAGTTTTCCAGAACCCCTTGTTATTCCTTAACCAGATGGAAGCTTTGTGTGGAGTTAGGCTATTTTGTACAGTAAACAAGTTTTTCTTTTCCTCTTAGCCACTTAATGTGGTATCATGAAAGGAAGAGTGACTTCTTAATGAAACAAAGCTGAGAGGGGTGAGGGAGGCTAGCACATCAGGAACCCTTCCAGGCTTACATAAGTAACATTCTTGCTGCATAAACATCTTGGCAAATTTGGAGTCTAAGTCCCCATCCCACACTGTTGGCCTGTACCAAACACAGTACATTTAAAAGAAAAGAGAGAAACTTCCTTCGTGGTAAGATTTTTATGTCCAGAAATAAGTCATTAATTTGGACAAAGGAATACAAATGTATCTGCATAGTTCCCCAAAGTTCTAATGGAAAATACATCTCAAAAAAACCCAAACTCACTTCCATTGAGTTGATTCCAACTAATCGGAAAATATATCTAGAGGGGGAAAAGTGAAAACAGAGAAATGTACTTGAAACTCCACGACATTCTTTTCAGCATAGAATTGTGAATTCCAAGCCAAATTGTTGCCTCTATGTGTCATTGACTGGGTTTCGACTCATAGCAACCCGATGTACAACAAAATAAAGCAAGGCCCAGCCTTCCCCATAGCTCCTATTGAACATATTGTTGCAGCTACTGTGTCAATCAATCCCATTAAGGGTCTTCATCCGTTTTGTCAATCATCCTAGAATTCACCAAGTTTAATGTCCTTCTCTAGCAACTGGTTCCTCCTGATAACATGCCCAAAGTATGTGAGACTACATCTAAGCATTCTCACTTCAAAGCACCATTCTGACTGTTCTTCCAAGGCAGATTTGTTTGTTCTTTGGCAGTCTGTGGCATATTTAATATTCTTTGACAACACCCTAAGTCAAAGGCATAAATTCTTCATTAGTCTTCCATATTTATTTTAAACCAGCCTAGATTGGGAAATACCAATGATGGAGTCAAAAAAATCCTAATTATTTTAATGAATCAGTAGCTTCATTAGAGGTTTAAACCAAAATTTACCTCAACATTTTTCTGAATCCTAAATTAATATGAAAGTGAAATATGCACTGAGACTCCATCCCTTATGTGATATGTACATTCCAATGTATTCATCCTAAGTTTTTGCTCCCCACGAAAGAAGGGATTATAACATATCGTCAATGACATTCTAATTTTAGGACTTAATAGCATCGCATCCTGAGGAAAGACTATTTTCTTCTCCACTAAGTATTAGAGGGACCAAAACAAAGTATTATACCAGTACAACTAATGTCCACGGTTCCTGTGTCACAAAGAAAATTTATATTTATTTTTTTAATTCCCTCCAAAATTCCTTCTTTAGAAAGTTTAAACAGCCCTTTTATTGGAGAAGTAATAGGGGGAAATTATCAAATATTTTCCTCCCCATCAAAAGCATCAAGCCCAAATGGTCTCACAGAGAAATTCTAGCAAATTCTTAAGTATTAGATAATCTCCATCTACTTAAACTATTCCACAGCATTGAAAAAGAAAGAAAACTTGGAATTATTTATGAAATCAAATGCATAATTGACTCGCAACTTTTACAAAGACTTTACCAAAAAAACTAAAACTGTAAGTCGATCTTACTTAGGAATACTACTGTGAAAATGTTCAATTAAAATTCAGGCAAACAATGGAAGCACATATTTAAAATAATACATTATGAGTAATTTCATATTGCAGATATGAAAGTATTGTTCAAAATAGAAAATTCAATAAAATGTCTCATCATGCTATCAGAGTTAAAGATCAAATTATAACATCATATTAAATGATGGATGAAAGGCATTTTAGACATTTCCATATAAAATAATGATAATCAAACACCTCCCAACAAGGAAAAGTTCAGCAGCAGATGGCTTCAATGGCAAGTTCTAACAAACATATAAAGAAATATTAACACTATCTACAAATTCTTTTAAAAAAATAGAGAAACATGCAACATTGTCTAATTCATTGTATGAAGCTTGCACTACTGTGATACCAAAATCAGAGTAACCAGAAGATGTAGAAATCACAAGAAAAGGAAACTACAGATCAATATCCATTGTAAATATATATATTATTAAAAAAATTCCTGTAAACTTTTAAAAAATTCTAGTAAACTTAACCCCATAACATAAGAGTATTAAAAGGATTACTGGTATATACTATGACCATGTAGAATTTATCTCCAGTATCTAAGGTGATTCAATATAAGAATATTAATCAATATAACACATCAATATAATTAAAGAGAAAAACAACACTCTCAATGGATGCATTAAAGGCTTCTGACAAAATTCAATTCCCTTGTATGATAAAAAAATCATCAAATAAGAAAAAGAAAGATGAATTACTTTTCATGATAAAGAACATTTCAGAAAAATCCACAGATTACCTATCTATGGTAGCTCGATTTCCATTTGTTTTAGGTATCGCCAAATTGATTTCCATAAGGGCTGCACATACCTACCGGACTACCAGCAGTGAATGAGTATTTCTATCTCACCATATCCCTCCAACACTTGTTGCTTTCTGATTTTTTTTTTAATTGGGCTATCTTTGAGGGTGTGGTAGTTACATACTCTGGTGTCAATTTGAGGATTAAGAGTGAAGGGGTGGAGTCTAGCCTGTCAATCAGGATATAGCCAATGAGGCCTCTGTGTGGGCATGGCCTTCTTCTGAGGATTCTGGAAAATCTGGTATTCCTCCTTAGAGGTGGGAGATTCTCTCTAGGCTCACTCCCTGTGAGACATCCCTGTGAACAAGACACGGGGAGAGAGGCTGATGGAGCCAGACCTCTGGAGCCGGAGAAGCTACATGGAGACCCCAGCCAGTGCTGAGATGCTTACAATGCAACAGGATCCAGAAGACTTCCCACCAACTGGCCTGTGATCTTCCTGCATTCGGCCTTATTGCATATGTTTCATGAGTCTGAAGAGGACTTTATAGATTAGCATCAGAAATATGGGCTAATATTGGACTTATGGACTTGATCTGGACTGGGCTAGGATGTTTTTTAGTATTCAATTGCTATTGTATATAAAACCCTTTCTTATACATATATGAGTCTGCCAGGATCTGCTTCTCTAGTCTACCCATAATAACACAGAGGGTGTTAGGTGGTATCTCTTAGTTGTTTTAATTTGAATTTTCCTTATGGCTAATAATCGGGAAAATTTTCTCTTATGTTTATTGGCCATTCAGATTGCTGCCCTTGTGAAACTTGTGAGGTCTTTTGCCCACCTTCTCAATGGACTATTTGTATTTCTCTTATTGTAGGCTAGCAGAGTATTGTAATAAGTCCTTTGTCTGGTGGGCCATTGCTAAAGATGTTTTCCCAGTCTGTGGGCTCTCTTCTTACTCTGTTGGTGAAGTCTTTCGATGTACACAGGTGTTTTAGCTTCAGTAAATTCCACTTGTCAATTTGTGCTTCCTCTGTGTTTGTGTCCTTTCCTATTTCTGATAGCCTATATATTCTCTGTGCCAAAGTTCTTAGATTTGTCCCAATTTCCTCATTGATGGCCCTAATAGTTCGGGGTTTTACTTTAAGGTCTGTGATCCAACTTGAATTTTTTCTTGTGCACACAGTGGCGTAAGGGTCTTGCTTCAGTTTTCTGAAGTTAGATATCCTTTTTTTTTTTCTCAGCACCCCTTGTTGAAGAAGACATCCCCGTACCATTTGATATATTTTGGGCCCTTATCAAAGATTAGTTTCTGTATGCTGATGATTTCATTTCTGGGTTTTCAGTTCTTTTCCATGGGTCTGAGTAGCTGTCATTATAACAGTACCATACTGTTTTGACCACTGTGGCTGTATAATAGGTGCTAAAGTCGGGTGAAGTAAGCCCTCTGGTTTTGTCCTTTTTCTTAAGGTCTTCTTTGCTAATTCTGGGCTTCTTCCCTCTCCATATGAAGTTGGTAGTCAGTTTTACCAATTTTTTGAAGAAGGATGTTGTTATTTGTAAAGGGATAGTGTTAAACCTCTATAATGCCCTGGGTAGGACTGACATCTTTATTATATTAAGTCTTCTGATCCATGAGCAAGGGATATTCTTTTGTGGAGGTCACTCATGGTTTCTTGTAGTAGTGTACTGTAGTTTTCCTCATATAAATCTTTTGGTTTGGTATATCCTAAAAAAGGTAGCCTAGGTAGATATTTTAATTTGTGTTTGGCTGTTGTGAGGACTACTACCTTGTTGATCTACTCTTCTATGGTCTTGTATGATGTATATAGCAGTTTGATAGGCTTTTGTTTGCTGATATTGTATCCTGCCACTCTGCCAGATTACTCTATCACTTCCAGCACTCTTTTTGTGGAACTTTTGGGACTTTCCATATATAAAACCATATCATCTGTGAATAACAATTGTTTTACCTTTTCTTTCCCCAGATAAATACCAAGGGACACGACATCCCCTCACTGACCCATAGCACTATGTGTGACAACACTGGAGACACAGTGAAAGAACTGTGCCCGATCTGACCACCCCCCCCCCCCGCACACTGGTCAAAACAGGAAGGGAGCGCAAGAGAGCAGGAAGGGGAGCAAGGCAATTACGTCCCTGAGGAATCCCAAAAATAGACTTCTGACTTGGGGGGGTGGGGGCAGGGCTTGGCACCTCATCAGACCCGATTGGAAAGCATTCATAGTGATCACCAGACAGACATGGAACTCTTTGCAGGCTTTCCCCAACCCCCATGTCTATCTATATAAGATAGGCAGGATTATTTACAATCCCGAGGGGAAAACAACAAGACCAATGGTTTGGTAGAGGACATGTGAGATGAGGAAGTGGAGGAAAAGGAGAGGTGAGCCAACACACCCAGGGACAAGGGAACAACAAGAGATCCAAAATTACTGGCAAGGAGGGTGTAGAATGCCTGGTGGCGTTTGAGCAAGTGCAATGTAGCCAAGAGGAATTACTTACAGCAGAATGAAGGTTGAGCATGATAGTGGGACAGGAGGAAAGTAAAAGGAATTAGAGGAAAGAACTAGGAGGTAAAAGACATGTATAGAAGTATGAATATAGGCATGTATATATGTAAATATATTAACATATAATGATAGGGATATAGGTCTATGTACATATACTTATATATTAAGTATTAAGGTATCAGATGGACATTGGGCCATCTTCCTCAATGCAAGAACATTTTGTACTAATAACCTGGCATTCTGTGATGCTCACTTTCCTGACATGATTGCTGAAGACAAAATGAATGCATTAGCAAATGTAGTAAAGAAAACTGATGGTGCTTGGCTTTCAAATGATATAGCATCTTGGGTCTTAAAGGTTTGAAGTTAAACAAGTGGCTGGCTATCTATCAGGGAAGCAACAAAACCCACATAGGAGAAGCATACCAGCCTATGTGATTACAAGGTGTCAACAGGATCAGGCATCAGAAGACCTAAAACAATATCATATCGATATGAATGAGATGAGTTGGAGCACAGACCCCACACCATCTGTAGACAATTGGACATTTCCTCCCAGAAGGGTCACAAGGAAGGACAAAGCAGCCAGCGTGCAGTATAGCATTGACAAAACACACAACTTTCCTCTAGTTGTTTAATGCTTTCCCACTCCACCCCCATCATGATCCCAGTTATACCTTACAAATCTAGGTACACCAGAGCATGTACACTGGTACAGAAAAGAGCTGTACCAGAGTACTGGAATCCAGGACATATAAACCCCTCAGGAACAGTGATGGGAGTAATGATGCCATGCGGGTAGGAGGAGGAGAAAAGGGGACTGATCACAATGATCTATGTCTAACACTGTACCCCATCCCCCACCAAGGGGGATGAACAACAAAATCGTGGGTGAAGGAAGACAGGGGATGGAGTAAGATATGAAAATAATATAATAATAATTTATATTTTATCAAGGGTTCATGAGGTGGGAGGGTGGGGGAAGGAAGGAAAAAAAGGGAAAGTTGTGTTTCTTTAAACCAACAACAAATAATTTGAGAAGGAAGTTAAGATGCTAATTTCCCCAGCAACATCTAATATAATAAAATACCTAATAAGATATTTAATCAAGGAGGCCAAAAATCATAATACTAAAAACCATAAAACACTTCTAAAAAGTCAAAGGATATCTAAATAATGGAAAGGCATTTTATGTTCATAGGTTGATATATTTAATTGCAAATGTCTCAGCTCTACCAAAGAAATCTGGCCTTTTTTGAAGAATTAGGAAAGCCAAGATTTAAACTAGTAGGGAATTACAAGGACCTCTAGAGGCCAAATAATCATAGTAGACATGAAGAGCAATATAGGAGGATTCACATTTTCTATTAAAAATATACTACAAAACTAGACTAATAAAAATGATGCAGTACTGACTTAAGGATAAATTAAACCAATGGTACAGCTTTGAAAGAAAAATACCTCAAGCTCACACCATCAAGTAAATGCTGACTCACAATGCCCCTGGATTTCTGAGACTATAACTCTTTACTGGAATAGAAATTCTCTTCACCATTAGGATAGCTAATAACAAGTGTTGACAAAAATATGGAAAAATCAGAATACAGATACATGGGAATGTAAATCAGAATACATGTGCTGGTGGGAATGTAAAATTGTTCAGCTACCATGGCAAACAGTTCAGTAGCTGTTTAAAAAGTTAAGCACAGAATTACCATATGATCCAGCAACTCTTCTCTTAGATATATAAACAAAGGAATAAAAATAAGTAACTAAAAAGGACAAATATACAACACTGTATATTGTAATGAAAGTTTACAATGGTGAAAATATAGAAACAACTCAAGTGCCCATCAACAGATGATAAACAAATTGTTGTATTTTCTTTTTATATTTGAAAAATGGAGTGTTATACAGCCATAAAGAGAAATGAAATTCTTATATGTGCCACAATATCAATAAATCTGGAAAATTTTATGTTGGGTGAAGTAACTCAGACACAAAAGAACAAGTATTGCATTGTTCAACTTATATGAGATTTGTAAAATAGGCAAATCTATCAAGACAAAAGAAGAATGATTGCCAGGAGACAGGAGGAGGAAGGAGTAGGGGAGTATCACTTTAAAATCTGTGAATTGTATTTTATGCAAAGTGTTCTTCAATAAACATTTTAAGTAAAGCATGATAGTTGGAAATATATAAATAAGGCTGAAAAATAACACAATGTGGATAAGAAATTTGAAAATAGGGAAGAAAACCAGAGCAACAACCTTAAATAAAAATGCACAAATCTATTTGGAAAAGTATGACAAATATGTCAATTTGTATTCAAGTAAACTACTTATAGAACGAAATCAAAACAATTGAATAAATGTGAATATAGTTACAACTGAGAATTTATTGTTGTTGTTTTGGGGCTTGATAATATGCAGCTATGAATTTGAAAAGAGTTTTGTCTTTTAGGTGTACATGCTGAAGTATTTATAGATTAAACAACTGGAAGCCTTGAATTTGCTTTAAAATAATCCACTTGGGGAAGAAATAAAAAAAAGTGAGAAAGGATAGAGATGAAATAATATTGGTGATGAGTAGATTATTACTGAGTCTTGGTAATTTATGCATGTTTACTATGTTTTCTTAATTTTATATTCTCAAATATTGTCTAACAAACATTTAAAATAAAATACAGCTGCCCTTGATGTCTCAGACACTCTCAGGTAGCTGATGGGAAGGCACAGATTCCCCATCTGTTGGTAGCCTGGTTAGGACTGTCAAAAATACTTAGCCATCAGGTCACTTGCACTTTATTTTTTATGCCAAACCTCATAGTCTGAATAAAAAGTGCATTTAATGGTTGACATACACGTGGGGATATTAGAATTTGGGGAAAATTTTTAACTAAAATATTGGGTAAGATGAGAGTGAAATATTAAGGTATAATGGAGATTAATCACAGCAAAATTATTTTGAATAATGAGAATTATTTTTACACTTTTAAATCTAGAATCCATTATTTTATAACCAAAGGTCAGGACACACGTACACACACCTACACTTACTACCGCACCCATAAAGTTTCATGTTGTAGCCACAGGTGAACACACAACATTAGGTTATGGCTAGTGTTTCATACAAAAGGGAAGTTAGGGTTGCAGAACTAATGTTGATAAAGATCCCATTTAAAGTATGAGCTTTTAGAGAAACAAGGGATGTGAACTCTTGAGGATTAGTATGACCCTGGCAAACCCTCCTGAAGCTATAACAAGATGGCCAAGGTTGTGTCAGAGAAAATTAAGTAGGAATCCAGGACTTCCATTTCTGCTGAATCATAATGAGAGCTTAGGTCTGTGTCCCCACACTGTCAGGGTTTCAGTGAAGTCAGTGTGATGAATTCACACTCTGAGCACTACCCAACAATAACCAGGAGTCTTGTTGCTTGCATATAAACAGAGATTGAGTGGAAAATCTTAACTTCTGCCTCCAAATGATAGTAATAAGATGACATCCTACCATTTCCCTACAGAAACAAGGCAGCGTCAGAGAAACACAGCTAAAAGAGAAGGTATACAGATGATCAACACAATACCAAAAAAATCTAGGGTAAAATAAGCAGTAACTTGTCATATCAAGAATCAGGGAGATTTAAAATTGAGCTGAAAAAGATTCAGAAGATGACAAACAAAAGAGGGAAAGGATGTTGGAAGTATCTGACAAAGATTTAAATAAGTCATGATGAAAATGCAAATCCTCGTAGACAAAATTGTGACCATGCTGCAAACAAATGAAAAAGTAAAAAAGCATCAGCAAAAAAAGTCTAAACAAGATATAAAATGTACCAAATGGAAATTTTAAAGATGTGAAACACAATGACCAAATAAACTGCTTCAGAGATAGACTCAACAGTAGAATGGAATCAGTGAATAAGAAGAAAGGACAATTAGAAATTACTCTATTTGAACAACAAAGAGAAAAGAGACTGAAGAGGTCAATGGAGCCCCTGAGTTTTGGGGCAATATAGCCAAAGAGCTAACCTTTACGTCATCAAAGTCTCAGAAAAAAGAAATCAGGAGTGAAAAAGTACTGGGAGCAATAATGACTCAGAACTTCCCAAATTTTAAAGAAACACAAATCTCTAGGTTTAAGAAGTTAAGTGAACCCTAAATAGGGTAAACCCAAAGAAATCCATGTCAAAACAGAATAATTAAACCACTGAAAACTAAAGACAGTAGAAATATTGAAAAGTCACAGAAAAACAACCTATCTATAGGGGGAAAGCAATTAGAATGATGGACATTCCCTCATCAGAAATCATGGCGACCAAAGTAAATTAATGTAGCATTATTTAAATACTCAAAGAAAAGAGCCTGAAACTCAGAATTCTATACCCAGTGAAAGTATCTTTCAGAACTAAAGAAGAAAAGAAAACATTCTCAGATGAAAGAAAGCTAAGAGAATTGCCATCAAATCTTAAATAACAGAAAAAGAAAATACTCTAAACGGAGAAAGTTATAAAAGCAGAAACATTAAAAAGAAACAAAGAACATGGTAAGCAGAAAAGGACGAATATAATTGACTTTCTTGGATTGATGGTTAAAAGAAAACCTATAACAATAAACACAGATAGAAAATTTCTCAACAAATAACATCCCAAAGTATAAATAAAAGAATAATACATTATGACCAAGTGCATACTAGGAATGCAAGGATGGCTCAATATTAGAAAAACAAGTAATACAATCCATCACAAAAATAACATAAAGGAAAAGAACCATATGACCATATCAACTAATGCCGCAAAGGCACTTAAAAAAATCCAACCCATATTCTTGATAAAAAATAGTCCAAAAAATTGTCAAAAGAATAAAAAGGGAAGCTACAAATTGGGAAATTTTGGAAATGATACATCAGATAAAGGACTAATTGTAAAAATCTATAAAAAGCTGCAACACTTCAATAAGAAAAGCACAAATAATCCAATCAAAAATTGGACAGAAACATGAGCAGAAAATTCACTTGAAACAACATCCAGTGTGCCAAGAATCATATGAAGAAGTGCCCCAGATCATTAGGTATAAGAGAAATACAAATTAAAACAATGATGAGATATTGCCTCACATGGTTACTTATAGCAAAATTTTAAAAACAGAAAATAATTAACGCTGGGTTACTTTCCGTGTTCTGGAGAGATTGACTGTGCAACTGTGTTTAACATGCTTTCCCCTATGTATGCTCAACAATTAAAAAGAGAGAGAAAAATCTCTTAAAGGGCTTTTGTGAGGATTTATTTAAAACAAATGTTAAAAAATATGCAAGCAAGCAAAGTCCTGGAAAACCTGTCTGATGTGCTTATAAATATATGTAGAGTAGTATTTACTACATTTAGCTTACAAACAGCCATGGTAAAGGACCTAAAAAGGAGGTAATGTTGTATATTTCAGTGTTTGGTAAAATGACACCAGAAAACTGTGATGTATTATTATCTATAATGTAATGCATAAAGCAACAACTGAAAATCTGAAGAGACAGTCACATATAAGGATCCTCAAAAATTTATTTTTTTAATTCCATTATTTTAAATTCCATTTTCTATGATTTTTGAAACTTTCTCATCCATGATAGATCAATCAAAATGGAATTCTAAAACTATGCTCAAATAACCTGAAAAGCAGTTAAAAAATCAACAGTGAAACAAGCAAACAAAACCAGAAAATTAAAATGTAAAATGGCTGTCTTACTTCCTAACATATCAAGAATATTATTAATGTAAATGATGTAAATATATCATTAAAAGGCAGAGATTGACAAAATGGAGAAGAAAGCATGATCCAATTATATGCTAGTCACAGAAATTTATAATGATGTAGGCAAGGTGGAATTAAATGAAGCAGAAGAAGGTATATGCAAACATTAACCAAAGGCAATGGTTTATATAATATATAAGATAGGTTCTCGTGCAAAAAGCATTACTAGATAACATCAAAAGCCAAACCCAACTCACTGCCAATAAGTCCATTCCGACTTCTAGCTACCCTGTAGGAGAAGGTAAATTGCCCCTCTAAGTTTCTGAGACTGTAATTGTTAATAGGAATAGAAAGGCCCATCCCTCTCCTGGAGCAGCTGGTGGATTTGAACTGCTGACTTTATGCATCCCAACCAAATTCATAACCAAGATGCCATCAGGATGCCTAATTAAACATGGAATGTAGGAAATATGAATCTAGAAAAATTAGAAGTCATCAGAAATTAAATAGAATGCATCACTGAGCTGAGTTGGACTGGTATTGGCTATTTTAAATCAGGCAATCCACCGTCTGCTATATTAGGAATGAAAAGTTGAAGTGGAATTGCATAGGATTCATCATCAAAAAGCACATGCAGCAAGGGCAATGTAACTGAGAGAAATTACTGAAACCCAAATGAAGGCTGGGACTAGAGGAAAGTAAAAGGAAATAGAGGAAAGAACAAGGGGGTATTTATAGAGGTCTAAATACAGGCATGTACATATGCAAATATATCTATATAGGATGGTGGGGAAATAGATCTACATGCATATATTAATAGGTTTAGTATTACGGCATCAGATGGACATTGGACCTCCACTCTAGTACTTACTCAATGCAAGAACATTTATTCTATTAAATTGGCATTCCATGATGCACACCTTCCCGACACGATCACTGAAGACAAATGTGTGCATAAGCAAATGCGATGAAGAAAGGTGATAGTGCCGGCTATCAGGTATCAGGCATCAAAGAACAAAAATCATATCATTGTAAATGAGGGTGAGTGCAGAGTGGAGACTCAAAACCAATCTGTAGGCAACTGAACACCCCCTTACTGAGAAGTTGCGGGAAGGAGATGAGCTAGTCAGGTTTCACAGTAGCAACGATAAAAAATACAACTTTCCTCTAGTTCTTAAATGCTTCCTCCCCTTACTATCGTGGTCCCAATTCTACCTTACAAATCAGGTTAGACCAGAGGATGTACACTAGTACAGATAGGAACTGGAAACACAGGGAATCCAGGACAGCTGACCCCTTCAGGACCAGTGGTGAGAGTGGTGATACTGGGAGGGTGGAGGGAAGGTGGGGTAGAAAGGGGGAACCAATTACAGGGATCTACATTTAACCTCCTCCCTGGGGGATGGAGAACAGAAAAGTGGGTGAAGGTAAATGTCGGACAGTGTAAGATATGACAAAATTATAATAATTTATAAGTTATCAAGGTTTCATGAGGGAGGGGAGCGGGGAGGGAGGGGAAAAATGAGGAGCTGACACCAAGGGCTCAAGTAGAAAGCAAATGTTTTGAGAATGATGATGGCAACAAATGTACAAATGTGCTTGACACAATGGATATATGTATGGATTGTGATAAGAGTTGTATGAGCCCTCAATAAAATGATTTTAAATAAATAAATAAATGACCAAAAAAGCACATTTCAAGGTCTATAGGAATATACAATAATGTTTTAGGTAATTCAGTTTGTGATAGGTTTTTTTGTGCCAACATGGCACCTGTAAGAAGATACGTCAATTAGGTCATGGCTTGATGACCTACTTTAGAGACGTGACTGAGATAAAAGGCTCTCTGGAGGCTTTCCTCCACCACCCCTTCTCTCATTCTCTGCATTCCTTCCTGCTGGCTGACCCTGATGATAGCTAGAGTCCTGGAGATGCATCCACTGCCACTGGATCCACAAGACTTTGCACACATTGGCCTGTGGTATTTCAATATTCTGCATCATTGCTTGTGACTGTGTGAGTCTGAAATGGGCCATATGGACTGTATTGGACTATGGGCTTTAGTTGGACTGGGTCCAGGCTTAGATGTTTTCCTAATATGCAATTACTTCTTAATATAAAGCTCTTTCTTACACGTATATGAGTGTCACTGGGTTTGTTTCTCTAGTCAACCCAGCCTAACAGAGGCTGTTTCCAACTTCATGCTATCGTGAACAGTGTTGCAATGAGCATGGGTGTGCATATGTCTGTTAGTGTATGACCCTTATGTCTTAGGATATTCAGCAGAAAGATTGTAAATCTCATGGAATCTCTATTCCCAATTTTTAGAGGTAGAACCATATTACAGTGGTTGTATATATTGACACTCCCACCAGAAGTGTATCAAGGTTCCACTCTCTCTGAAGTCTCTCCATTGGGTAAACTGCCATTGGTCTCTGCCATTGGGTAAACTGGTATCTCATCATATTTGCTTTGATTTGCTAGGGATCATGAATATTTCTTCTTATGTTTGTTGGCCATTTGAACACGATCTTTGTTCACATCCTTTGCCCACTTTTAAAATTGGGTTGTCATTTTCTTATGGAGGTATTGTAATTTTCTATAGATTGTAGGAACACCTAAATAGTTTTCTTGCAAAGCGTACTCAAAATAGTTTTCTTACATAACATTGGTGTCTTTTCTACAATGGGGTCATATTTTCCAACTAAGGATAGTTCTTCAAGGAATCCTGATAGTGTAGTGGTTTTGCACTTGGTTATTAGCTGCAAGGTCAGAAGTTCTAAATCACTAGCCGCTCCAAGGGAGAAAGATGAGCCATTGTACTTCCATAAAGAGTTACAGTCTTGGAAACTCATAGAGGCAGTTCTGACCTACCCTAGAGGGTCTCTATGAGTTGGAATTGACTCTCTATGACAGTGAGTGAGATACTGCTTTGCTTCCAATGTCTTCCCTCTAATTACCAGTAATTATCATCATTGCATGTTTGACCAATTTCAGGCAGCAGAAGCTGATTCCTCTATCTTTGGTATCACTAGTTAGTGAGTAAATATAACCAATAGCATATTAACGAGTTTTCCTTGCAAGCACTTGGCTATTATTCCAAGACTTACAGTGTTGTATTTCAAGAAAGTTCTTGAAACATTTCTTTTAAAGACCATTTTATTGGTGGGTCCTACAACTCTTATAACAATGCATACATCAATTGTATCAAGCACATGTGTACATACATTGCCATTATCACTCTCTGAACATTTACTTCCTAGTTGAGTCCTTGGGAAAGGAACATTTTTTATATATATGTAATGACTTTGAGACCATTATTTTTCAATTTATCATTCCTGAAGGGATTTTAGCCAGTTAAATCCAAGGGAGAGATTGACTTGGAAAGTTATGGACATTGTTTTCAGAATTCCTAAGGGGTAATTTTAATAGATATTTTTGAAGGACATAAGATGATAATAGGGTCTTATTAAGAATAAATTGAAAGAAAATTGAAAGCTGCATTAATTGAAAGCTGCATTAAAGGTCAGCAAAGTTGTACTAGGAATTTTGGTCTTTCATCCCAACAATGACCTTGCTCATATTTAAGAGGGTACCAAGGCAGTCATACAGTTTTTTCATTGGGACTTTACCCCATCAACACTCCAGCTCTGATATTGCCCCATAAAACTTTGTTTTGTTTACAGAACTCAAAGGATATTTAAAAGGAACATGATTTGAGTCCCCGGAGGATACCAAAACTGCCATTTTAATATGATGTAAATCAAAGGTCACAGACTTCTTTTAGGAAGGGTTAGAAATATGAGAGGTGGAAACACCACGTGAAAAAGTGTATTGCGTTAAAAATAATATTTTTAGACCTGTTTAGGGATTATGTCTAGAAACGATAACTTTACACATTTTGGTATTTTTAAAATAAATGTCAAATTCACTGTGGTATATATAATTCATGTACTACTACTTAATAACAAAAATGAACAAACTATGGATACATACAATAATCTGGACAAGTATACTTCCCCCACACATCCTAAGATGTGCTGTGGGACCTGGTTGGCAGCAAATGACTATGGGCAGGAAGGGCACCAGCAATGAAGACAAGGTGTGACCACCAACTCTTGCATAATGGCACTTATGCATAGTGACCTGGTCTTTGGACCCCAACCATGTCAATAAGTGAGAAATACATGTATAGGTTGTTCAAGATGTTACCATTTAGGAGAAACTAGGGAAAGAGTATATAAAATCTCTATTATCTTAGAAATGTAATGTGAATATAAAATTTTTTCAGGATAAAAAAATTTACTTTGAAAAGTAATGGACTTGTACACACAATAGCAGGCACAATACTTACATGTATGGGAAAAATCAATTTGAGAACAATAGACTCATATGCAGACTGGTACAGGTGCATTGTGTTGGTAATTCTAATATTATGAACAATGTTGTCATTACTGTTAAAGGATGCCAAGTTGACTCTAACTTACAGTGGCCCTATATATGCCAAAATGAAACATTGCCTGGCTTGTACCATCCTCAAAATTACCGTTATATTTCAGTCTCTTGTTGCAGCTACTGTGTCAGTCCATCTCATTGGAGGTCATACTATCTAACAAGTATAATGGACTTTTCCAAGGTCTGATCTCTCCCGATAACATGGTCAAAGTAGATGAGACAAAGTCTTGTTCTCTTCGCTTCTAAGGAGCATTCGGGGTGCAGTTTGTCTAAGACAGATTTGTTTATTCTTCTGGAAGTTCACAGTTATGTCTGTATTCTTTTCCAACACCATAATTCAAATGCATCAATCTTCTGCCGTTTTGGCAGACAGAGGGTGGGGCATGGAAATGTGCTCAGTGTCACCATAGACATAGCATTTCATTGATACCTGGAAAACCTGCAGAGAATAGAAAGTGCTGTGGGTTCTGGCTGAAGGAGAAGAAAAAACGATTTCCAGTGTGTTTGTAGGGCTCCAAGGCATGAATGGTCATTTCTCTCCTTAATCCATGAGGTGCTTCTTCTGTCTTCAGTGAGCAGAACGAACACTTAGGCTCCTTCAGAGTCACATCCCCAAGTACCATCTGGCAACCTCCACTAGGGGAGGAAGAAGAAGACAAAAGGAGGACCTAGTGTGTGCAGATGTAGTTCTCAGGGCTCTAAGATTCTACCTGCCTTGAGAAAGGAGAGTATTCTTCTGTAGGCAAGGGATGTTGATAACAATAATAATAAACACAGTTAATATGTTATATGTTGCAAAAATGTCTTGCTGTTGCTATTAAGAACTGTCTAGATGATTCTGATATTATGATTGTGGTCAACAGACCAAAACATCTCCTAACCCTGTGCCATCCTCATAATTGTGATATTTGAGGCCATTATTGCACACACTGGGCCAATCCATCTCATTGAGAAGTTTCCTCTTTTTCATTGACCCTCTAATTTACCAAGAATGATGACCTTCTCTGGGTCTTCTCTCCTAATAACATGTCAGGGTTTTTTTGGGGGTATTTTTTGCCCGCTGCCTTCATGTCAGTCCTAACCCCATATACAGTAGATGCAAACACTGCCAGGTACCACACCATTCCCATGATCAGTTGAAGATTGCAGCATTGTGATCCAGATGTTTTTCTATGACTAACTTTCAGAAAGAGATCTTCAGGTGTGGTAGTTACATAAACTGGTGTCAATTGGGGACTTTAGAGGATTAAGAGTGAATGGGGTGGAGTCTAGTCTGTCAATGGGGTCATAGCCAATGAGGCCTCTGTGTGGGTATGGCCTTCTCCTAGGGATTCTGGGAACTCAGATATTTCCTCCTTGGAGACAGAAGATACCTCTCTCTCTCCTCACTCCTCTGGAGATGTTCTACTGACAGGCACATGGCACTATGCCCTGGGAGCTGGAGAAGCCACATGGACCTACCCTGATGCAACCAGACCTCTTGAGCCAGAGAAGCCACGTAGAGACACCTGCCAGCACTGAGATTCTTACAACGCCCTGGCCTACAAGACTTCCCACCCACTGGCCTGTGATTTTCCTGCATTTAGCATCATTGTATATGTTTCATGAGTCTGAAGAGGATGTTATGGATTGGTGTCAGACATCTGGGCTAATATCAGACTTATGGACTCGATCTGGACTTATGGACTTCATATACAACTGTTCTTGTATAAGCCTCTTTCTTATATACATATGTGTGTTTATGAATTTGTTTCTCTTGCATACCCAAACTAACACACCAGGCCTCTTTTAAAGTCCTTCCTTGTCTGAAAGCTCTGCCCAAACCTGTCTAACGTCATAGCAACATGACAATTTCCATGGATTAGGGAACCGTGCATTTATAATAACTGAAACTTTCATCTCAAATATAGAAATCAAGTCATTTACCACCAAACCACATCTGACAGTAATAATTAGAGTAGCCTCACTCATTGCCCTTGAGTTGATCCTGACTTATAGTGACCCTATTTCCCAGAAATAACCTAAGAGTTCGACCCTGAAATTAGGATTATTTTCCCATTATGGCCTCGAATATCATAACAATTGTAAGTAGTAGATGTGTTAGCCATCTTTTACAAATAAGGAAAGGCAGTTTTAAGGAATTTGAGCATCAGGCATCATTTCAAATCCAGAGAGCTATTTCGTAAAGCCAGACTCTTTACAAGAGACAGTAGGTGAAAGGGAAATGGAATGAGAGACCAGTGCCCAAAGTTTGAGTCCTACCTCTTAATTATTAGCTACAAAAACCTCTTCATGGGATAAAGAGCCCTGTGAGGTGCTATTCAGTTTGACTACAATGAGTATTCCTCTAAGTGGTTCAATACAGTGGCCCTGGTTAGCTCTGTGACCATATAAATTCCTTTCAGGTATTGTGAGGGTTTCAACAGGTGTCTGCAGAGCAGGGACACACTATCCAGATGCTAGTGGCTCTAAGGTGCCTTTCCACAGGATGTACCTTTGATGAACAACCTTCCATGAATAATTAAGATTAGTAAAGTCCTGGCTAACAGAGCAAATGCTTTCAGACAGCAGTTTCCTGCCTTCTGTGGCATACACTGGCCAGAGATAAACAGGAGTCTGTACCAAGGCTCTGTGATGGCAACTCTTCAATTTTCTCCAAGACCATGCTCCATCAGAGAAGTCACTACCAGCCGATTTCACCAGAATATAAACTCAATGTCCCAGCCCCTCCTCCTTTGGAATGGGTATCAGCAACAGCCAGCAGCCAAGGAGGATCAAGAGCCATGAGTCTAATAACATGGAGAGTACAAGGCTTCACAGGAGCTAGAAAAGAGCACCCAGATTCTGATCTTGGCTATAGATATCAGTCCCCAAGAGGTGCTAACTTGGCAAGGCACTGAGGTACAGAGGGAACAGTGCTCCATCCAAGAATTTATCATTAGCCACAGTGAAGACACCCCTCTCCTCCCCCCCCCCCCGCCCCGCATCATCAAATCTCATGCTTGCCCTTCCCAGACATGGCTTTTTCACACCTTAGTCTTTTTCTTTGAATTCTCAGACCAGGCTTAGTCACTGTTAGAAAACCGTTTGGATGCTAGGCTGGCCTGCCCATACCCAGCGTCCCTAAACCAGAGCTAGAAGAATCAATACCCTCATGTTCTGTTCTGGGGTAACTATCTGATTACACAACTCCAGGAGTGTTCTGGAATCCCTATTCCTCCTCTCTAAGGACAATCTTACTGGGCAGGTGCATGCTAGAAACAACCTGGGACATCTCCTTAGAAATCGTTGATGTGAGGGTGAAGGGTAGTGGGACTTGTAGATACCTGTGGGACACTGTTGGTCACTTGAGCTGAAGATATGTAACCAGGAAGTTGAGGGCTTGTCACCTTTTCCTGCTTGGCTGACCACAGATCTGTTCAGAGAACAGGAGGAGAAGGGAACAATGAGGAGGGACAAACTTGAAAAGGAAGTGAAAAAGTCTTATCTGAGATCTCCATGAATTTCCCATTCCTGAGTCCAGGTCTTTCTGAGTGCAACTATTCCTTTGGACTCTGGGTATCCTTATAAATACATGCTGTCCATCTTCCAGGTCATACTGTGTGGTGGCTTGTATGTTTCTATAATACCAGAAGCTATGCTACCAGTATATCATGACCAGCAGAGTTACTCATGATGAATAGGTTTCAGCTGAGCTCCAGACTAAGGCAGACTAGGCAGAAAGGCCTGGTGATCTACTTCTTAAAATTAGCATATACAAGCCCTATGCATCACAACAGAATACTGTCTGATACAATGCTGGCAGATGTACCCTCTCAGAATATACAGTAGTCACAACAATGGACATCGACGACCACAAAGATAGGAACAATCCAAGTAACATTTTGTTTTATTGTACAAGGGTTCCCCATAAATTAGAGTCAACTTGGCAGCAGCTAACAATAAGCAATAATGGATGTACCCCATTGGCACACCTTTCTGTGGCAAACAGAAAGATTTCTCCCAAGTTGTCTCCCCCAAATATATGTTAGACTTAGGACACTGCTTGCAACTAGTGGTAAATGATTGTCAAGTTATCTCCCTGAAGACTACAGCCATCCAGAGGAAGCAGACACCATTGTCCCGCCCACAATAGGCAGGGCTCAATTCCTGCTGTTAGGGTCAGTGGATTGCATCCCCTGAAAGTTTAGGCTAAATAAAGTCTTTAGTTCTAAGGCAATCAAGGTTAGGCCTATATCATGAATCTAGGGTCTGCCCATCTTGTCACATGTATACCCTTATTCCCTCTTCTTCCTGTAGCGTATGAACCCCTAGACCACCCCCTCCCATTACTGTATTACTTATAGCACAACTCTTTCCTGTGACGAATATCTTCACCTGTAATTAGGGGGCTTGCACGTCCACAGAGAATATATAAGCTTTGGTTAGCAATAAATCTCTCTCTCTCCACATGGATCACCAAGTGAGGCATGCTGCTATGAAATGTGTCTGACTCCATTATTTCAATCTCTCTTCTATCTCTCATGCTCTCTATGACTGCACTATAATCTTTACTTATTATTGCTATACAATTGTGACTACTGGACCTGTGATGATATGTTAGGGACTGGTTTCCCTGATATATGGCGCTCATTGCATTGCGGTAGGCAAAGAACTCTTGAGTTATATCCCATGTAACAATTGCATGGCCCCATCGGACAGGGAGGGTGAATTGGGAAAAAATTTTTTAGTTTATTTATTTTTTAGTGTGTTTTTAGTCTGGGTGAGATATGGGTCAGGCAAAGAGCAAGGATGCAAAGTATAGTATCACCTTTTGCCGCCTCTTGAAGAAACAAAATGTAGTGGTAATAAATATGATTATTAAATAATTTCTTCAAGTGGTAAAGAAATTTAATCCTTCTTTTCTGGAGTCAGGAACCTTTGATATGGAGATGTGGGATAAGGTAGCCATTAACTTAAGAACAGCTCACAGGGAAAGCCAAAGCATATCCATGATGGGGCCATACAATTTTTACATGGGATATAACTCAAGAGTTCTTTTCCTACTGCCACATATATCAGGGAAATCAGTCCCTAACATATCATCACAGGTCCAGTAGTCACAATTGTACAGCGATAATAAGTAAAGATTATAGTGCAGTCATAGAAAGCATGAGAGATAGAAGAGAGATTGAAATAATGGAGTCAGACACATTTCATAGTAGCATGCCTCACTTGGTGATCCACATGGAGAGAGAGAGATTTATTGCTAACCAAGGCTTATATATTCTCTGTGGACATGCAAGCCCCCTAATTACAGGTGAACTCATACATCACAGGAAAGGGTTGTGCTATAGGTAATACAGTAATGGGAGTGGGTGCAGATTAAAACAGTGTTGGAGCCTCTGCAGGATGAGAGCGCAAAGGAACAAAGCCAGAAGAGTAGTGGGAAGACTCTAAGCTATGCAGACTTAAGTCCGGTGAGAAGCAGGCAGAATGAGTGTCAGGCAGATGAGAAGATTTTAGGCTTAGCAGAGAAAACAAAGTCTGAGTTAGAAGGAGATAACAGACTAGAAGCATCTGTGCTACCACCAGAGTATAGCATAGGGAATCACAATACAATCAAGCCAGTCAGTGCTGGAGGGAGAGATGAACTTAGGTCCAAAGAAATGCAAACGGTGAATTTTAACATAGAAGGTGAGGCTAGGGAAGTGAGAAGCAAAGAGACAAGGAGTAGGAAGTCACCTTTACTCTCACAGGTGGAGAAGAGTATAGCTCAAGAAGCAGATTTAGAATTCAGAATGGCTTATCCTATTAGAATTATAGACTGGGAGTCTGACGAGAAGCACCTCGAAGGGAATCAAGAACGGCGATAGACTGCCGTTAGATCTCAAACAAGCAGTATCTAGTTATGGTCCAGATTCGCCATTTGTAATTAGTATGATAAAATCTCTTGCGGAGATGGAATATTGGATCCCAGCAGACTGGAAATCAGTGATTATGATGTATCTTTCCCCTTCAGAATCTTTGCAATGTCAAATGCCATGGAACGAAGCAGCCCTTACATGAGCACGCAAAAATGCGGAAGAGGATATAGATATAGGGATTCTTTAGCTGCTAGGCGATGCGAATCACATCACAGTTGAGCCGCAACTACAGTTTAATGAGCAGACATTCACACAGGTGTGAGAAATCTGCCTAAAGGCCTGGGAGAAAATAATACTACCAGGAAGCAGGGGGCCAAGTGAAGCAAAGGAATGATGAGCCTTATATAGATTTTATATCCAGGTTCCAGGATGCTGTCCACAACAATATGGCAGACAAAGGGCACCGGGTCATCTTATTCTTACATTAGCATTTGAGAACTCAAATATATCATGTGAAGCTGCCATACACCCTTTCAGGGAACAGAGCATGCTATTAGATTTTATCGGGATATGCAGGAATGTAGGGACAGATGAGCACAGAGCCACCCTCATGGCTGCTGCTTTAACAAACTACACCAGACCTGAAGGGAGCTGCTTTACATGTGGAGCAGAGGGACATAACCAGAGAGACTGTAAGCAGATATTACAAAAGAACAGGACAATTCACAGCAGAAAAGACCCAAGGAAACTGGACTTTGCCCCTGCTGTGATAGAGGTAGACACTAGGCAAAGCATTGTCATCGTAAGTTTAGCAATAGAAGATGTTTTCAAGTAAGCAACACCCAGCTAAAAAAATGCATAGCGGGGCGTGCTCCCAGTCCCTTTGAACTGAGTGCAGGTAATAGAGGAAGGAGCTTGATCCAAGCCCCACCCAGCAGAGCTGGGAAAGTAAAGCCTGTGCCTAACCCAGCAAAAGAATCTTTGAATGGCAGCGGTCACAGGTATCCCCCAACCTCCCAGCAGGAGACCAGACCTAACCAAACTTGTAAAAGCCCAGTCTCTGTCTCTGTCCTCACTGCAGTAAGTTCCTTAACCAGGTAAAGGCTCAGACCCCCCCCCCCCCCAGCAGTCTGGTGAGTCTAAAAAGCAGGAGCCTCTGATTGAAAGAGCAATACAGGTTTTGTAAGGTCTCTCAGGAAGTTTTAACCTAAGTAGTCAAGGAATTCAAATTTATACCGGGGTTGATCAGAGTTGTGAGGAAAAGCCAAAATCTGTTCTGTAATTAAATCAGGTATTATTAGGAGTGGTACTTGGGGTCTGCTACCTAAAAGAACTATGGTATATTTATTAAGAAAGTCCGACCTAAATTCTCAAAGTGTTCAGATTGTTGGTTTATAAAGAAGGAAGATGGCTTAAGCCGATTTTTGTTTCCTTGCATTTCTAGAGTAAACATTTATACCTATCAGTTGAAAGAGTACTTGAGAAGTCAGACCACCCTATATTAAATCAAGGGGTCTTTCAGAAAGTTGTTGTGGGGAAACGACAGCGCCCCCACATGGAATTTGAAATTGAAGGGAAAAGGTTTTTCAGATCTGGATATCGATTTCCTTAGGGCCTTAGACCAGCCCACTAACTTCCTTTAAATCCAGCTTGGAAGGAATGAGAGAAGTTAACCAAGACAGAATATTGCAAATTTGTAAAATCATATAGTATAAAGACCCTGTAGCCTTATTGGTAAACTTAGAGAAAAATCTGGTAGGTAAGTAAGTTACTTCAAGAACAGCTGAACAAATTTATTAAGAATTTTTTCAGTCTTTCAAATCATCCTGCGTATGCTAAGAAGTTTTCACAATTGGTTAGCGCTCTCAGTTCTCTGAGAGCCTCTATTTGCATAACAATGAACTCTTAAGTAGTTATATTGGTTTAACACCCCTCCCCCCCAAGTTAACTGAGATTGCTGGTAGTGCTTTAACATCTGCATAGTTAAAACAGAAGGGGGAGAAGAGGAATCTTATGTGTGACAAAGTTCATTTAGTCATTTTAAATCCCCAAATTTTCTCCTTACTAAAAGCTTGTAACAAAACCAGGACAGATAAACACATTTTTACTTCCACAGAAAAAGCTGATCCTAAGAAGCCCCAGGAAGATGGGAATCACATTTTGGATCCAAATCCATTTGTCCCCTGGAAAAAGGGCTATGGCTTTATGATTTTGCAGAATAAAGCTGATGGACTCCCTTTAGAAGGACTCAACCACATTTGGAGTAATATGAACGACAAGAAAGAAATGATGAAGCCATCCAATCTTAATCATAATTATTTTTCCAGATTGCTGACACCCCGAAGGGAGGGGCTGTCTATGTTTTCACAGGCAAAGGAGATAGGTGGATTTCTTTTCAGCCAGCAAGGCCCAGAAAAAAGGAGGGAAGCTCATGCTGTGCTCTGAGAGTTGAGGGAACATCCAGACATCCTGATGAGGAAGGCAAAAATTTTAATTTCACTCTGGGTTTTGAAAATCTGACTTTATGTGTGGGTGCTAGCCCTAGCTGTTTAGCCTATAACTCTCAGGCCTGGAATAACTGGCTGGTCTTTAATGAAACCAGCTATGGCTTCTCCATGAAAATGGGTGAAGCATTTACAGAATATGACAACTCCACTAGTGTGGAGGGGAGAGGAGCTATGGAAACCTGTGAAGTTATGAGTTACTGGCATATCATTGCTGACAGACTCAAATGGCTCAAATGTTGGGGGCCTCATGGAAAGGTGTTAAGAAATGCCATTGTGGCTATTATTGATTGGGGCCCCCGTGGCAAGTTTCTAACTAACTGCTCAGAGGAATCCAAAATCATCTCATGTGATTATGTCAGTAATTGTGAGTGGCCAAAAAACCCTGATGACACGGCATGAAGGAGGCCTTGCGCCTCCCCGCCCCAGGTTACTGAAGCCTGTTATATGACCTGAACAGTGGGACCTATGGAAGTTACCGCTTGCCACTAAGTCATTAACAGGCTATACAGGAAGCTTTGCTGGCACCAGTCAGTCTGGCTATACTTATGCTTTTCACAAGAATGAGTCTCAACACTTAGTCTCATGTGTAAAGCTGCCTTATGTACTTGCTGTTGGAAACATCATCATAAATGAAACTGCTCGCAGTGCCACTTGCCATCATTGTAAATTGTCCACTTGCATTAATCATGCTCTGCTTATAAACCTTTTGAAAGACAGCATCCTCATCCTAAAGAGCAGGATAGGGAGATGAAGCGCAGATGGGAGAGCAGTCCAGAATCGTCCTGCATGAAGCAAGTGATGCCGGATGTTGAAAAGACCTCACCTATTCGTGGGAATATTAGTCACGGCTAAAATTGGACTCATAGCCATTGCCACCACTGCTGCCACTGCTGGGGGAGCTCTACAAGAGTCCATCAAAATTGAACATTTCATGCAGAAGTGGCAGGTCGACCCACATCAGCTCTGGGCCACTCAGGCAAAGGACAATGAACTGGCGTGTAAAGTAGTGGAGCTGCAGCCAACTGTGCAGTGGCTGGGAGATCAAATCATGGACTCAGAACATCAGTTAATGTTAAAATGTGTTTGGAATGTAACTGATTTTTGTATAACTCCTTATCCATAAAATAAGACATCGCATGATTGGGATTTGAGTAGGAAACATTTGTAAGAGTTTAAGGGAAACATTTCATTAGATGTTGATCAGCTTAAGAAGGACATTTTCTATACATTCAAAGACAAGCTTGAGGCATCTCCTGGCTCTGATATGATTAAGCAATTGGTGAATGGCATGGAAGGGTTGGATGCTGGAGCTTGGGTTCAAAGCATTTCACATAGCTTAAGTTCTAGTCTGACTGTTTTGCTTATCATCATAATTTTGATATTTGCAGTCTCATGTCACTTCTATAGGAAGCTAAGAGAGATGAAGGGAGACCATGTTGCCTCTGTGACACTATTAAATGTAATGCAGAAGGGGGAAATGTGGGATAATAGCACTGAGGGAAATAAGACTGGGACTTATTCCCTGACTGATACAGAAGGAATCTGTAATGTGGGGGGAGGTCAGATGCTCACAGGCATCCTCCCTGAGGGTGATCAGTTGCCAGACTGCAGGGCCTCCACTCCCTGCTGTTAAGGACAATGGATGCCTTCAGTCATCTATTTGGTTCCAGTAGGTGGGGTTTACACTCTACTGATAATGGTTCCTATGGAGATCCAGAGAACAGGTCAAAGTTAAGCTGCCATCCTAAATCTAGGATCTGCCCATCTTGTCACATGTATACCCCCAATTCCTCTTCTTCCTATTATAGCACAACCCCTTCCTGTGACATATGTCCTCACCTGTAATTAGGGGGTTTGCATGTCCTCAGAGAATATAAAAGCTTTGGTCAGCATTAAAGATTCTCTCCCTCCCTCCACGTGGACCACCAAGCGGGGCTGAAGTGAGCATGCTACTATGAATTGTGTCTGACTTCATTTATTTCAATATTTCTCTTCTATCTCTCATGTTCTCTATAACTTTACTATGATCTTTACTTATTATTGCTGTACAATTGCACCCACTGGACCCATAATGACGTGTTAGGGGCTGGCTTCCCCTGACACTGTAAGACTAGTATTCCATGGCAGGAAGACAGCCACTCTGGTAGTTGGAGACATAGTCCAAGTACATGTTCCTGTGGTTTTCTATCATTTCCAGTTTCTCCCCTTAAAGCTGTGCTGCCTGAAAGTGAGCACATGGTTAATCCATTATCCCTCTAGAAGCAGACATTCCTATTGGCTCTGTCTCGTCCCGCTGTAGCATCCAATACCTCTCATACCTTCCTCCAATAGGGGGACTTTATCCCTAGTGCCTGGATTTAAAATGTTTGCCATAAGCCTGAATTTTGGGCTATATTAATTTGGTCATTAAATTTGCCTTGACAGCTTTCAATGTACAGACAATAACCATGTCGCCCATGTGACTCTTTTGAATTTCATACATAAAACACCTTTCTGTTTGTTACCAGGCTACACAGACATCTGTTACAGGACACTAAAAGAACCATAACTGACAGGGTAAAAAATGCAGGCTACACATTAAGCCATAACCCCTAATATTAGGGCTGGAACATGGGGAGTAGCTATAGGAATTCACCTCACTGCCCACTAAGGATCAGAATGTGTATCTTATCTCATTTAATAATTACAAGTCTCTTTGAGATACTTATTGCTCCCAGTCTAAAAGTAAAATTGCTAAAAGGCTTAGACATTTTAAATAACTTGCCTACAGTTGCTCAGCCCCTGCCAGTTCAGTGCACTCTCACCATTCTTGATTCAGTCCCTTTGGTCAGAAGGGGTGGCAGAATAAGCAAACATTAGCTAGAGTGTGACTCTGAAGAAGTTATTTGTCTCATTAAGGCCCTGGCACGTATTTCAAATTTCATCTTATAAGTCCTGGGGGAGACTTATTAAACCAGCCCATCAACAGCAGCTGTGGACACAGTTTACTTCTTGTCAAATTGAACCATCTGTCACTGCTGGTGAGGGGAAAGCTGTGGACCAGAGAGGAAGAGTCAGTTCTGCCTTTGAGTACCCCTACTACTGTTCCCCAGAGATTGGCTGTGTTTGGCCACTGATTCTGAATCAGGGAAACGTCCTCAATGACACTCTCTGAACCCACTTGAGATGAACTGACTCACAGCCCACTACTGTCAATCTGCGACTTACATGTTTAAAAGGCAGTTACAGCAAATGCTAGGCATGCTAGAAGTGAGGCCTGGTGTCACATCAGGTTACAAATTTTCCTATTCTCCTCTTGAACTGAGAGTTCCCTCACAGGGCTCACCAGGGGATTTATTTACATTTCCTTTCCTTTATTGTGCTCTCAGTGTCCACTGTAACCAGCAGTCATACTTGGGAAAACAGGTCAAGACAATATCCTGCTGTCTTTCCAGAAATGTAGGCAATGTTCAGCAGTTTTAGAAGTTTTGTTTGAGGGAGTAAAGACCCCAGAACATTACTAGGTAGTTTCAGGTGGGGGTATTTATCAGTGTTAACACTTGTAACACTTATCCAAGCAGGTGAGAGGTCAAGGGACCATGTGACGGAGAGGCCAAGGACCAGAGACACACGCCTGCCTGCATAGCTGCATAGAGGTGCTTGGAACAAATGAACGTTTCCTTTAGCATTTTGCAAGCTGCTAGCTTCCTTGATAAACTCCAGCAATAGTGAGCATTACTATTAAACCCCAGTAATCTACGATAATTACAGTAATAGTGAGCTCTGTGTGGCCATTGCAATGAATCGTCAACTTGTCAGAGAAGTAGAGAAAAATGTTAGAATAGGAAGTTAGTAAAGAAGTTGGAGAGTGAAGCTTTATCTGATCTCTGCCTCACAGGAATGATCCTTGGACAGATGTGGACTTGAATTTCCTTCTCTTTTGTGTAGCCAGAGGAGGTCAATCATGGTCCCACGCCACTTTGTCCAACTCAAACAAGGAACAGGTGTGTAGGCGGAGGAGATAAAGAGGGCCGAGCTAATAGAGTCAGTCCCAAGGTGATACAGTTAAGCTCAAGCCCAGAGGAAACTCAGAAGAAAAGCCTGGCAATCTAGTTATGGAAATGCGGCCACTGAAAATCCTATGGAACGCAGTTCCACTCTGACACACTTGGAGTTGCCATGAGTCAGAGTTGATGACAACACGGAATAGAGTCAGTTAACAAGTCCCTTGGTAGTCAGTGGCTGTACCCAGGCCCTTTCTAAGGGGTCAGTTATCACCCAGGTCCAACCCACGCATTCACATGGGAATTCAATTGAAAAATAACATCTGATCTTTCAACAGAAACTAGAAATTCTGGTTTTATGTGAAATCTCCCAAATTTTAACAAATTGATGACCCTAATTTAACTTTTAAACAAAACATTCTGCCAACTAAACAGAATACATCTCCTAACTGGAGGTAGCCAGTTAGCTCTGGTTAGCTGCTATTGAACTGGTTTCCAACTTATCTTACATACAACAGAATGAAACACGGCCTGCTCCGGCATCGTCCCCAGATCAGTTGTGGATAGGACTGTCATGCTCCATAGGTTTTTCACAGACTGATGTTTGGGACTAGACAGTCCGCCCTTTCTTCTCAAGTAGTCTGAGTCTGAAAGCTCTGCTTAACATGTTCAGCAGCACAGCAACATGCAGGCCGTCACTGAACAGCGGTGGTTGTGTAGAGGGTATATTAGCCCAGAGTAAAATCTGGATCTCTGGACTAGAAGGTAAGAATTCTAACACGAAACTACTGTCCTTGGCCTCTGCTGTAAACTTTGGAGAAAGGTTGATGCTGAGGAGGGCTTGTGTCACACACAGAGGCTGGCATGGTGGGGACACTGAAACTGCACCATGTTTGGTGCTTGCGAAAGCATCTCTGGCTAAAAGTATCCATTTTTGATTAAAAAAATGGGTGGAATAGCGTGCAGTATGACAGCAACACATGCTACAATAAACGGACAGGTGAGAGTAGAGAATGAAATTAGATGGGGAAGAGAAATAGATAGAAGTCAGAGACATCGATGAAAATTCTACCAAGCAGCTTCCACAAGTGTTCTCCAGAGAATCAAAAGAAGAAAAGAGAGGCAGGTGGGTAGCCTTGTGCCATGCCTAGCAAAACTCAGTTGCTAAATATTTAGGGACTTTGTGAGCCTGTTGTTAAAGAGTTACTTGAAATTTGCTATGGAACTTGGCAAAGGCTAAAAGTCAGAACTTTATAGTGGTGTGTGTGTGTGTGTGTGTGTGTGTGTGTGCGTTTTCCATTTGCCAGCACCCCACTGGGTAGAGGGTGTAGAGAAGCGGAAGAGAACGTTTAAAATGGAGGTCAAGTGTTAGTGGGGAACAAGCCTCAGGCCAGAGCAGGGGAAGCACAGAGACCTTATGAGGTCAGTATTTACCACTGAAGGAGGTTTCAGATGCGGCTCAGACAGACCAAGGAACTTGCCTAAACTCACATAACAAATACGTCCCCAAAAGGAATTTGAACCTAATTTTTTTCACTCTGCTAATAATTGATGAATGAATTGAAGAGATGGGATCTATTTGAAAGTAGCTTTAGAGTAGTTTTTAAGCCACTAACCTTAGTTACTGAATGCTTCTATAACAGAAATACCACTAATGGATGGTTCTCAAAAACAGAAATTTATTTTCTCACCGTTTAAGAAGCTGAAACTTCAAGTGCTGGCTATGGGGAGGTTTTATTCCTCTGTTGGCTCAGACGGAAAGTCCTTGTCTTAGGGCTTCTTCATGTGGGAGGTCTTCATGTGACTTGACATCTCACTTGCCCACTTCTTCGCGACTAGTGTTTAAAACCTTCTTTGTATTTCAAATGTAGAGGAGTATATGCCCTACATAAATCATAGCTCATTAATAGGGCAAAGACTATTGGGATTATAATAACAACGGACTAAGAGGTTAGGATTTACAACTCATTATTTTCCGGGAACATAGTCCCTTCCTAAGCACCAACTAAGTGACTGAGAATTGTGCATTTGGATGACATCTTGCTTTTGCCTTGATTTGCCTATGGTTTGTTTTCATGGACCAAATGCCCTCCAAGGACCCTAATCTGCTGCCATTGAAGGTTTTCTGTGTGAAACAGGCTGGAAGCCAAATCTGGAGATTGGTTTTGAGACGTCTTTGACGAAGCTCCTTGAATAATGTGTAGCTTCTCAAATAGGCCAACTTTAAAAGGCAACACTCATAAATTCTTGTATGGTCAATAAGTCCAGGGGCATGGTAGTAACCTTGAAGGGGCTGTCTGCCTTTAGGAATCCCTTATTGTGCCACCCGGGTGTGGATTCTGCAGTGTTCCATAGGGAGAAGAAATGTGGGAGAACTAGAAAACTCACCTGGCTCTGTATGCATTTCTTTTGCCAGGAAAAGCCATGGTAGGATGGCCTACCTCCATTTAATGCTGTTGTTAAATTGCAACTCCAACTCACAGCAATCGTGTAGATAAAATCAAAACACTGCCTAGTATTGGGCCATCTCCGCAACTGTTGCTATGTTTAATTCCATCTTTATATACACTGTGTCAATCCACCTAGTTGACATTTGATTATATTGTATGTCTTCAGGTGACACATTCTGCAGTCCCCCCTCCCCACCTCCTGCTGCTTCTGGGAGCATCCTTACCATGGAGACATGAACATAGACAGAGGAGCTTGAAGCCTGACTGACACAATGCTGGGCTCCCAACATTGCATTTTGGATAAAAGGAAGTAATTGGCCTGGAAATGTTCACTTATTGTATCTCATCTAAACCTGGACTATTGTGAGGAATTCAATAATGCTACTTGCATATTGAAACTATCTCAATAATTTGTAGATACTCAACCCTTCTGGAATGCTAATGAGTAATTTGTCTTGGTATCTCTATGTAACTGAAACAAAAAGCTTGGCTCTACCCATGAAAGGATTAGTCACTTGTATAAATAAGGATACAAACGAGTTCAGGAAATAGATTCTGTGAAACTCAAAATGGGATTACGAGAACTGAAATGTGCAACATTAAAGTGGATCATGCCACATAATACACATGTCATTCCAGCCAGCCACCTCCCACTCCCAGCAGCATTATCAGCCATGAACAATGATGAGGAATGCGCATAACATGATACCACATTTCTTTTTTCTAACTAACATGATGGCAATGATGAATTCATTCACTTAAGACCCTATTCATTTCTTCATTTGTTGATTCATTCTTTTCTTAATCTCACCTGCCTCCCGAGTCCCATCCCACCCCCCCCCCCAACCCTTCTCCAGGCTCTCTGGAAACCCCCAGATCTCCTCAGCTTCTTCTCTGAGTCTTCATTCATCACCCTAACTGGAATCTAGCTTCCCCCCCAGGGCTCTCCTTCTGCAGCCTCCGAAAGAACTGAAGGAAGAAGGGGTGGTGGCATACAAGAGAGGTCGGAGGTCAGAATGTAAGAAGCTCTCCACTGCTTCCTAACCCTCACTCTATTTCTTCAGTTCCTTTAAAGCAGCGGTTCTCAACCTGTGAGTTGTGACCCCTTTGGGGGTCGAACGACCCTTTCACAGGAATCGCTGGATTCATGACAACAGCAAAATTAAAGTTATGAAGTAGCAACGAAAATAATTTTATGGTTGGGGTGGGGGTCACCACAACATGAGGAACTGTGTTAAAGGGTCGCGGCATTAGGAAGGTTGAGAACCGCTGCTTAAAGCCTTGGCCATGAGTCTACATTACCTTCTCCTTCACTCACTCCTAACAATGGGCAGGTGACCCTAGTCTCAATATTTTCCATTTCTTTGGGAACACAAAGAAGACCAAATTGCAGGGCTTGTAAACTCCTGGGAAAGTGAAGTGTAAGGTCTCTGTCTCCGGGACTAGATTTCAGCCTCGGTCCTTGGCTCCACACGAGAAAGATTTCACGCCGAAGCCGGGCTCGTGAGCCAAGTGAATTTAATGAGAGTTAAAAGAAGCTTCAGGTTTTACGTGGCACCCATAGGATTCCTTTGACCATGTGGCCTGGCAGAGACCATGTGGCTCAGGGTCACGCAAGGATCTCTCTCCTCTCAAGAAGATGACCAGACCACCCCAGACCAGCCCTCTCCCTTCCAGTCCCTCCCTTTTCAAGGGTTCCCTGGGGAGGTGTGGTGAACGACCCCAGGTCGCTCCCATTGGCTGAATTGCAATCACCTGGCCCAGGTGGGCTGCTCCAGGTGTAACGCATATTCGAGCCCACCGGTGGGAAAATCCAGCTTTGTCCTATGCTGGCTCTCCTGGGCATGCGTAAATGGATTTCCCAATTCCCTAGGCTAAGCTGCCTAACAGAAGCTCTGCAGCACTTTGGATAAAGCTGGGAAAGAAGGATAAAGCAAGCCACCATATTCAAGAAGCTTGCCTGGGCAAAGCCACCGGAGAAGAAAGCCAAAGTGAAAGATGAACAAAATGAGAAGATACTAATGACACTATTTGATCTCTGGAATCTGGTTGTGCTTAAAGCTATTGCTGTACGTTTCAGCTATGGGAGCCAATAAATCATTCCCCACCTGTCCACCTGCCACTTTTTTTTACCTACCCAGTTTGAGTTGGGATTCTTTTACTTACAACTCAAATCATTCCAAAGAGTGCATTCATTTGCTCACTCACTCATTTGTTCAATCACTTACTCACCTACACTATATTAGGTACTAATTCATCTGCTACTGACTTGTCAAAATCACTAAGTGTCCATGTCAACGAAAGTATAAATATCTCCCCTTTTTTCATGTGGGGTTAAGTCCCGTCACTGATGATTCCATAATTTGGCCCCATCTTATCTCGTTTCTCAAGATTCTCCTTACTTACACCCACTACACCATGAAGATCAATTTCCTTTATTCTTTTCATCAAGTTCATTCTGACACATAATGACCCTGTAGGAAAGAGTCTAAGGAACTACCCCCATAGATTTCCCCAGGCTGTAATCTTTACCCCCATAGACTTCCCCAGGCTGTAATCTTTACAGAAGCTGATTGCCACATCTTTCCGCTATAGCGGGGCTGTGAGGTTCGAATCGCTGACCGTTCAGTTAGCAGCCAAACATTTAACCACAGCTCTACCAGGGCTCCAAATGTTGTTATAGCCTCTACCACCAAACCCATTTCTTATGCTTTTTCCCCTTTCTTTGTACAGTCCCTATTTGACCCACGGTACCCACACACTGTGTTCCCAGGCCAGACCCAGAGGAGTCTGTTGCCTCCTCAGTGATCCTTCTTCAGTACTTCTTAGCAGACACCTCCTTCACTTCTGGGTCCCAGTTTCTGTTTGCAGGTCTCTGGATTCCTAAAGGGCAGCATGAAAGGCTTGTTTTGTGTCAATGGATGCTTAGGACAGAACTTTGACATACTCCGTAATAAGAACAGACACTGAGTATAAGAGATCAACATATTTTTAAGGTAATGATAGATTGTTATAAATATATTTAGCATTTTCTTGGCACATTTTCCTATTCTTTTAGTTAATCCTCCCAGTAACCTACACACCAGAAAGTCATTACACAGAAAAACTTACCCAAGAGGACAAATTCCCATCATGACACTGATGTACTCCATGGTGAATTACCTATGCCCTCAGATTTGTTATAGATTGAATTTTGTCCCCAAAAGATATTCCTTGAAATATTGCCCCAAATACCTATAAAAATGAAGCCTTAGTGGCAAATGTTTAGCTACTCAGATGATAATGTTCCAAACCCACCCAGAGGCTTCCCAGAGGAAAAAACTGGCAACCGGCTCCTATATAGATTACAGCCAAGAAAACCTTGTGGGGCAGCTTTAATTAGAGACATTAGGAGTCAAAAATAGACTTTATGGTACCTAATGAAAGCAATCTGTAAAATGGAGTTCTGGGTGATGTAAATGTTAAATATTTGACTATTAGCCAAAATTTGGATGTTGAAACTCTATTGAGCAATTTCACTCTGCATAGATGACGTTGCTATGAATTGGAATCGACTCAACAGCACTAACAACAACATACCTGTAAATATAGTCCTGTTTGGAAATAGGATTTTTGTTATTTTAGTTGATCATTCCTGAGTAGGATGGATTATAAATCTAATCACTTCTGATTTATAATAAAAGTAGATTAAACACACATGAACACTTTTGAGGTGTGTGTGTGGGGGGCGGGGGCGGGGAGAGACTGATGCCAAGTGAGCATCATCTACATGCCAAGCATGTAGAAACACCCAAGACTACTAACAAGAAGGAATTGTCACAATCAAAGCTCAGACTGGGAATTTTAGTCTCAATTATTGTGAGAAAATAAGTTTCTGCTCTTGTGTCACAGGAGACTGACAGCAGTAATCATAGTTTGGATGTTGCAGAATTGTAAAAGATATACTCTTCATAATTTCTCACATCAACTTTCTAATATCTAACCTCACCCTGGAAAACCAGTAAGAAGCAGCAGACAGATCGCAGCCTTTTCTAGGGAGCTTGCCTTTCTCTCTAATTAACTCATCCTAGGCTGATAACTGCATCTAACCATAAAGCCCAAATTGCTGGAGAAACAAACTGTATGAAACCACCAGAAGTCCACGATGGTACAGTCCTTTTTGAAAAGCAGAAATCTGGATGGTGGATCTGCTGCTATCAGAGCCTTTGACAGTTGGTTAGATCAGCAGTCCTTGATCATTGAGAGACTGTGCCGACTCTAGTCCCCTCTAAAAACAGAAGGTCAGGCTGATGGACATTGAGCCAAATGTTAATGACCTCTTCCAGTGACACCCCATATTTCATTAGTTCTTTCAACAAATATTCATTGATGGCCAACCCCCATGCAAGAAAGCAAACATTTCAGGCCTTATGCGTCTAGGGCTAGACAGGGGACAGATTTCTACACCAACATCCACATTGACAATCAAGGGTGGAGAGGGCCCAGTAGGGAAGAAGAGGGAAACAAAGGCCTCTCACACACACATCCCAGGGCAGCTATGGGAAGAGTTTCATTTGCCCTGCTTCCCTGGTCCATTTTCTGTTCTCAGAGTAGTGGAAGGATCTTTCTGAGGATTTAAAAACAAGATCAAAACTGGGTTCTCCACAATGCACTATTCCTTAGGAATTGACTGCATAGGAGTCCTCAAATGCTCAGTCCCCCACACCCTCTTGCCCTCATTCCACTGTTTGTTTGTTTTTTCTGTCAAAGGAAATGACATGTCTGAGCTGGGATCCATCAGGTCACATGTGGCATTATCGGGAAAATGTCTCTTCTCGCTCCTGAGTGGCAGAATGGCAGTGTAAGAAGTATGGTCTTCAGCATCAGAAACTCTTAGGTTCAATACTGCCAGAGTGAACTGGTGAGAACTTAGACTCTTAACTAGACACTCGAAGTCAATTTCCAACTCTGTTTCATCCTAGTTGTGTTATATTAAGCAATGACTCAGCACCTCTGTGCCCCAATTTCCTCACTTGTAAAGTAGAGATAACTGCAGTGCCTGCAATGGGGTGGCTAGGAGGATTGAATGAGTGAATTCATGTTAATGGTTGGCTGTTCCTGAGTTTTCCACTGTGGCCCCAGTTTTGTTTTGCTAAATGGTGACCCAGTCTCTGACTTGGGCCTCATCTTGATAATTGGTTTTCTTCTTCTCCATCCTTTGACCCTGAACCTCTGTTTGTCTCTTCAGTTGACTAGATATTATTATTATCATGCCCAGACCAGGGTATGGGCTGGATGATAGGGAACCAAACCTAATACCCTGTCCAGGGCCACTAGGAGTGGGAAGGTGGCCCTCTGAAGAGAGTTGACAGGTAAGTACTACTCTTGGCTATAAATAGCACTGGCATGATAAGAGGGAGAATATTAAAGATTATGATAGGACTACCTCCTGACAGGGAGTCCATATGTGATGAATGATCCATTTAAAGGTATGTCTGTCTAGAGGCAGCACCCAAATATGATCTGTCAAATGCAGTAGGCACCCAGGACCACCAGGCAGTACCCAGATGTGATCAAATAAGTCTTATCATCCTACTGAAGAGATAAGACACGGAGGTGGGGGTGGGGGGCAGCTTGCCAAGCCCATAGCTGTGCTCTGTGGTAATGGTGAAACTCAGATCTGTCTGGTAGCATACCCTCTACTCCTTCCAGACAGGCTGTGAGGGGCTTCCTAGTTGACACTGAACTCTGAAGGAATTAGCAATCCCAAGGGGATCAAGCTGCAAACTCCAACATCTACAGCTTCCCAACATAGCTCAACAAATGATAAATCCACTGGGAGTCCAATGCAAATCTGGCTGTAGGGATGGCCATCCACAGAGCAAAATGGTTGGAAGCCTATGTAAGCAGTAACCAGTTCTGTTAAAGCTTTACATCTTTAGTCCTCTTTAAAAAGTAACCACCACCCCCAATTAACCAAAATATTACTCAGCCATAAAGATAAATGATGCTCTGATATATGCTATCTCATAAATGAACCTTGAAAATACAAGGGGTAAATAATCAGAACTAAAGGAAAAATGTTGTATAATGACACATATGAAATATCGTGTGTGTGCTGTGAAACCAATCCTAACTCATAATGAATGGATGTGCAACAGAATGATAAATTGTCCAGTCCTCACATCATTGCTATGCTTGAGCCCGTTGTTACAGCCACTGTCAATCCACTCTTTTGAGGGTTGATCTCCTTTTTGTTGACCTTCTAGTTCTAAACATGGTGTCCTTTTCAGGGATTGATTCCTCCAAATAACAAGGTCAACGTACATGAGAGACAGTCTCGCCATCCTCACTTCTAAAAAGCATTCTGTCTGTGCTTCCTCCCAGATGTGTTCATTCTTCTGGAAGTCCATGATATAGTCGATATTCTTGGCCAACATAATTTAAAAGCATCTATTCTTCTTTGGTCTTTCTTTAAGTTGCATGTAATCCATACTGAAGGCCATAGTCTTTGCCCTTCATCAAGTCTACTTCACCTTTCACAAGCAAGGCTGAGTTATGTGCATATTGTAGGTTACAAATGAGTCTTCCTCTGGTTTGGAAGCAACATTCTTTTTCATGTAGTTCACCTTCCAGATTATTTGCTCAACATACAGATTGAATAAGTATGGTGAAAGAATACAACCATGACACACCCTTTCATGATTTAAAATCCCATTCTTAAGAACATTTTCCTTAGTTCGTTATGATCCACACAGATAAATCCCTTTGCATAGTTAATAAAACACAAGGAAACATCTTTCTGATTTTCTTCCTTTCAGTCAAAATTCATCTGCTGTTAGCAGTAATGTCCCTGGTTTCGTGTCCTTTTCTGACTATGACTTGGACGTTACTCCTACAAATGTTTTTGTGAGTTATCTTCAGCAAACTTTTACTTATATGTAATGTCAATCATATTATTAGATAATTTCCATATTCTGTTAGACCATCTTTCTTTGGAAAGGACCTTTTCTAGTCTGTTGGCAGATAGCTATCTTCCAGTTTTCTTTTTGGTATAAAATAGTGTCCATAGAATCCATCAGGGTTTGGAATTTTCCTTCAAGTAATTAAGCTCAAGAAATTCTGAACATGTTCTTTCTTTTTGATTTCTAACTCCATGTCTTTACACATTTAAGTTGACACTGTTCTGCTGGTATTCCTATGGTTTTCAGTGGCTTTTTTCTTTCAAAATTCAGTGGTTTGTCTGATGCTTCTTCATATTCTGTAAGTTCAGACAAAACTTTCTTCCATGGGTGACCTTGCTGATATTTGAAATTCTGGTAACATAGTTTCTATCATGAGAGCAACATGCAAACCTTTATAGTATGATAAACTTACAGATGAGTGGTGAAATATCTACATTAGGTCAATGTATAGAAATGAAAGGTTATTTGTGGCTACCAGGGGCTTGAGGAGATGTAAAATGAAAGTCTGGCTTAGGAAACTCATTTCAGAGTGATGAAAAACCTTTAGAAATGAACAGTGGTGGTGATTGCACAACATGGTCAACACAATTAATTAAAGTAAATTGTCTACTTAAAATAGAGAAAATGACCGTTCTTGTTATATATTTTCTACCTGAATAAAGCATTGTGAAAGTTAAATACTAGACATGGGAAAGGCTTTGAATGAGCCAAGAGCCTGGTCTAATTACAAGGTCATGTTGTTTCCATTTACCAATGAGGGTCAGGTCTCTATTCACGCAAGAGTTCTGAAGACCATTCTAGAAATTCCTGGGCCTGCAGAGTCACATTCACTACCATCACTCTACCCACAAATCCCATGGGCAAAGCCAGGTGTAGTTGGTATCTTTGGCTACCTGGGAGACCAGGACAGGACTGGTTACAGCCCCACCCATTCCCTGAGCCTTTGGCCCAGAGTCCAGGATTGTTAACCTTCATGGGCTGCCTGGGGTCTGGGCATAGGGTAAAATGATGTCAGAACCTTGGGGAATTATCCTTTTTTTCTGGATGTGGACTCTTGGGGCTGGCAAGACTGAGTATGTGAAAGTTTCCCATGCTTCCTAGAATACAGATAACACAGAGCTAGACCCGGCAAACCCCAGTTACATCAGTAAGGTCAGAAAGTCCCACAGGACATGATCATTATAAACTGAAATGTTTCTGTTTTCTTGCTTTCATTTCTTACATAAACACCAAGCAATCATCTCTTGAAAAACTGTCCATCATGAAAAGCTGTCATTTGGGGGATACATTTCAGGGAGAAGGAAATGGACAGGACACCTGTCTGAAAAGGTGCTAAATTCCATATCTGAGAAAGGTCCTATCTAAATGGTGCTGATGGCAGTGTGGACATGCTGCTTTCTATGAAGACCCCCCTAAACCTCTCACCCTTTCACCAATATTGTAGAGCTATGGAAATACCACGGATAATCTACTGGCTGCCTCGAAGTTCTGCGGCTTCTCTGAAAACTAGAAACCAAGCACAACTGCTCTAGCTTAAAATGGATTTGAACCTCCACCACAGACATGATTGAAAATGTCTCTAACATCTATCTACCTGCCTGATTACTGGCTGGCTTGTGTCACCCATGAAAGGACAAGAAGCCTAGACTCACAAGCTCAGAAAACCCCCACAAACTCAGGACACCATCTGCCCAGCTTCTCAGCCTTTCCCCCTGACTGTGACACCCAGGGCTATGAAGAAGCAAGAGAGACACATGGACACTTAATTGATCAAAGTTTCAAAAGGCAAGTGTGTGCTAGACACCATGCTAAGGCCTCTGGCATTCAGTTCCTTGTTTTTTTATTTGACAAGATATTTACCCAATAACACAAGATGGCAGGGGACATGAGCATCATGGTGAGGTCATTGTAGCCTGAAAGGGCTCGGAGGAAAAGAATCTGTGCAATTTGAACCCACACCCATTTGTCATGAGAGTAAGACACCCATCTGCTGAGGCACTGTTGGTTTCTGTGCCAAGCCTAACTCCCTTAAACTGCCAACCAGAGTGCAGCCAAGGGCATGGAGATGCAGAGACTGCCATCATCCAGTGACACACACATCCTGCCCCGCTAACTGGCTGCCTGTGTATCGGACCAAAACCATAATCTAATTTTTGGCCTGTGACAAACAAGGCAGGGCAAGCAGGCTCATCCGGGTTCAGATGGAGTTGGGTTTTCATCCCCTCTTGTAAAAACAGAGCGCCCCCCGCCCCCAATCTCACAGGTCTTAATGCTCAGAATTTTCTAATAGATGTAGCACTCAAGAGGCATAGCTGCCCCTACTTTTATTTATTTGTTTTTATATAAATCATTTTATTGGGGGCTCTTACAGTTCTTATAACAATCCATACATCAATTGTATCTAGCACATTTGTACATTAGTTGCCATCATCATTTTCAAAACATTTTCTTTCTACATGAGCCCTTGATACCAGCTCCTCTGTTTTCCCTCCCTGCCCCAACTTCCCAACCTCGTGAGCCCTTGATAAATTATTATTATTTTCATATCTTACACCATCTGCTCTCTCCCTTTGCCCATGTTTCTGTTGTTCATCCCCCCTGGGGGGTGGTGAGGATATGTCAATTCTTGTGATTGGGTTCCCCTTTCTCCACCTTCTTCTCCCACCTTTCCCCTACCCTTATCGTATCACTATTCCCATTACTGTTGAGGGATTTAGTGCATCAGGAGAAGATCATGTTCTAGGTCTGGTATCCATGAGCCTCCCCTTGTCTTCCCTTCTATCTGCTCTTATGGAGGTTCTATCCACTCCTGTGGCTGTTGATACTCATCTGTACCTCAAGCCCCCAAATTTCTCCTCAGTTCTCACTCAAACTCCTGTACTTCTTCAGCAAAATTCTTAGTTTGATTTACAGATACCTCAAATTTATGTCATTAAAAAGAGCTGACATTGATGTCCCCTCCCTAGGTGACAACACTACAGAGGACAACACTGAGGATACAGTTCAGGGAGTGTGGCCTGTCTGATTTGCCCACATGGGGGCAAACTAAGAGGGGAGTGCCACCGACCAGCACTGGGAGCAAAGTCATGAAGTCTCTGAGGAATCCCAATTGTAGACTTCTGACTTGGGGGCAGCACTTGGCACCCCATCTGAACTGGTTGGGGGATATTCACAAGAAGACCACACTACTCCATTTGACTGCAGGAAGATCAATGCGGTTTTGTAGAAGGTATGCCCCTCAGATACAAATTCTGAGGACTAAAAGAGGATTAAATGCTGCTGGGTAAGTGGGTCCTAGGATATGGATCACTGAAAGAAAAGGGGGTGGAACTGATGGATTATAACAGGGCCTGATCACTATTTAACAGAGAGACACTCATGTACTTTGGGTCAGGACAACAATTAGACTTGGAGCTATTTGTATGGTCTGTCTCTCTATTTTGTCTTTTGGTGTCTATCTATATAACATAGGCAGGATAAGCAATCCCAAAGAGACAATAATGGTACCAATGGTAGGGAGTGGGGGAAAGGGGGTATGGGAGAGGAAAAAGCATGGGGAGGTTAGTGGAGATAGGGACAGGGGATTAGCAAGGGATCTGAAATTGATAGTGAGAAGGGTGTAACATTACTGGTTGTGTTGGATCAATTTAATGGAATAAGGCAAGGCTTACAAACTCTCTATTTTCATATTTCCCAATAAGCATTTCTATCAATCATTATATCAACAATAATAAGCAGAAGAAATCAGTATAAATAAAGTAGAATCATATCCTAAACTCAATTCTTAAAACAGTCACCTTATCTTAATTCTTATCTAAACTATTCTTTTGATATGAAATATGGGATTAGGCCTTTGATAGCATCAAGCCAGAGTCAGGCTTTCTCTCAGCTATTTTGATCTCTGTCAGTCATTTTCTCTAAGCACCTCTGAGAATATTCAAGAGGTGATTTTGTCCCCTGAGCTCAAAATATACATTAATCAGATTCATTTTTGTCATTTCACACAGGAATAACCAAATACTACAACCAATGAAAGGAATCAAAACTTTAAATTCCCATGTTCTTTCCAGAAAACAACCCAGTAAACTGCATGGATATATCTGACCCCTGGCTAGCCTAAGAAGAAAAATTACCATGAGGCAGTGGGAAAATAAACATTCACTCTCCATCTTTATTGTTTGTTTCTCTAGTACCCTACCCCTGGTACCATAATGTGTTACTTTGGGTAGACTAGAGAAATAAATCCAGGGAGACTCATATGTGTATAAGAAAGAGCTTTATATACAAGAGCAATTGAATATTGAGAAAACATCTCAGCCCAGTCCAGATCAAGTCCTTAAGTCCCATATTTGCCCACATTTCTGATAACAATCTATAAATTCCTCTTCAGATTCATGAAACACATGCAATGATGCTGAGTGAAGAATGATCACAGGCCAGTGGTAGAAAGTCTGTGGATCCAGTGGCAGTGGAAGCATCTCAGCGCTGACAGGAGTCTCCACATGGCTCCTTCAGCTCCAGGGCTATAGCATAGTTCCATGTGTCTTTTCCACAGGAATGTCTTGCAAGGAGTAAGAGTGTTTCCCACCACCAGAGAGCTATTTATCTCCTTAGCACCTCCAAATGAGGTCATCAAACTGCATTCTGATTGACAGGTTAAATTCCACCCCTTCACCTTTAAGTCTCAAATTGACAACAGATTATGTAGCTACTACAGGTATTATGCATCACTAAAAAGAACTAATGAGGCACATCTCCTCATGGGAAAAGTTCTAGTAAATTATGCTAAGTGAGTTTAGCCAATCACAAAAGGACAAGTACAACATAAGTCCATTGAGGTAAGTATAATTCACATAGTAGGTACAGAAGAAAATCCACTTATCTCACACTTTACAAAGTCATTTCAATACAAAGAAGGGAAAAGGGGCAGGAAGGGGGGTGTGGAAAAGGGGTTGGGGAGAGGGAGATGATGACACTGGGGGAGTAGGGCACTAATCCTCCCGGGGGTGAGGTGGGGTGTATTTTTTCTGTCTCCACAGAAATAGGAGTGTGAGTGTAAACTCCACCATGGCATGCCAAACCTTAAGGGCAATGAAACCACACAAAGCAACTCATGAACAGAGAGGTCTACAGAGCTGGTTTACCACCTCCCTCCCCCCACCTAGAAGTATGTGCTATAGAGGACAACACTAAACCTTCAGGTTTGGGAGAAGGGCCAGCCTGCCATGTGCATACAAAAGTAAACCAAAAAGGAAAAAGAGTGAGGGACTAGACCCCACACTGGCACACTAAGCCCTGAGGATGACATCCCTGCACGGAGATGATAAGGCACAGAGAGGACTCTAGGGTCAATAACAGCTTAAGACACAATGTCCCCACCCCAATGGGAGCATACTGTGACAGAGGACAATACTGGGGACACACAGTGGGGTGTGAGTCTTGTCTGACCGCCCCTACAGTGGGGCAAACTATGAATGGAGTATAACTGATCACCAATTGGAGCAAAATGAAGCCACAAGGCCCCCGAGGAGCCCCTAAAATAGACTTCATGATAGGAGGGGCATTTTCTATAACTCCCCAGGACTTGTGGGGCGATAATCATAAAGGTCAGCAAACAGACCAAAACCCTATATGTAGACAATAGGACATCCCCTCACAGAAGGGTCATAAGGAAGGGATGGGTCAACTAGGGCACAGTATAGCACCAATGAAACACACAATATTCCTCTGGTTTCTTGTGGCTTCCTCACCTGCCCCATTATCATGACCCCAATCCTGCCTTTCAGTTCTGGCTAGTCTGGAGATTGTACACTGATACAGGTAAGAGTTAAAAACACGCAGAATCCAGGTCAGAAAAACCCCTCAGGAACAGAAATGGGAGTAGTAATACCAGGAAGGTAGGGGTAAGGTAGGAGGAGGAGGAGAGGGAGAACTGCTTGCAATAATTGATGCCCACCCCACCCCCCAGTGAAGAACAACAGAAATGTGGATGAAGGGAGACCGCGATAGGTGTAAGATATTAAAATAATAATATAATTTTTAAGGGGTCATTAGGGTGGGGGATGTAAAAACAGAGGAGCTGATACTAAGGGCTCAAATAGAAAATAAATGTTTAGTAAATGATGATGGCAACCTATGTACAAATGTGTTTGATTCAATTGATGTATGGAATGTTATAAGAGCTGTAAGAGCCCCCCAATAAAATGACTTAAATTAATTAATAAAAGATGAAAAGAAATCAGACTCAGCAATCATAGAGTGAATTTAATACACTGCTCTCTGAGAAAGATAGATTACAGAGACAGAAACTTGACAAGGAAGCTACAGAATTAAGCTCTACAATCAGGTGACTTGATCTAATAAACAAATTTAGAGCTCTTCATCCAAATGAAAAAACAAAAACAAAACTCACATTCTTTTCAAGTGCACATGGTATATACTTGAAGATTTACTGCATGCTGGGGCACACGTCAAGTCTGAATAAATTCAAGCGCATAGAGATCACTCAGACCTCCCTCTTGGACCTCTACACAATAAGGCTGGAAATAAACAAAAGAATGGTGGAGAAAACAAGGGCAAATAATTGGAGGATAAGTAACTCCCTACTGCAACATGAGTTGGTACTGGTCCAGATCGGAGATGAAATTTGGAAGTTTTTAGAAACCAATGAGAAAAAGAATATGATGAACGGAAACCTTTGGAACAGGGCAGCAGTTATCAGAGGAGGCTTGGTAACAATAAATGCACACATGAAAAAGGAAGAGGGGCTTATGATTGACGGTCTGTCACAAAGCCTCCATCAATCACAGCAGCGTCAAAACACTAATCCTACTCATAGCAAAGGAAAAGAAATACTAAAAATCAAGGCTGAGATAAATGAATGGAGAAACAAGAAAATGTACCAAAAAAACCAATGCAGCAAGAAGCTAGTTCTTTGAAAGTATTAACTGAATCGATAAACCATTGGCAAACCTAATCAAAGAAAGGCAGGAACAAAAACATCAATAGCAGTATGAGGGATGAAATGGGGGAGATTACAATGGATTTTAATGAAATTAAGAGGTTAATTACACAATATTGCAAAGACCTATTTTCCAATGAAGCAACAACTTGGAAGACATGAACAAATACTTAGAAAAACAATCTCTCCCTAGATTATCCCAGATGGACCTCATGAACCTCAGCAAACCCATAGCAAGAGAAGAAATAAAGTTATCAAAGGACTACCAACTTAAAAATCCCCTCGGTCCAAAGGCTTTATAGGAGAATTCTACCAAGCATTCAGGGAAGAACTGACACCAATCCTACACAAATTCTTCCAGAGCATATTGAAGAATGGCAAACTCCCAAATTCTTTCTATGAAGCTAGTATAACACTGATACCTAAAGCCGGCAATGATCACACAAGAATCAAGAGCTACAGACCGATATCTCTAATGAATACCAATGCAAAAATCCTTATCAAAATATTTTCCAATAGAATAAAAAAGTATATAAAATGAGTAAGTCATCATGATCAAGTGGGATTCATTCCAGGGATGTAGGGATGGTTCAACATCTGAAAGTCCATCAACATTATTCACCACATTGACAAGAAAAAGGATAAGAACCACATGATAATATCAATAGATGCAGAAAAATCATTCAACAATATCCAACATGCATTCCTGTTTAAGACACTGAATGGAATGGAAGGAAAATTCCTCAATATAATACAAGCCATATATGAAAAACCAACAGTCAATGAAGTAGTTAATGGGGAAAAGATAAAAACAATCCCACTGAAAAAATTGGACCAGACAAGGATGCCCCTTGCCCCCTCCTTTTTCAGCATCACACTGGAAGTCCTAGCTGACAACATAAGGCAAAAGAAATACATTAAGGAAATTCATGTGGGGAAAGAAAAGGTGAAACTATTGTCATTCGCAGATGACATAATTTTATATACTGAAGACCCCAAAAGCTCCACAAAAGGAGTGCTGGAAATGATAGAGGAATATGGCAGACTGACAGGATCCAAGATCAACAAACAGAAGTCAAAAACAAGTGGAATTCAATCTATCATATGATCCAGTAATCCACCTACTGGGCATAAAACCAGAAGAAGTAAGAAGCAGACCAGGCATTTATGCTCCAGTGTTAATTGTGGTGTAATTCACAATCATGAAGAATTGGAAACAATCTAAATTTCCATCAACTGGAGAATGAATTTAAAAAACTCTAATATAGGCATAAAATGGAGTACTATCCAGCTCTTAAAAATCAGTGATGAACACATGAAACACATTATTTCACGAGAGGGGTTGGAGGAAATTATGCTAAAGTTAGGGAAGTTAGCCAAACACAAAGGGACAGGTACAACATGTGTTCACTGAGGTAACCACAAAAAGTATAATGGGCACAGAGGATAAGCACTTAATGCATAAATCCCAGGTCAAGGTCCAGGCACCTTGGCAGGGGTCAGATCCAACACAAGGATGCATATGGCAGCCAATTAAAAGGGAGGAGAAAGGAATGAAAAATAAATAAACAAAGATGAAGGTCGTGGGGCAAGGTATTGTTTGTCTCCACAGGAACCAAGTCTCATCCCAGAGCCCCAAGCCTTGAGGGCAACATACTGGCATGGAGCAGTGAACTAACAGAGAGGATAACAAGGCCCGGCCCAAGCCAAACTATGCTGACCCCCTCCCCAGAAGAATGTAATACAGAGGACAGCACTGAAGATGTAGGGGGGGGCATTGGGGTGGGAGGGACTAAGAGAGAGAGATGATGGAGAGAGATAGATAGATAGATCAATAGATAGATAAACACACCATCATGGCCCACCAAGCCCCAGACATGACATCCCTGCTCAGAGTAGCCAATGCACAGAGAACTGTAGGGCTGGCCCCACCATGAGACAAGGCATCCCTTCACTGACCCATAGTGTACGGGGGACAGTGGGGCAAAACATGAAGGGAGTGCAACAGGGCAGCAAGGGGAACAAAGTCCCTGAGGAATCCTGAAAAACACTTCTGACTTGGGAGACAGGGCTTGGTACCTCATCAGACCTGATAAGAAAACACTCATATAGGTCAGAACACAGACCTCAACTATCTATCTTTTTCTTTCTTTTGCTCTATGTCTATCTATATAATATAGGCAGGAAAACCAATCCTGAGGAGAAAAAAATGGGATCAATGGTCCCAGGGAGGAATGGGAGAGGTGGGGAGAGGGAGCAGGGAGCCCACAGACTCATGGACAAGGAAACAACAAAAGATCTAAAATTGTTGGTGAGGAGGGCATAAAATGTCTGGTGCGGTTTGATCAAGTGCAATGTATTCACGAGGAATTATGAGAGCTGAATGGAGAGTGAACATGATAGTGGGATAGGAGAGATATTTATAGAAGTATAGGTATAGGCATGTATATATGTAAATATATTAATTTATAATGATCATACATTTATATATTAAGTATTAACCTCCCTGGCAGTCTAATTCTGTCAATAATTTTGTACCCAAACGGTACATTGTTTTGCCTAAAATTTGTTGTTTTATGTTGTAGGCCTGTAATTCATAAGAAATTACTAATTTTAATCTCTCTAGTAGACATTCCAGGTATGATCAACTTTAATACACACTTAACATTACCGCCAGGGAGGTTAATATAGCAGATGGACATTGGGTCTCTACTCAAGTCCTTCCTCAATGCAAGAACACTTCATTCTAATAGCCTGGCATTCCATGATGTTCACCTCCCCAACATGATTGTTGAAGACAGAATGGGTGCTTATGCAAATGTGGTGAAAAAAGCAGATGGCGCCCAGCTATCAAAAGATATAGCATCTGGAGTCTTAAAAGCAGCCATCTAGCAGGGAAGCAACCAAGTCCACATAGAAGAAGCACACCAGCCTGTGTGATCATGAGGTGTCGATGGGATCAGGTATCAGGTATCAAATGATCCAGAACAAAAAAATATATCGATAAGAATGAGGGGTGTTGGGTGTTGGAACTTTGGAGACCCAAAGTTACTCTTTAGATAATTGGACATCCCCCCACAGAAGAATTACAAAGAAGGGATGATTCAGCCAGGGCACAGTACAGCACCGACATTCCTCTAGTTCCTGAATGCTGTCTTCGCCCCACCTCTCCCCTATCATGACACAGTCTATCTTACAAGTCTGGCTAGACTGGCGTATGTACATTGGTACAGGTAAGAGCTCTTGACACATGGAACCCAGGACAGATACACCCCTCAGGAATAGTAGTGGGAGTAACAACATCTTGAAGGTAGGGGGAGGGTTGGGGCAGGAAGGATGACAAGGGGGGAGCCGATACAAGGTTGGATAAATAGCCCCTCCCCCTCCCACGGGAACAAATAACAGAAATTTGGGTGAAGGGAGACAATGATGGTGTAAGATACAAATTAACAATAATAATATATAATTGATCAAGGATTCACGAGGTTGGGAGAGTGAGTGAGGGGGCAGAATAAAGAGGAGCTGATTCCAAGGGCTCAAGTAGAAAGAAAATGTTTTGTAAATGTTGATGGAAATATATGTACATGTGCTTAATACAACTGAATGATGGATGGTTATAAGATTTTCAAGAGCCCCCCCCAATAAAATGATTAATTAAAAATATAACCAGGAAATTACATCTTTGCATGAAATGGAAGTGAAATGAAGAGATCCATGATTCATAACCTTGCGGTTATTGTAATGGTGATCTCTCTGGTACTGATTTTGGTGATGGCTCCTAAGATGGGACAGACCAATGAAATGGTGTACATTTCAATCTGTTCAATGATTGGAATGTTTTCCATTGCTTCTGTCAAGGGTGTGGGGATTGCCATCAAGGTAGATGGAAGCAGGCTTATAAGCATCCCCTGGTTTTTATTTTGTTAGCCATGCTTGAGCTCTTGGTGACATCACAGATTAACTGGACACCTTTAATACCTCTCTTGTGACTCTCATTTATTATGTGTGCTTCACGCCCATGGTCATGACTTGCTCCACCATCTTATTCAAGGAGTGTTATGGTATGAAAGTTGGAGACATCATCGGGACCCTAATTGGGTACTTGACAATTATAAATGGAAGCTTTCTCATAGATGCTTTTAAAAATACTGACATTATCTGGAGTCAGCTAACATCTACTGCTAAGGAAGAAGGCCCCTACCTGGATGGCAGGGAAAATATGCTTTGCTAGAATATATGGAGTCCTCAACCCTAGCACCACCTTGTTCAGCAGGACTGACTAGCATAGTTTCTAGAAATTCTGAATTTCAACTAGTATAAGGTCGTGGGAGAGGAAAATAAATATCTTCCTGATAATGGATGAACCATTGGGAAAGATGGCATTCCTAAAGTTATAGCTATTAATTGAAAGGTGAAGCCATATAGCAATGTCTTCATATTTGGTCATGAAATTTGAAAATCAAGGTTTTCATCCTGCTCCAGAATATTCCTGCTTATGTTTATGTCTACAAATGTGAAATAGCCTCTGAACATAAAGAAGTGGAAGAGCTAGATGAGCCTCAGAACAATTCATTTTCTTCTGACACAATGCAATTGCCCCTACTGGGTGGCTCTTTATTTCTTTGGCTGATAATCTTCACCTCATAGTCATTCATGGGTAAGGTTAATTGTGTTCTGATACAAACAGTATCATCCATTATCTGCTGAGTCACAGTTTTAACTGAGGAAAGCTGAGAAGCAAGGTCACAGCTGCTTTCCACAGCTTTTCCCTTCCATGCTGTTCTCCCTCGCCCATCAGAGAGCAGGACAGCATTTTAAAGAACCAACTGGCCTGATTTGGTAATCTGTTCCTCACTGGGCTGTAGTGCACAAGAGACTCCTAACCCTGAAGGGCTTCTCACCTAGCAACGTAAGAATTGTAATTTATTGACACGCCCTAGGAGTTTATTGCCAATTAAAAAAGACAGAAGACAGAATTTGAGAAAAAATACTTTAGACCCTGGGTACTGAATTTTTTTCTTGTCTTTTCACAAAAACACAAACATAAGTCGTTTGTTCATTGGTCCTTTGAACTCAGATCTGGATGTAGTTAAGATAACCTAGACTTTCTGGAGAAACCCACATGAATTTTGCTTTGGGGTTACTATATGCCTTCCATTTTTTTCACTAGCATTCCAAAGATTACTTTTATTATCAAGGGTAAGATGTTTGTGGAAGAATTTCTGAATTACTTCAGGGTTATATAACCTCAATTTTCATCAACCGTTTAATCCCCAAGAGAAGGGTGGGTTTTACAGACTATTTTGAAATAATAAGAAAAACTTTATGAAACACTTGAATATCATAATGGCTTTCTTTAATTGATCACTTTCATCCTTATTAAGGGAAATATAATTAATTAGTCACTAAGCTTTTGAAAGTATGTGTTTCTCCTACAATAAATGATAGAATGTCTTTTTCTGGTAAATTTCAAAAATACAATTTGAAAATAGCACATTACTTCAAAAGACTTTACTCCAAAACCTTAAAAAGTCTAGAGGAAATAGACAAATTTCTAGGAGCCCTGGTGCCTAGTGGTTACCTGCTGGGTTGCTACAGGAAGGTCAGCAGTTTGAAATCACCAGCCACTCTGCAAAAGAATGACCAGGTTTTCTGCTCCCATAAATATTACAGTCTCAGAAACCCACAGGGGCAGTTCTACCCTATAGAACTGTCAGTCAGAATTGACTCGATCACAGTGAGAGAAAGAATGTAGAAAATCTCAAGAAGTCCTTAACAGAAGAAGAAATATATCACCCTATTAAAAAAACTTCCCCCAAACAAAACAGCCCACAGCCAGATGGTTTTACCAAATATTCAGAGAAGAGTTGACACCAATTCTACACAAATTATTCCAGAATATAAAGAAGGACCACCAACTCCAAACCTCAATTTATGAAGTGAGCACAATACACACACACACACACACACACACACACACACACACACGCGCGCAAAGATTACTAAACTAGAAAAATACATGCAAATATCCCTCATGAAGTTTATTATTCTTGTTAAATGCCACTGAGTTGGTGACTGTGGTAGTTATATATAATCTGTTGTCAATTTGAGGATTAAGAGTGGAGGGGTGGAGTCTAGGCTGTCAATCAGGATGTAGCCAATCAGGTCTCTGTGTGGGCATGGCCTTCCCCTAGGGAGTCTGGAAATTTCTGGAGTTCGTCCTTGGAGGCAGGAGACAGACTTTCTCTCTTGGCTCACTCCCTGTGAGACACTGCAGCTGGCAAGACACTTGGAATTACACTAGTGTCCTGAGCTGGAACAGCCACGTGGAGATCCCTGCCAGTGCTGAGATGCTCACAACCCTGAATCTACAAGACTTCCCACACACCGGCCTGTGATCTTCCTGCATTCTGCATCATTGCATGTTTTGTGAGTCTGAAGAGGACTTTATAGATTGGTATCAGATGTATGGGCTAATATCTGAGTTATGGACTTTATCTGGGCTAGGTTGGGATGTTTTCTCAATATTTAACTTCTCTTGTATATGAAATTCTTTCTTATCCACATGTGAATATGAATTTCTCTAGTTTACCTGGACTAACATAGTGACTGTATGCACAACAGAACAAAATCACTTCCGAGTCCTGTGCCATGCTCACAATTGTTCCTATGCTTAAGCTCATTGTTGCACTAACTCTATTGATCCATTTCGTTGAAGCTCTTTCTTTTCTTCGCTGCCCCTCTGTTTACCAAATGTCGTCTCCTCCAGAGTGTGGTCTCTCCTGACAATATGTTCAATATATATAAGATGAAGTCTCACCACCCTTGACTCTAAAGAGTGTTCTGGCCATATTCCCTTCAAAACACATAGGTTTGTTCATGTATCAGCTCATGAATACTTCTCCAGCAGCACAATTCAAATGCATTGATTCTTCAGTCTTCCTTATTCAATATCCAACTTTAGGTGCACCTTTTCTGTTCTTTGATGTTTGATACCTGATCCCTTCGACACCTTGTGATCACACAGGCTGGTTGGTGTCTTCTTCTGTGTGGGCTTTGCTGCTTCTCAGATAGAGGGCCCCTTGTTTGCCTTCACGCTTTTAAGACCCCAGATGCTATATCTTTTGATAGCCGGGCACCATTAGCTTTCTTCACCACATTTGATTATGCACTTATTTGTCTTCAGCGATAGTATGGAGAAGGTGAGCATACGATTATATGTTTTTTGTTCTTTGATGCCTGATAATTGACCCCTTTGGCACCTCGTGATCACACAGGCTGGTGTGCTTCTTCCAGGTGGGCTTTGTTGCTTCTCAGCTAGAAGGCCGCTTGTTTACCTGCAACTCCTCTTTTGATTTCTTGACAGCTGCTTCCATGAACATTGATTGTGAATCCAAGCAAGGGAAAATCCTTGACAACTTCAACCTTTTCTCCATTTAGCATTATGCTACCTAATGGTCCTGTTGGGAGGGTTTTTTAACTTCTTTACATTCAGTCATAATCCATACTGAAGACTGTAATCCTTGATCTTTATCAGAAAGTGCCTCAGACCTTCCTCACTTTCAGCAAGCCAGGATGTGTCATCTGTACATCACAGGTTGTTAATAAGCCTTCCTCCAATCCTGATTCCACATTCTTCTTCATATAAACCTGTTTCTTTGATGAATCGCCCAGCTTTTATATTGAATAAGTATGTTGAGAGGATACAACCCTGACACACGCCTTTCCTGATTTTAAATCATGCAGTATTACCTTGCTCTGTTCTCACAACTCCCTCTTGATCCATGTACAAGTCTTTCATGTGCGTAATGCAGTGTTCTTGAATTCTCATTCTTCACAAGGCTATCCATAGTTTAAATGATCTACACAGTCGAATGCCGTGGCATAGTCAGAAAAACCAAATAAACATCTTTCTGGTATTCTGTGTTCAACCAAGATCCAGATGACATCAGCAATAATACTCCTTGTTCTATGTCCTCTTCGAAATCTAACCGGAACCTCTGGCTATTCCTTGTCAATGTACTGCTGCTACCCTTGTTTGATGATCTTCAGTAAAATTTTCCTTGAATAAGATATCAATGGCATAGTTCTATAGCTTTAGCATGATGCTGGGTCACCTGTCTTGGGAATGGGCATAAACATGGATCTCTTCCAGTCAGTTGGATAAGTACTTGTCTTCCATTATTCCTTGACATACATGAGTGAGTATTTCAAATGCTTCATCAGCTTGTTGAAATGTTTATATTAATATCACATCAATTTCTGGAGTCTTGTTTTTGACTAATGCTTCCAGTGCAGCTTGAATTTCTTCCTTCAGCTTCAGTTCTTTCTCATGTCACACCTGAAATGGTGGAATGCGGACTACTTCTTTTAGGTACAGTGATTCTGTGAATTCTTCCCATCTTCTCTTGATACTTCCTACATCATTCAATATTTTTTTCCATAGAATCTTTCAAGATTGCAACAGAAGGCTTGAATTTTTTCTTCAGTTCTTTTAGTTTAAGATATTCTGAATGTGTCATCCATAGTCCACAGCAAATTGGGTATTCTGGTTGGGTGTTAAGTTCTGATACCAGTCTGTCCTTCAGATATGGATTTCGTTATTTATCACCCTTTGATCACACAGCTGGTGTGCCTTTCCATGTGGACTTAGTTGATGCCTCATTTAGATGACTGCTGGTTTAAATATAGCCTTTACACCCCCCAGACACTATTCTGTTTTATACCTGGGCACCATTTGCTTTCTTCACCCCACTTTGGTATACCACCCATATCTTCTGTGATCTCTTCATGAGGGTAGGCATCAAGCAGGACCATGTCATAAGAACTAGTTGCTCTTAGATTAGGGCCAGAATTATCCCTGATCCTTGTGGCACCTCGTGATCACACAGGCTGGTGTGCTTCTTCCATGTGGGCTTTGTTGCTTCTGGGCAAGATGGCCGCTTGTTCACCTTCAAGCCTTTACGACCCCAGACACTATCTCTTTTGATAGCCGGGCACCATCAGCTTTCTTTGCCACATTTGCTTATGCACCCGTTTGTCCTCGGCGATCATATCATGGAGGTGTGCACCCTTCGGGACCACGTGATCACACATTTACTTGTTCACCCATTTTGGCTTCAGCAGTTGTGTCAGGAAGGTGAGCATCATAGAATGCCAATTTAATAGAAGAAAGTATTCATACATTGAGGGAGTCCTTGAGTAGAGGCCCAAGGTCCTTCCGCCACCTTAATACTAAACCTATAAATACAGACAAATAGATCTATTTCCCCATCTTCATATATATATTTGCATGTACATGTCTTTTTCTAGACCTCTATAAATGCCCTTTGTCTCCTAGCTCTATCCTCTTTTTCCCTTGACTTTCCTCCTGCCCCACTATCATGCTCCGTTCCCACGTGGGTTACAGCTATATCTCTTCTTTACGTAACCTTACCTTGATCATTCCCTACCAGGCCTGCCACTCCCCCCTCACCACCAATTTGGATCCCATGTTGTTCCCTTGTCCCTGGGTTTGTTAACACCCCTTCCTTCCCCTCCCACTTCCCCCTATCCCAAGTCTGCTGGCACTGTTGGTCGCATTGTTTTTCCTCCAGATAGTTCATCCAGCCTGTTTTATTTAGACAGACCTGTGGAGATAATAACATGCACGAAAACAAGACAGAGGAAAACAAAGCAACAGTATAGAACCAGACAACAGAAAAACAACAACAAACCACTGACAAAGAACAAACAAAATACATCAAGAAAGAAAAGCTTGTAGTTAGTTCAAGGATTGTTTGTTGGCACTTAGGAGTGTTTTCCAGCCCAGTCTGTTGGGGCACCATGCCCTGGCCCCAAAGTCCACTTTCAGCATGCCCTGGGGACCTTCCAGCTCCATTCCCTTGCTGTTCCGCTGCACTACCCTAGTGCTTTGCCTCGGTGTGGTGGGATCAGGTCAGGTGCAATTCCCACACTGTGTCTCCGGTGCTGTCCCCTGTAGCACAATTGGTCACCGAGGGGCATCATGTCTCATAGTGGGGCCAGCCATGTTGTCCTCTCTGTAGACTGGCTGCTCTAATCAGGAACATCATCCTCATGGCCTGGTGGGCCAGGCTGTGCTCCACTCTCTCCTCCTCCCCCTTCATCTGCTCCCGTGTGCTCTGATCAGATATGTCCCTCTCCCGGAGCTGCAGAATCAACGTCGTCCTTTGAAACAAATTCTTCTTGGAGGAGGGGCAGGAATCCACTTAATTTTTGGTGCTGGGGCCAGCCTCCCAGACCTCTCCACTGGTTCCCTAGTCCACGCTGGAATGTTGCATTCACACCTTGCGGCACTGGGTTGAAGTCTGATCCCTCTTTCCCTGTGGAGATATAAACAATACCCTCCCCTTGGGTGGGTTAGTGCCCCATGCCCCTGCTCCCCTTTTCTTATATTCATCCTTTTATTTTCCTTTCCCCACCTCCTCCCCAGTTGCCTACTATGTGCATCCCTGGTTTTGATCTGGTCACTGCCATACTACACAGTTTTCATGCCAAAAATATTTGTATACAGTAGCATTTTCCCTATACCCTTTTTGCATTTTTTTAAATTTAAAAAAATTTTAATACTTACCTCAGCGGGTTCATGTTGTACTTGTCCTTTTATGCCTGACTTACTTCACTTAGCATGATTTCCTCCAGTTCTTCCCATACCGCTATGTGCCTCATACATTCATCGCGGCTTTTTAGTGATGCGTAGTACTCCATTGTGTGTATATACCACAGTATTTTAATCCAATCGTCAGTTGATGGAAATTTGGGTTGCTTCCAACTCCTTGCAAGTGTGAACTGTGCCGCAATGAACATTGGAGCACAGATGTCTGGCCTTGGTTTTTTTCTTGCCTCTTCTGGGTATATGTTGGGTCATATGGTAACTCGATTTCCATCTGTTTTAGATATCGCCAGACTGATTTTCATAGTGGCTGTACATACTTACCGGCCCACCAGCAGTGGATGAGAATTCCTGTCTCCCCACAGCCCCTCCAACACTTGTTGCTTTCTGATTTTTTGAATTGGGCTACCTTTGAGGGTGCCAGGTGGTACCTCATTATTGTTTTAATTTGCATTTCTCTCATGGCTAAAGATCGGGAACATTTTCTCATATGTTTGTTGGCCATTCGGATTTCTGCCCCTGTGAAACTTCTGTTCAAGTCCTTTGCCCACCTCTAAAGTGGGCTATCAGTTTTTTTTTTTTTTTTTTGGAAGCTAGCAGAGTATAGTAAATTTTAGTAATAAGGCGTTTGTCTGATGTGTCATTGCTAAAGATGTTTTCCCAGTCTGTGGACTCTCTTATTACTCTCTTGGTGAATTCTTTAGATGTACACAAGTGTTTTATCTTCTGTATATCCCATTTGTCGATTTGTGCCTCCTCTGTGTTTGTGTCCTTCCCTATTTCTGATAGCCTGTGTATTCCCTGCGCCAAAGTTCTCAAGTTGGTCCCAATTCCCTCATTGATGGCCCTAATAGTTTGGGGTTTAACTTCAAAGTCTGTGATCCACCTTGAGTTTATTCTTGTGCATGGAGTGAGATGAGGGTCTTGCTTCATTTTTCTGCATGTTGATATCCACTTTTTCCAGCACCACTTGTTAAAGAGGGCATAGGCTTCCCATTTTATATTTTTGGGGCCCTTATCAAAGATCAGCTGTCTGTATGCTGATGATTTTATTTCTGGGGTTTCAGTTCTTTTCCATTGGTCTGAGTATCTGTCATTGTACCAATACCATGCAGTTTTGACAACCGTGACTTTATAGCATGTACTAAAGTCAGGTAAAGCAAGCCCTCCCACGGTGTCCTTCTTCTTGAGGAGTTCTCTGCTAATTCTGGGCTTCTTCCCCTCTCCATATGAAGTTGGTAATCAGTCTTTCCATTTCTTTGAAGAAAGATGATGGTAATTGTATCGGGATGACATTAAACTTATATAGTGCTTTTGGCAGAACTGACATCTTAACTATATTAAGTCTTCCAATACAACAGCATGGGATATTCTTCCATTTGTTGAGGCCACTTTTGGTTTCTTGTAATAGTGTTCTATAGTTTTCCCTCTATAGATCTTTTGTTTTTCCAGTCAGGTGTATCCCTAGATATTGCAATTTTTATTTGTGAAGGGTACCACCTTTTTGATCTCTTCTTCTGTGGTCTTATCTGATGTGTATAACAGTCTGATGGACTTCTGTTTGTTGATCTTGTATCCTGCCACTCTGCCAAACTCCTCTATTGCTTCCAGTACTCCCTTTGTGGAACTTTTTGGATTTTCCATATATAAAATCATGTCATCTGCAAATAATGATAATTTTACCTCTTCCTTCCCCAGACGAATACCTTTGATGTCTCTTCTTTGCCTTATGCTGTTAGCCAAAACCTCTAGCATGATATTAAATAGGAGTGGGGACAAGGGGCATCCTTGTCTGGTTGTCTTTTTCATTCGGATTGTTTTAGACTTTTCTCCATTGACTACTACGTTGGCTGTTGTTTTTTCATATATAGCTTGCATTGTCTTGAGGAACTCTCCTTCCATTCCTATCTTCGCAAGTGTCTTAAACAGAAATTGGTGTTGGATGTTGTCGAATGCTTTTTCTGCGTCTATTGATATTATCATGTGGTTCTTAAAGTTTTTCATGTTAATGTGATGAATAATACTAATGGTCTTTCGTATGTTGAACCATCCCTGCATCCCTGGTATGAATTCCACTTGGTCATGGTGAATTATTTGTTTTATATACTTTTGTATTCTGTTGGCTAGTATTTTGCTAAGGATTTTTGCATCAATGTTCATTAGGGATATTCATCTGTAGTTCTCGATTCTTGCCTGGTTTGGGTATCAGAGTTATACTAGCTTCATAGAAGGAGTTTGGGAGGTTGCCCGGTTTGGGTATCAGAGTTATACTAGCTTCATAGAAGGAGTTTGGGAGGTTGCCATCTTTTTCTATGTTCTGGAAAAGTTTGTGTAGGATTGGTGTTAGTTCTTCCCTAAATGCTTGGTAGAATTCTCCAGTGTAGCCATCTGGTCCAGGGGATATTTTTGTTGGTAATCCCTTGATAATCTTTTCTATTTCTTCTATTGCTATGGGTCTGTTGAGATTCTTGATGTTCGCCGAGGATAGTCTAGGGAGGGATTGCTTTTCCAAGAATTTGTCCATGTCTCCCAAATTGTTGAATTCATTGGAGTACAATCCTTCATAATACTGTGTAACTATCCTTTTGATTTCATTAGAGTCTGTTGTAATGACCCCTCTTTCATCCCTTATTCTTGCTATTGAGATTTGTTCCCTCCTTTCTTGGTTAGGTTTGCCAATGATCTATCGATCCTGTTTATCCTTTGAAAGAACCAACTTTTAGCGATATTAATTTTTTCCAATAGTTTTCTTATTTTCCCTCTCCTGGATGTCAGCCCTGATTTTTATAATTTCTTTTCTTTTGCTATTAGTAGGATTGTCCTGCTGACTCTGCTCTAGTGTTTGTAAATTTTGTGTCAGCATATCCATCATTAGTCTCTCTTCCTTTCTCAGGTGTGCATGTATTGCTATGAAACTTCCTCTGATGACTGCCTTTCCTGTGTCCCATAAGTTTTGGGACGTCGTGTGCTCATTTTCATTGGTTTCTAGAAATTTTCTGATTTCATCTCTGATCTGTACCAGTATGCACTCCTTTTTCAGTAGAGAGTTATTCATCCTTCAATTATTTACTCTTATTTTCTTTGTCTTCCTTTTGTTGATTTCCAGTCGTATGGCACAGTGGTCAGAGAGAGAGGTCTGTATTATTTCAATGTGCTTAAGTTTATGTAGATTTGCCTTATGCCCCAGCATGTGGTCTATCTTCGAATATGTGCCATGGGGACTTGAAAAGAATGTGAAATTTTTTATATTTGGATGAAAAGCTCTGTAAATATCAAATTGTCTAATTGTGGAGTTTAGCTCTCTTGTCTCCTTGTTGAGTTTCTTTCCTTGTGGTCTATCTTTCTCAGTGAGTGGTGTATTGAAGTCACCCACTATCATTGTCGAGTCTGTGATTTCTTTCTTCATCTTTTGGAGTTTTGCTTGATGTATTGAGCTGGTCTCTCATTCGGGGAATATATGTTTACAATGCTTAGTGGTTCATTGTGTATGATTCCTTTAAGCATTATATAGTGTCCCTCCTTATCTCTTTTTATGGTTTTCACTTTGAGGTCAATTTTATCCGAGATTAGGATTGCAACCTCTGCTTTTTTTGTATTGTTGTTTGCTTGGAAAGTCCTTTTCCAGCCTTTGATTCTCAGCCTATTTTTGTCTGTAGCCTTGAGATGTGTCTCCTGTAGGCAGCAAATTGATGATGGGTTGTGTTTTCTAAGCCAGTCTGCTAATCTCAGTCTTTTAATAACTGAGTTCAGGCCATTGATATTCAGGGGTATTATCTCCATCTGCAGACTCTGTGATGCCATTTTATACCCTTTGTGTTGGGAGTTTTTCTGCTTTCCTTTATCATTAGTGTGTGTTTTGTGTGTATATCATTCTTGACTTCTTTCCATCCTTAAGCCATTGCTATCTTGGGGTCTGTTTTCTCTTTGTTGTGCTCTGGGTGAGGTTGTTCTATGTATTGGTCTCTTATTTGTGCTTGGTGAGTGTTATTCTTCTGCCCATACTGAGTCGGCGAGGATCTTTTGTAAGGCTGGGTTTGTTGTAACGTATTTTTTGAGTCTTTCCTTGTCTGGGAAGACTTTTACTTCTCCATCGATCTTGATCGATAATTTGGCTGGGTAGAGTATTCTTGGATTTACGTTATTTTCCTTCAATTTTTGGAATATGTTACTCCACTCTCTCCTTTTATTCATAGTTTCTGCTGATAGGTCTGAGCATATCCTTATGTGGAAACCTTTATATGTGATTGCTTGTTTTTCCCTAGCTGCTCTCATGATTTTCTCCATTTCCTCAAAGTTGGATAGTTTCACTATTATGTGCCTTGGTGATTTCTTCTTAGGGTCCCGTCGTGCTGGTGTTCGTTCAGCCTCCTGGATGGTTGTCTGGTTTTCATTCATTAGGGTGGGGAAGTTTTCCTCCAAGAATTCTCTCCCTGTTGTTGTAGAAGAATTCTTTGTTGTGTCTTCCTCCGGTAGGCCAATAATTCTAATGCTGTTCTGCTTCATAGCATCAGACATAGCTCTTAGGTTTTCTTCAGCTTCTCTGATGCTCTTATTAGATTTTTGTTTACGTTTGTTAAAGTCTGTTAGGCTGTCCTCCAAGTCACTGATGTAGTTCTCTGATTCCTCCAATCGATTCTCAAGGACCATGATTGTGATTCTGCTCTTGTTTTTAGTTATCTCCTCACTAAGCTCCTGCATTTCCCTTTGGTGTATGACTTTTATCTCCTCTATTGTTTCATCCTTTTCCTGTATTGTTTCCCTCATATCCTGCATGGCTCCAAGCAGCATTCTGAGAATTTATTTGTGTGGCATCTCAATGTCTGCTTCTTCTCTGTATGTTGCTATGTTCAGGACATCTTCTGCCTTTGTCTTTTGTTTCTCCAGTTTTTTTGTTGAGGTCCTTGGGGCTGATGGTTGTTTCCGTTGAGTTGTTTTAGAGGGACCAAGTGCCATATTCTAGGCTCTTTCTTATAAAATACTTCTTCGTACTACCTACAGCTGATTTTACTATGGGATTAACCTCCCACTTTATCCTCCTATGGCTTCCCTATCAAGTGAGTGCCCAAGATGCCTGGTCTGTTGCCTGCCTCAGTGTTGCAGAGGTTGGGCTGAAGTTCCTGCTATTGCTTGGAGTGTTAGTAAGTGTTGGCTAAGCTGCCTTATGACCCCAGGTACACATGCAGGAATTCCCTGGTGAGAAGTTGGGCAGAGTATCCCCTGGAGAGAAAGCAGGCCTTTCCCTAGCCTTGGGCTATCTCTGAAGGGTGGAGCTCACCTAGCTGGGTGTGACTCGGGTGTAAATGTCCTAGGGCAAAGGGAGTGTTCTGTAACTCCTCAATGTAGTGTGAGAGAACAGGGCAGAAATAAGGAGGAGGAGAAAAATTAAAAATAAGACTATTTAGACTGTGCAGGGGTATAGGGAAGCGAGGGAAGCAAAAGCAACTTTGTAACTGAGTCCCACTATGTGCCTGTGGAGCTGCAAGAGTTTATTCCTTGTCCCAAGCCCCAGCAGCAGGCCGCAGCTGAGCCGAAAGAAGAGTCACAAGAAAGCCGCTAAGCAGCCCTTAGAGAAGTGGGGGGGACAGAGAGCAGTGATGTTAACAGAAGCCGCAGTGTAGCTGAACCCTGATCCCTGCCCGTGGAGCTGTGAGGGTTTGGGTTTAGTCCCTGCTCAGACGACACGGCATGGCAAGCTGTGGCTGTGCCGTGAAAAAGCCCCTGCACAGCCCTCCAAGACTGTGTGGGAACAGAGAGCAGAGATGCAAATAGAAGCAACAATGCAGCTAAACCCTGATCCCTGCAGGTGGAGCCCCAAGGGTGCTGTACCTGCCCTGAGGCAGGCAGGGGAAAACTGTGGCTATGCTGAGACCAAGCCCCGCCACAGACTCCAAATGATCCTGACTCTGGAAGATACAGTGGCTGGCCTCCAAATGGTCCCGGCTCAGCAGATACAGTGGCTGGGCCAATGTCAAGCCCCAGCCGGCTTCCATTGAGGTAAGCCAAAATCCCCCAGCCCCTCAAAACCCTGTGGGTCTGTGCCTACTTATTTTTATGATGCACCTCTTGCGATCCAGCAGCATTGAATTTCCCTCTAAGCAACTCTCCTGGGCTGGATTCTGCAGAGTCCCCCTGGTATGTGTCACTCCGTCGCCATCTTCCCGGAAGTTGTATCTCTCTCATGACTTTTATTCAACTTCTTCTGGTCTGTATTTAACCCGTCTCTCAATGCTTTCCTTGGAAATGTTGGGTTCTGAGATTGTTGACCATATCTGTTTTATTAGGTCGTTTCTTTCTTTGTTGTAGAGGCTCTGTGAAGCATGTTTGTCTAGTTCATCTTCTTGCTGGAAGTTCTGGATCTTCTCTTTTGTTCTGCAGCTCAGTTTAATGATCACTTTATGCTAAACATCTTTCTAAGACCCTTCCATGGATATATAATTATAATACCATGTGCCTCTCCTTCCTAAACTCTTCACAATAGCGACTATATACATAACTATATAAAAGGTCCATTTTCCCACATCCATCTTTTTTCATAATGTACCCAGAGGGTTTACAACATGGTTTGACCAAAATTGGGTTGCTTCTCTAATTGAGCAAAAAGTATGGGATTTGAGTCACACAAATCTGGCTCTACTTCTCGTTAGCTATGTGGCCTTCTGATTCAGCTTCCTCAATGATAAAAGAAGACAATTAAAGTCAGTACTTATCCATAGTTCCAGGTGTGAACTGTGAACTCATTGAACATCAATAGCCTTATCCTTCTCAGTAAAACTTTCCACTCTTGCCTCCTAAAGGTTCCAACTCAGAGGATTCTACTGAGGATGACCCCTATTCCACAAGGTCTGGAATTCAAGGTCAGGTCTTTTATATATGGCCTTTCTAGACTCGAGTTTATATTTCCACTAAAAAAACCAAGATGACTTGATTCATAGCCCTGTGATTGGTGATTGGTCTATTTCACACAACTTTCAGGGATTGATCAGTATACCAAGCAAATAAACTCACTGCCACAGAATCAATTCCAACTCATAGCAACTATGCTAAGCAAATAGAGTTTATAAAACCCCCCAAGAGGATTAAGTTACCTGTGGGGGTTGGTTGGATTGTGGTCTAGCTGGGAAGGCAATTCCTGAAAATTGATACGAATTTTCTTATATAAGTAGCCAATTTGACAAAGGTTGTCACAGAGAGGCAATGGAAGAGAGGGGAAACCTCTTCAAAGAGCTCTCTGTAAGACAGGTAAAAAAGTGTAACACTGAAAATGGTGCTATACGGCAAGCATAGTAGCACAGTGGCAGAGAAATAGCAGAAGTCATAGTAGTGAGAAACACTTGACTGGTAGCCAGCTATAGTGGGCTTTCCAGCCAATGGAGTGAGAGCTAAGAAGGCTTGTTAGGGGAATGGAGTACTTCTGGGCATTTGAAAGAAACAAAAGAGCTGTCACACTTAGCTTGAGAAGAGCATAGCCCTGGGAAAGCCCACAAGCAGGGCCAAGGCCTAAAAGCCACTGTGAGAACGGTCGGCCTGACAGACAATGGGCCCCTACTCAAGCACTCCCTCAATGCAAGAACACTTTGTTCTAATAACCTGGCATTCCATGATGCTCAGCTTCCTGACACGATTGCTGAAGGCAAAATGGGTGCATAGCAAATGTGGTGAAGTAAGATGATGGTGCCTGGCTAGCAAAAGCTATAGCATCTGGGGTCTTAAAGGTCTGAAGATAAAAAATTGACCATCTAGCTGAGAAGCAACAAAGTCCACACAGGAGAAACCCACCAGCCCATGTGATCATGAGGTACTGATGAGATAAGGTATCAGGCATCAAAGACCCAGAACAAAAAATCATATCAATGTGAATGAGGGGGAGTGCAGTGTGGAGAACCAAAGCCCATTTGTAGACAATTGGACATTCCCTTACAGAAGGGTCACAAGGAAGAGAAGAGCCAGTCAGGGTGCAGTACAGCACCAATGAAACATACAACTTTTCTCTCATTCTTTAATGCTTCCTCCCCTCCACTATTATGATCCCAATTCTCCCTTACACATCCGGCTAGACCATAGCATGTACACAAGTGCCGATAAGAGCCAGAACCACAGGGAATCCAGGACAGATAAACCCCTCAGGACCAATAACGAGAGTAGCGATACCAGAAGGTTAAGGGGAAGATGGGGTAGAAAGGGGAACTGATCACAATGGTCTACTTATAACCCCTCCCTGGGGGACATACAACAGAAAATGGGTGAAGGGAGACATCAGTAACTGTAAGGCATGAAAAAATAATAATAATTTATAAATTATCAAGGATTTGTGAGGGAAGGGGGAGGTATGGGGAAGGAGGAGAAAGACGAGAAGCTGATACCAAGGGCGCAAGTAGAAAGAAAATGTTTTGAAAATAATGTCAACAAATGTACAAATGTGCTTGACACAATGGTTGTATGTATGAATTATGATAAGAGCTATGTGAGACCCCAACAAAATGATTTTTTTTAAAAGAGAGAGAGGGAAAGGTCTGCCTTTGAGTAGAGTCAAGAACTGAAATCTGCAGTCATGATTGGTGACACTGGTCTTATTTCCTGCTCTTGTTATTTCCAAGTTGATCTTAACGTGAGTTGTAGCCAATACTTCCCAATAAACAACTTAACCGTGAGGATGAGCTGTGCATCCTATGTGGCCATTATAGTGACTAATAAAACCTAGCAGAGAAGTAGAGTGATGGGGCAGGAAGATGGTAAGGTGGCTGGTGTCAGAAATAGTCAACAATTTGGAGTGTGGAGGTGTGTTGACTTCCACTTCATAGGACAAGCTTTGTGTGGATCCTGATTCCCACCCCTTGGGGAAATAGATTGATTTAGATACTAGATTATAGGATCTTAAGGTGCAAAGACACAGTAGCTGATTGTGCATGGGTGGTAGCATACTGTGTGTCACATGGGGCAGGGGAGAGAATCCATTGTGGCAGTCACAAGGCCTAGTGACCAGCATTATGCTCTCAGCATAAGGCCATAGGCAGTGCTTGAACAAGGAAACCGCTTGCATCAATTTGACTCCAACTCATGAAAACATTCTTTATGGGCTCCAGTAGCCTCTACTCGTGGGTTTGAACTGCCGACATTATGGTTAGTACTCTAATGCTTACCAGACACCACCCCCAGGGCTCCTTTGATAATGGAAAATGGTTTTTATGTAAAAGATGATTTTTCAGCTCTTGAGCAGATAGGGAACCCTATTATGCCTCCTCCACGAGGAGATTGAGTAAGGGGCCCTCAAGCATCTCAGAAGATGCCTTGCCCACAGCTCCACAAGTTCATTTGCCACAGGCAACCCAATCACCAGCTTTCAGCCACAGCTCCTCTGACCCCATGCAGCCATTCTCAATTTCTCTCACTTGTGAGAGTTCCATTGAGCTGAGAGAGGATGACAATTCCCCTCCCCCTCCTTTCACACCCTTTTACCAATAACTGCAACAAGTTAGAGTCTTCCCAGAACTTGCAATATAAATAAATGTGAGTAAGCACATCTTTCCGAGACTCAGTTCTCTTCCCATGGATGGCTCAGTCTCTACCACAGCCAAAGTGACAGAGCAGGACAAGCTAATTCCAATACACTAGATGATTCACAGCCAAGTACAGCAACCACATAGGAGCTGCATGGGGCTCCTCTTCAAACCCCACAATCTGAATGTGTGTCAGCAGCTGGAAGCCGATACAGGTCCATCACAAATAGCATTTTATCTACAACCATCTTCCTATACCATGGAATGGGAGAATCTAAGTCAGGCCCTTGGCTCACACTATGGCTTCCCCTTTCAACAGCCCATTTACCATGTGCGTTCCTTGGTGTCTGTGAGGCTCAGCTCAGGCTCCATCTGGAGAAGCAAGGTCACCACATCTAGCCCAGAGTTGTGGGGAAAGTTGGCTAATATAGACCCTTGTAGCACAGGATTTCAGTACTATACCCTTCTTTTTTTTTTTTTTCCTCCTTCCTCACTCTGGCTTTTCCATAACCATCTACATCTGCTTCCTTTTGTGTGGGAATTATTTTTCTTGATATTTTAAAAAATACTGGTCTCATGCAGTATTTAACTTTATGAAATTGACTAACTTCATCTAGTATATCTTCCACATTTGTTCACATTGTGAGGTTTTGACAGGTTCATCATTTTTCTTCAGGGATGCATAATATTCCATTGATTTATGTACTGGAGTATATTTATCCATCCCTCCATTGATAGGCATTTCATTTGTTTCCATCTTCTTGCTATAATGAATAGTGCTGCAATAAAGATGTGTTTGCAGTGTATGATGTAGGACTTACAATCTTTCTACATCCTCTTAAGCATTTGTTATTTTCTATTTGGTTTTTTTTTAAACTTTCATTTCTCAAATGGCTAGTGATCTTGAACAATTTTTCATATGTTTGTTGTTGACCTGAATACCATCATTGGTGAATTGTCTATTAATGTCTCCTGTCATTTTTTTAAGTTGAAATTTTCTAGCTGAAGTATTTCTGTTTTTTTAAAGTGTTTCAGTTGTATATCAGTTTCTGAGATCAGCTCTTATTTGATATATCATTGCCAATCCCCAATGCCACTCCTGCCCTACAGTCTGTGGGTTCCCTTTTTGATGAAGTATCTTGATGCACACAAATATCGTATTTTTAGGAGGGTCCTAACAGCTCAGTGGTTTTACATTGGGCTGCTAACTGCAAGGTCAGCAGTTTAAAACCACCAGCTGGTCTATGGGAGAAGGATGAGGCTTTATTCTCCTGTAAAGATTTATAGTCTCAGAAACCTATGTTGATAGTTCTACTTTGTCCTATAGGCTTGAAATAAGTCAGAATCATTTAGATGGCAATGAATGAGTCCTCTACTTTGTCTTCTGTTGTGTGGGTACTTTTTCACTGTGTGTGATAATATGTTTATGCCTTATGTTGTACATTTGTCCCCATTTTTCATTGATGATCTTTGTTTATATTTATGGCTTTAATCTATATTGAGTTTTTTTTGCATATAATGTATGGTGTGGGCCCTATTTCATTCTTCTGAAAATGTAGATCCACTTCTGCCAGTACAATGTGTTGAAGAGACTCTCTGTTTCACATTTTATATATTTTGGCCCTTTATCAATCATCAGCTGTCTGTAGATGCATGGTTTTATTTCTGGGTTTCTTATTCCTTATTCTGTTCCATTGGTCTACCTGTTGATCATTGTACCAATACCAGTCAGTAAATGAAAACAAACAAACAGAAAGGTGTATTTCTGGATTAAGTCATTCCCAGTGTCTCTCCCAGAGTCTGGGAAAGTGTATGTGTAAGTGCATGATACTAAAAGCAACAAGAGGAAACAGAGGTCAAATTTGAGTAGATATCTGTTACTTGACAATGGAAGAGCCAAATCCTGAGACTAATAACCTTCTCTTCCAGGAGCTTGTAGTGAGCCTCTCCTATCTGATCCTTTCTTTGGGACCAAGGCCTGTCAAGCTATATATTTTTTAAAAGACACCCATTTCCCCAGGATGAGTTATTTGTGATGACTAAGCCAAAGTTTGAGTGCTCTGGGTCATGTTTACGCATAGAAGCCAAGAATAAAAAAGAACAAAGAAAGGCAATGAGAAATCCAGGAAAACTCCTGGATCTGCTTTGGGTCTGGACAGTTTCCCACACCCAGCTAGCAGCTGCAAGGCTGTTCCTCTGTGTCTGAAATACCAGTCTACTCCTATGTTTCCGGTGTTAATTAATTCTGCTAGCCCATGTAGTCCCTGCACTAGCACTCCGAGTTTTGTCCTAATTTCCTCACTGATGATCCTGATAGCTTTGGGTTTTATATTTAGGTCTTTAATCCACCCTGAGTTTGTTTTTCTGTGTGGAGTGAGATATAGGTCTTGTTTTTGTTCTTCTGCACGTGGCTATTCAATTTTTCCAACTCCATTTATTGATGAGGGAGTCTGCTTCCCATTTAATGTTTTTTGGGACTTTGTCAAAAAAATCAATTGTCTGAGTGGGGATGTTTTTATTTCTGGGTTTTCTGTCCTGATTCACTGGTCCAAGTATCTATCATTACACCAGTACGAGGCTGTTTTGACAACTTGGCTGTATAAGTACATTTTGAGGTCAGGAAGTGCAAGGCCACCTATGTTGCTTTCCTTTTGTGGAGTTTTTTGCCTATCCTGATCTTTTTCCCTTTCCAGTTGAAGTTGGCAATCATTTTTTCCATTTCGCTGAAGAATGATGCTGGGATTTGGATAAGAATTGCATTGAATTTGTAGGTTGCGTTAGGTAGTATTGACATTTTCATTATATTGAGTCTCCCAAATCACAAACATGGAGTTTTCTTCCAGTTGTGTAGATCCCTTTTGGTCTCTTGTAGTAATGTTCTGTAGTTTTTCTCATATAAGTGTTCTGTTGTTATTATTGTTAGGTTTGTTCCTAGGTATTTCAGTTTTTGTGTTGCTATTATGAATGCTATTGTTTCCTTAATATCTTCTTCACTATTCTCATCGCTGGTATATAGGAATCCAATTGATTTCTGCTTGTTAATCTTGTATTCTGCTACTCTACTAAATTCCTCTACTATTTCCAGCAATCTTATTGGGCACCACTTAGGTTTCTTAATATATAAGATCATATCATTTGCAAATAGCAAAAGTTTCACTTATTTACCCAGTCATTGATTTTGCAAATTTCTATCACACAACTACAGCTTCGTTTCTACCAACAAAGCCATATTTTCCAACATCTACTCTTTCCTCTTTGTTACCAAGTTTTCAATTGCAATGGACAGTAATTATCAATGCATCTTGATTGCATGTTTGATTCATTTCACACTGAAGATGTTGGTGTGGTTGTTAGATGGCATCGAGTCGGTTCCCACCCATTGTGATTCTATATCCCACAAAATGAAGCACTGCACGGTCTTGCACCCTCCTCACAATTGTTCCTGTGCCGGAGCCCATTGATGCAGTCTTCGTGTCACACCATCTCATCAAAGGCCTTTCTCTTTTTTGCCACCCTTCCACTTTACCAAACATGATATCCTTCTCCAGAGACTTGTCTCTTCTGACAAAATGTCCAAATTATGTAGGACGAAGTCTTGCATCCTTGCCTCTAAGGAGCACTGTGGCCTTACTTCTTTCAATACAGATTGGTTTGTACTTTTAGCAGTCCGTGGTATTCTCAGTACTATTTTTTTCTAATTTGGTACTCTTCACCGCAATTCAAATGCATCAATTCTTTTCAGGTCTTCTTAATTAAACATCCAACTTTCAGTTGCATATGATGCAATGGAGATTAACATAGCTTGGATCCGGCATATCTTAATCCTCAAAGTAGTAGTCTTGTTTTTCAATATAGGAGGTCTTGCACTGCAGATTCACTCAATGTTATGCATCATTTGATATCTTGGCTGCTGCTTCCATGAGCACTTATTGTTGGTACTAGTAAGATAAAATACTTGCCAATTTCAGCTTTTACTCCATTTATCATGATGTTACCTATTGGTCCAGTTTTGATGATTTGAGTCTTCCTTACATTGAATTGTAATCTATACTGGAGGCTAGAATCCTTGATCAATATTAGCAAGTGTTTCAGTCCTCCTCACATTCAGCAAGCAATGTTGTGTCATCTGCATATTGCAGTTGTTAATAAGCCTTCTTCCAATCCTGATGCCACACTATTTTTCATATAATCTAGCTTCTCTGATGATTTGCTCAGCATACAGATTGAACAAGTATGGTGAGAAAATATAACCCTGACACACACCTTTCCTGGTTTTAATCCATGCAATATTTCCTTGTTCTGTTCCCACAATTGCCTCTTCCTCCATATACAAGTTCATCAGGAGGTTATCCAGTTTTTTATGGTCCACACTGTCGAATGTCTTTGTATAGTCAATGAAACACGAGTAAACATCTTTCTGGTATTCTCTACTTTGAGCCAAGTTCCATCTGGCATCAGCAATGCTATCACTTGTTCCATGTTCTCTTCTCAGTCTGGCCAGAACTTATGGCAGTTTCCTATCAGTGTATTGTAGCAACCATTGTTGAATAATCTTCAGCAATATTTTCTTTGTATGTGATATAAATGATATTGTTCTACAGTCTGAGAATTCTATTGGGTCATCTTTTTTGGTGTGTGTGGGGGAGGAGTGGGTACAAAATGGAACTCTTCCAGTCAGTTGGCCAAGTAGCTATCTTCCAAATTTCCTGACATAGATATGTAAGTTCTACCTGTGTTTCTCCAGCTTGGTAGAATTCTTCAATGTGGTCTTCACTAGCTTAAATTGTTGCTATATAAACTTTAATAATAATTTTATTGGCTGGATTTCCTTGTATATTGATAGATGTTATCCTATAACAGATAGCACTGAACTTCAAGCTAGATCTTGAAATGTCTTTTTTGATGATAAATTCAATACTATTTCTCTTGAGTTTGTCATTCCTGGGATAGTAGACTATATAATTGTCTGATTAAAAATTACCAAAACCAATCTATTTCAGTGTCTAGGACATTGTCTAGGACATTGATTTTTATGCTCTCCATTTCCCCTTTTACAATTTCCAATTTTCCTGGATTCACACTTGATATATTTCAAATTCCAGTAATTAGTAGGTGTCTACAGTTGTTTCTTCTCCTTTTGTGTCATGCCCCATCAGCAAGTGAAGGTCCCAGCAGGTTTCTTCCATCCATTCCATTATGGCTGACCATATTTTGTGAATGCAGTTCTTCCTAAGCCATAGTTTCAGTGCCTGAGAGGGCTCATTGTATGATAATATACAGTAGACCCCAGACCTCAACGCTGATCCCTTCTAGAAGAAGCATTGAGATACAATGTAGTCGGATTCGGGATCAAAGTGTCCCACAAGAAATAATGGAAAACTGACTAATCTGTTCCTAACCACCAAGTTTTTACCTCAACCTTTTATACAAAACAATGCACAGAAATTTCAAAGTAAATAAGCTCAGAGTTAAATAGTATAATTTAAATAAGAAACACAGCATTTAAAAAAAGTTTTTGATAGCTATAGTATGGTACATACCTTGAGATTGATGAGGATCTGGATCTGTGGACATGGATGTGGAGAGAAGGCATGCAGAGAGAGTTATTGTTTGGAAGGGGACTCCCCTTCCATAAAAATCAACTGGTAGCTGCTTTTCAGGAGTTTTTCCCCTTCTTCGCCTTTTTTTTCACTAGGACCTGGTTGGCTTTTTCTTTTAAAGAATCTGTCTAATGTGGTCTGCTGTTGGCATATCCTGTTTTCTAAAAGGGTTTACTAAATTATCATCAACAATATCAATAACATGGTTAACGAGTCCCTTATCATGATGATTCTTTTCAAAAAACTCTTCCTTAGGACCTCTGTTTTTTATCTGAAAACAGTACAGTAGCTCACAAAAACTAAGAAAATTATAGCAAAATGCTTGGAACACAGCCACAAAAGGTTTAAACAATGTGTACTAATAATGCCAACTAATGCCGAGCAACCCAAACACGAACTGCTTTTGTTTAAAAAAAAATCATGTGTCCGAGATGTCGATAGGATCAAGTATCAAATGCCCAGAACAAAAAAAATCATATCATTGTGAATGAGGGGTAGTGAGGAGTGGAGACCCAAAGCCCATCTGTAGGCAATTAGACATCCCCTTACGGAAGGATCACAAGGAAGAGAAGAGCCAGAATGCAGTATAGCGCCGATGAAACATACAACTTTGCTCAAGTTCTTTAATATTTCTGCCTCTACTATTGTGATCTCAATTCTACCTTACAAGTTTGGCTAGACCATAGCATGTACACAGGTACAAATAAGAGCTGGAAGCATAGGGACTGATAAACCCCTCAGGACCAATATTGAGAGTAACCATACCAGGAGGGGAAGGGAAAAGCGAGAGGGAGATAGGGGAAAGGAAACCAAACATAATGATCTATCTATAACCCCCTCCCAGGGCGATGGACAGCAGAAAAGTGAGTGAAGGGAGACATCGGTCAGTGTAAGACATGAAAAAAAATTTATAAGTTATCAAGGTTTTATGAGGGAGGAAGGGTCGGAGAGGGATGGGAAAAATGCCAAGGGCTCAAGGAGAAGGAAAATGCTTTGAGAATGATGATGGCAACAAATGTACAAATGTGCTTGACACAATGGATGTATGTATGGATTGTGATAAGAGTTGTATGAGCCCCCAATAAAATGATTAAATTTTTTTTGAATCACGTGCATCAGGACAAATACTAATGTTTTGTTTGAGTTCTGATGCAAAATTTTCTTGACATTTTGCACCAAAATCTAATTATGTCGAGTACTGATGTAGTCAAGTACTGGGATTCTACTATATCTGATAGTGTTCTCTGCTATCCATGAGATCTTCAGTATTTGACAATGTCCCATCTCTGTTCATAAGGCTTTTAGTAGCCAATTCCTCAGAAGCAGACAGTCCACACCTTCTTCAAAGTCTGTTCTTAGTCAGAACTCTCTGCTGAAATCTATTCACTTTGAGTGACCCTGCTAGTATGTGAAACACAAGCGACATAACTTCCAACACTATAGCAACATGTAAGCCACCAAAGTACATCAAACTGACCAAAAACTATGGGCTACAAAATATAGAAAGTTTATTTTTAATGTGAAGCTATTATATCAATTACAACTCAATGTAAAGACCAAAATCCTGACAACTCGATCAATAGGTAAAATGAGGAAAAATGGAGAAAAGACTGAAGTTGTCAAATATTTCATCTTCATTGGATCGTATGCTATCAGTACTCATGGGAGCATCAGTCAAGAGATCAAATGATACATTACATTGGGTAGTTCTGCTGCGCACTACCTCTTTAGAGTGTTGAAAAGCAAGGAAGTTCCTTCGAAGACTAAGGTGCACCTTACCCAAGTCATGATATTTTCAATCACCTCATATGCTTGTGAAAGTTGAGTATTTATTAAGGAAGTCAGAAGTTGAACTGATGTATTTAAATTATTGTACTGGAGAAGAACATTGGAAGTACCATGACCGAAATAAATAAAGACTGTCCGCATCCTATCTCCCTCTTGCTACCTGGTGATTGATCCAGCATGTTGCTGCTTTAGCTAGTTCTCTGTCTCACACTATGTGCTATACTACCTGTGGGCCAAGCCAACCTATGGGTTGTGTCACTAGAGTTTGAGTTCCTTTGAGACCTGCTTCACCACACTGTTGGTGCATACATTGCTTGAGCTTGAGGTTGGTGGATCCTGTAGCCATGCTTGAGTTTGTGATCCTAAAGTTCCTGAGCTACTGACTGTTGCTGACCCACCCTGCTGCCTGTGGACAGACTTTGCCTCTCATAGCTTGCTTACAGGGTGAAAAAGAAAATTCCATAAAGTTTTACACTAGCAAGCTAGGTCAAGGAAGGCACCAGAAAAACTTTACATGTTCTTGTTATATCATGAGAAACAATCATTATTTTGGGAATTTTCTCATGGGCTTTGCACTTTTCCTTATAAGCAAAATTCCACATCATTCTTGAAGCTGTCTGATAAGTGGAACACAGCAATTGTGGCGGCATCTCCAGGCCTACGGGTGATGCCCAGTGGTCTCAAAGAACAACCAAATGTCTGAATTTCGGTTTTCTGTCCCCATTCAGGTTACACATAAGTATAGCCATCTGCTCAGACCTCTCTAATCTGACTTCAGATGTCCAAGCATGGCCTTATGAGGCCTTCTCCCTCTTTTCCCCCAAACCAGAATCTGTGCTTTTATATCTCAGGATAGCACAGCTTGAGGACCATGGCTTCTAAAAGCCTACTTTTTGCAGACATATGTTCCTTGAGTTCTAAGCCAAATAATTGACACCTCATGTTGCTTGTTTGCAAATTATTCCTGAGACAAAATTTTCAAGATAAATTTGATGACTCCTTGGGTAAAGGGTTGGAGGCTCAGAAGCAGCTTTTAAAAAAATTTCCCTTAAAAAAAGAAAATAAATAATATTAGCCAGTCTCCCAATGACCTTTCCTCTAGGTTCCACCCCCCTCTCCTTCTCTGCCAGTCAATAATGTAAGAATAGAAACTAAAACTAAGCCAGTAGCCATTAAGTTGTTTCACAGTGCCTCATGTGTGTCCATGCAGAACTTTGCTCAGGGCCTTTCAGAGTTCAGTCATTAGACTCTGAGTGGATTTTAACTGCCAGACTTTCAGTGAGTAGTTTAAGGACTAAGCATGGGGAATATCAGAATTGTATATCTTTGATTATATAATCTTGATTCTACACAGTGCCTCTGATTCCTCTAGCAAGGAATCTTAGGGAGTCCTCTATCCTTCGACTTCCTTTTCACATCTTTCCCCACAGAGAAACACATTGGAATATGCTCTTCAAAGACTCTAGGTTAGTAAAGCTATGAGGTAGCTCTACTCTGCCACATAAGTTTTCTGTGAATCAGAATAGACTCAATGGCATCCAACAATAACAACAGATTATTTTTTAGGCCTATGCCAGACGTGGTTTATTCAGTCACATTAACTGTCTTAGTATGTTATGGGGTCCTTACCAGCCAAATGATTTCTATGAGGCAACAGCTTATGAATTCTGAATAATTATTGATGTTACAAAGCCCAAGGAAGAATTTAGAGAAGCCCACTGACACAGAGGTATGCAGATGGCTTTAGGGTCCTAAGGAGAAACATGAATCTCATGGAAGCCAGTGTTGACTGCTTATAAAAGGAAGATCACAAAATGGTCTTCGTTTTGAAATGACTTCCCACTCTCAAGCACCTTCGCCAACATCTCTCAGCTGCCTTCCTCTTCAAACTGGTCTTTGACACCAAGTGGCTCAGTACTGAGTTTCTTGGTTTGGTTTTACTCTGTGGCCTTAGAAAGGGCCTCATAGTGAAGCCCAGGCTTGCTGCCCTGAGTCGGATGCCGAAACCTCCACACTCATTGAACCAATTATTAGCATTTTTGCATTAAATGATGATAGACGATGTGATTCTCTCAGTGATCTTTGAAAAATAAAAGTTGTCAACATTCTTAGTAAGGGATGACCAATTAATGAACAATATTTTAAATCAAGGAGAACTCTCCAATCCCTTTTTACAACTTCCTATGTTGAAGGTTGTTAATCCCCTAGAAGTAATCCGAGAAAAATCTATAAAAAGTATGAGAAAATATATAAGCCTCATTGAGTTTCAATATAATCATTGGATCAAAAAGAAAGTGATTGTTGCCAACCTTTGATTAATGTGCGGATGGAATAGCCTAGATTCCTTTGTAAGGCTGGAATGAGAAGGGTTGAACCCAGTACAGCCTGTCTGAATGTCTATCTAGCTCATCTATTGGATGTCTAGCTATCTAATGGGACTATAAAATCTGTTTCTATGGCCATGATGATCCGGTTAAACACTCTTCAATAGGATTTGTACACACAGGACTGAGAAGTAGTGAAAATGGTGATAGTGACTGTCCATCTGGATACTGGTCCTCTCCACAGAGGAGGTGACCCACCATTCCCAAAGGCATTTTGAGGACTCCCAATTGTTGCTCTCCCAGCCACTACACATCCACTCGAAAGTGTCCATCGACTCAGGCTACATGGGCTATCTCCCAGCCATACTCCTGCCTCAATTTGTGTATGAGCTAGCCTCTGACTCTCCTTTTCTTTGGGTTTTCATTGACTCTGCTCACAGTGCATGGGGCAGGGCTAGCTTCTAGACAGGTTTGTGCTGCATCAAACCTGGGTGGTCACATGGCCTGTGATCTAAAGGACAGAGTCAAGACACACGATTGATTTTGCTCTCAGACCTCATCAAAAAGCCCTTGAGGTTTATCCAAAAACTAGGGTGAGAACTAACAAAGCTCAACTTGGGCTTCATTCTCTTTGGAGAAAATACTTATCACCACATTGAGTGAGGAAGCCCTATAGGAACTCTAAAGGATCGTGTGGCACATGATTGCGGACACACCTCTCAATACCAGTCTCATCCGAAGATAGAGTTAGAACCACAACCATTTACACTTCTGGGAGGGAATCAGGAGAATGTTTCTCTTACCAAGAACAAGCACTCCCTTCCTTTCTAGTGGCTGGAGGAGCCCAGCTTCCATGTGGAGTAACCATCTCCTGCTAATGTAGGCAAGCACGTTTCCATCAGGGACCAGCTGGACATGCGTCTAGCCTCTTCAACTCAGAGGATTTACTTGGGGTGGGGTGGGGTGGGGTGGGGGAACCCTTAGTAAACTGAAACATAATCAACACTTAAATTTTATTAGGTTTTTTTCCCCTAATACTCTTCTGAGAATGAAATAAGTCACATAATCGTTAAAGTTTTACTTTAAAAATAGGAGCAACCGTCATAAGCCAAAACAGTCCGTCCAAACTCCTGCCACCAGTGAGAAGGCAACCTTAGAGTTATGACCCATCCAAATCCCAAGGAAACCATCCCAACCATACAATGAGAGTATCACATGTGGAGGGTATCACTATTTTCCAAGTCAGAAAATAAGCACATGCGTTTCATATTTTAAACAATGAAACAAATGGAAAATCTTCTCTGCTTAATCCCTAGTGAATTAGGCAATGTTATTAGCTGACTCTTGAGGCCTGCAGCTCTTCTTGCTGCACTCTGGTAAAGGGACGTTTGTTGTATATAAAAAGTATGCGCTGTTTATATACTATACATTTATATTTATATACATTTCTGTACTACATCACATTCTGCAGTATGACAAAAATCAGATACTTTCCATTATTTTTGGAAATCAGATAAAGAATAAAATAAAATACAAAAATCTACCACCAAAAAAAGATCCAGAAAACAATTTAGGGAAGAAGAGACATTATGATAAGCTACTTTTTCATGGTCCTGTGGCGGCCTAAAAAGATTTTATGCTTTCAAAGTTGTAGTATTGGTCACTCTCCAGAATTTGAACGGCACGGGGGAGTTCTTGGAAGAAGGCAGAATTTGGCTAGGAAAAGTGATTACAAGGGGGACTTTGGGCCCAGGGATCAAAAAGAAAATCATAAATTAATCAAGTAACTAGACTTGACTTCATATCTTGGTGAAGCGATTCAAAACCACCAGCAGCTTCTCAGGAGAAAAACTTGGCTTTCTACTCCCAGAGGCAACTACAGTCTTAGAAACCCATGACACTGAGTTTGATTTTGGTTTGTCTATGTAACAGTTGGCATAGAATCTCTATTTGCACAGTTGACCCCCCCAAAAATTGTCTTCCCTGGTTTGTTTTAACTTTTTGTTTGTTCTTATATTTTGGTGGGCAAAGATATCTTTGAAAATCCAGTAAAACCACATACCCTGTCCTCTGAAAATTCATTTTGGCCCAACATTTAGACTGAACTTAAGAGGACCACCTGAAATGACCCCAAGGTGGAATTTCTGTCCGGAAGCAGGATCTATTTGTGGCCTGTGTATGAAGGGTGCAATGTGGGTCCATTTCCCAATAACTTTCGTGCCAGTGATTGATAGGAATATTCTCATTACAATAGTCTGCTGCCCTAGCAGCTGCCTATTTGCACTTGGAAATCGCCTTACTCATTGCTTCAGATGTTGATGCCTATCAAGCCTACCCAAGGACATTCCTACTGTGCCTTTTGCATTTAAATACTAACTGGCTTGAACAACTAAGGAGCCCTGTGGCATAGGAGGTGATGTTTAGGGTTGCTAACCACAAGGTTGGCAGTTTGAAACCACCAATCTCTCCATGGGAGGAAGATGAGGCTTTCTACTCCTGTAAAGAGTTACAGTCTCAGAAACCCACAGGGATGGTTCTACTTTGTCCTAAAGAGTTGCTATGAGTTGATAATGACTTTATGACTCAATGGCAGTGAATTTGGTTGAGTTTTGACATGACCACTGAGGCATGTATGCATAAACCAAGACTATCCAGGAGCCCTGAAATAATGGACTGTCCCTATCAGTTCTATTCTGTAACTGAATAACTGATGTGTGTGTACATATGTATGTGCACGCGCATACACATAGACACGCACACACACCTGGAAATCTGGGACAATTTCAATGGCTGGTTGGCTCCACCTAGTCTCAGGTCCACACCTGAACCAATTTTCCCTTTTGAATATTCCCCCAAAGGAATTGTAGAAAGGACCAACCAAACAGTTCAATAATTTGGCCCAGAAGAGATTCATATTCCATACCCTCCTGGATCTTTGACTGAGAAGGAATTCTACAGCCATTTCTATCAGAACAGTAGAAATACCCCTCCTGTGTGGTCTGAGAGAGTGGTGCACAAGATCAGACAGACAACCCAGCTGCGCTTCTTCACACCAGCTACATGACATGTGAAGTGATTTGATCAAGGGCATGTGTCCATAGATACAGGGCTGTGACTACAGGATCAAAGTACAGATAGAGTTATAAAAAGTAAACTTTCAAGAAAGTGAGTCCTGCTCAATAGCATGTGTCTTTGGAGCATTGGGATCTGTTGCCTTGCTGGAGATAGTGGAGTTCACAATCCTACTGCCAAACAGGCACATTAATGACATCCTATTGTTGATGACACTGATGCTGGTCATAGATTTTCATCTGCTATTGTGGCTCGGTGCAGCAGGAGCTACATGATAGGTTTGGTGGCATGCTGTCACTGGGGTATATGAGCTTGCCCTACTTCAACCCTAAACTTCTGGCTGCAGGTTGGTAGAGCAGGCAGGACTCCTCTCTCGTGGTGCATGCAGATACAAGGTGCACAATCCCCATTCCTTGAGGCTTATTTAGAGTAAATGTTAAAGGCAAGTGGGCAGAGTGGAGGTTGAGAAAGGAAGCAAGTCATTCTTGAAGTATAGTAGGTTTAGACACATACCCATTACCATAATACCCAACAAGCAAGGTAAGGATAGGCTTACCTGTGCTCGCTGACTAATCTATATTGACTGAACAATCCACATTTTTTCACCATATAAAGATTCTAATTCTAGATATGCTTTGTGTATCTCTCCCAATCTCACAGTACCTTCCTACGGAATTAAAATATTTTATTCAAATTTACAGATCTTGACAGGAATACTGTATCCAGTGAGGAAAGTAAGCATGAGCTTACTTGTACTTACTAATCTGTAGCTGTCAGTGTCGCATGTTCTTCACCTACCATGTGAATCTGTTCACTATAGATTAGTAAGTAAGTACAAGTAAGTATGTTCTTACCTTGCTTCTTAGGTAATCCATTTTATGCATTTACCCCGAAGAGGAAGTTCCCATCCTAATGCATGCTGAGCTTGAGAGATCAGGGCTTGCTAGGTTCGGGCCCAAGAAATGAGCCCAGTGTTCACAATCTGTGTCAAACAGCAGAGCAGGGACTGCTTCAGGGCTGTACTTGATGCTCATGGGAGTAGTTGAGCTGGATCCTTAAAGGAACCCCTGGAAAATCATCCCCGAAGGCTTTAAAGTCAGACCTTTACTCTTGAACTTTCTCCCTTTCCTATGCCTACTTTGAGATTTTGCCTCATTCATTTGGTGGCACATTGATTTGGAGGGATCGAAGCTTCTCATCTATATTTTGTCCCTGCTGATGACATGTGTTCTGTTGCTTGGAAGCAGATTGATACCCTTCTTGTCTTGATAAACACTACCAGTTATCATAGAGTTCACTCTGACTCATGGGAACTTTGTGTGTCAGAATAGAATTGTGCTCCCTAGGGTTTCATAGGCTGATTTTGGGGAAAGAGACCATCAGCCCTTTCTTCTGAGGTTCCTGTGGGAGGACTTCTTCTCCAAGGTTTGGTGAGCAACAGAGCACATTAACCATCTGTGTCACCATGGGCTCACAGAATCACGTAACTCTGGTAGATCATATCTGGGCGATGTGTTGGGTTAGGAGGAAAGGCTGAAAGTTGTTGCTAGTAACAGGACTATTTTGTGTCAACAATAAGATGCTGCATAACTGATGTTTGCTGTAATTTGCTTTCTGCTCTTGTAATCCCTGGGTAGGTGATGTCATACCTCTTTGCCTGTGGCTTCCTACAAGGATTTCTTTGGCAGGTCACTCTGAAGTCCAGTTCACCAGAAGGTTTACATTACATGTCTCCTATTTCTCTCATTTTATCACCCTTTTAATCCATCCTGAGACTTCCTAAATTAAACCTGAATTCAATTCACTCAGCTTGAGTTAAAAGGTAACCAATTTCCTGATGAACCAAGCACATTGAACAGCTCTCAGAAACTCTTACTCAGTTGCTTGCTAAAATTTTGGCAGAACACATGTTTATCCATTTAATGATCATTATTAAGTTTCTCTCCCACTCAACTTTTTGGCTTTACATATTTTATACTTTTTGGCTTTGTGCGCTGAGGAGTATATACATGGGCAAAATATGCAATTTAATCTTGGTTGGTTGTCATGTTGAGTACTTCAACTTTAATTTTTTTAGTTATATATAAGGTTTGTCCATGACATAAAGCAAATATTCCTTTCTTTAAATCAATTTACTTTTCATTTCACCAAAGACCCCCTTTTGTGGACTTGCCCTCATCAAGTATTACTCATGCTTCAATCACTTCCTACTTGGATAAGAGATTGCTTTTGTTTTTCCATGGTTCTAAAATCCAGTCTCTGAACATCCAAGAAATAAGTGGGTAGGTTGGTGCTCATTTCTAGGAAGAAAATTGTGAGTTATCTAGTGAGTCATTTGTGAACCATGCTGAGGAGTTACAATCCTAATTGCATATCCTATCTCCACAGTTTTCATCATTGCAGCTATTCCCACAATTCAAATCCAAAATTAACTTCCCCTTTAATATTTGACTTTCTTCCCTAGGTGGATCTGTGACTATGTCCAAGCCTTTGCTCAGAAAAGACACCAAAGAAGTCGTAAGTGGCCCTGCTGTTAAAACTCCAGGTCTGCCCACTTTGCCGGGAAAGTGAGGTTCAGTTGACCACTGGGCACAGCTATTAAGGACATGAAGCAAATATATCCATGGAAAAAGGCTGAGGTTCCCCTGGTCACTGGGGGTTCCATGGCTTCCACATGTGACCCTATATAACCACCAATTCTCCTAAAACACACATTTCTTTTTGTTCTCCTTCAATTCTGTCTTAGCTTGCTAGTGCTACAGAAACAATCCAAGTGGGTGCCTTTAAAGAGTAGAACAATAAGGGAGCTTCTAAAAATTCCTAGAAACAGAAAGCATGGGACAGTGAGATAAATTAATTGAGGGGATTATAATGGATGGGTTAAAACAAAATGTGTGAATTGTTGAATATGAGAGCAATAATTTGTTCTGTGAATATTCACTTAATTAACAATAAAATGTTTGAAAATTAAATGTAAAAAAAGTTCATGAGAAAAAATCCATATCCTTTCATTTTATTTTTCCATTAACTTTTCTCACAATTCACAATACTAGAGGGCCAAATTCATACAATGGCTCTAAAAGGGATCCTTCTCTGTGTCTACTCTTTACTTGCTGTTAAGGCAGTTAAAGTAAATGGAAGAAACCATGAAGTCAAACACTTGAATAGAAATGTTTAAAGGGCAGCTCAAGAAACAAAGTAAAATATTATAATGAAATATTATAAAGACATGGAGTTAGGAAACCTAAAAGCAAAAAACATACTCAGCATATCTTTAACTGAAAGAATTGAAGAAAAAGTTCAAGCCTCAAGTTGCAATCCTTACTGAAAGGCTCTAGGGACAAAATGTTGAATAATACAGGAAGTAACCAGAAAAATTGAAAAATACTCAAGAGTCACTGTACCGAAAAGAACTAGTTGACATCCCATCATTTCCGGACGTAGCATATAAGCAAGAGCCAATGACTCTGAAGAAGGAATTCAAGCTGCACTGAAAACATTAGCCAAAGACAGGGTTCCAGGAATTGATGAATGAAACACTGGAAGCACTCACTCGTCTCTGCCAGGAAATTTGGCAGACAGCTACTTGGCCAACTGACTGGAAGGGATCCATATCCACTTGTATACATTCCAAAGAAAAGTGACCCAACAGAATAATATCATTGTTATCACTTGCAAGTTCAATTTTGCTGAATATCATCCAACAATGGTTGCAGCAGAACATTGGCAGAAAGCCGCCAGAGGTTCAGGCTGGATGCAGAAGAGGGTGTAGAACAAGGGATATCATTACTGATGTCAGTTGGATCTTGCTGAAAGCAAGATGTTTATTTGTGTATCAGAAAGATATTTACTTGTATTTTATTGACTATACCAAAGCATTCAACTGTGTGGATCATGACAACTATGGATAACCTTGAAAAGAATGGGCATTCCAGACACATCATAGTGTGCCTGTGGAACTTGTAAATGGATCAAAGGGCAATTGTGGGAACAGAACCAGGGAATATGGCATGCTTTAAAATCAGGAAAGATATGTGACAGGGTTGGATCCTCTGACCATACTTATTCACCCTGTATGCTGTTCAGATCATCACAGGACCTGGACCACGTGAGGAGGAATGCAACACCGGGACAGTCTGTTCCTTTGGGCGGGTTAATAACCACCTGTGATGTGCAGATGATACAACCTGGCTTGCTGAAAGTGAGGACTTGAAACACTTCCCGATGAAGATCAAGGATGATGGCTTCCAGTATGGATTACACTTCAATGTAAAGAAGACCCAAATCCTCACAACTCGACCAATAGGTCACTCCATGACAAACGGAGAAAGGATTGAAGTTGCCAAGGATTTTGTCTCGCTTGGATCAAAAATCAATGCTCATGGAAGCAGCAGCTCAGAGATCAAAAGATGAGCTATGTTAGGTAAATCTGCTGCACAAGACAACTTGTATTGAAAAGCAAGAATGATAGTTTGACAACTAAGGTGCGCCTGACTCAAGCCATGATATCCTCCATTGCCTCATATGCATGTGAAAGCTGAACACTGAATAAGGAAGACCGTAGAAGAATTGATGCATTTGAATTGTGGTGCTGGAGAAAAATATTGAAAGTACCATGAACTGCTAAAAGGACTGATCTGTCTTGGAAGTACAATTAGCGTGCTCCTTAGAGGCATTTTCCATATTTGGGGCATACTGTCAGGAGAAACCAGTTCCTGAAGAAGCACATCATACTTGGTAAAGCAAAGGGTCAGTGAAAAAGGACTGACTTAATGACACCTAACAACAATCTACTCTTTTAGTAACTTGTAATAATAATAATTAGTCATAATGTTTAATAATCAGTAATTGGGTTCAGAACTCATTCTACACTGGTATTCATTAACATCAGACAAGAAAATTTCTATTTTTCAAGCAGGGTCATACTTACAGGTACCACCAACTGCTGTCGAGTCAGTTCCGATTCTTGGCAACTTGCTGGGAGCAGAGTAGCGTGACTCCATCCTATTTTCAAGGCTGTGATCATTCTGACACAGATCACCAAGTCTTACTTCTGAGACACTGCAGGTGATTTCAAACTGCCCACCTTTTGCTTAGGAGTCAAGTACTTAACCATTTGCACCATCCAGAGACTCTTTTTCCCAGGTATGGGAATTAGAATTTCTACATTTGCTTTGTGGGGAAAACAATCTGGTCCATAGCAATTCCCTGCCAGTGTTCCCTGCTCTCAGTCTGTTCCTTTGGGCAGGAGTGTCAATCCAGAAGACTGGAAAAAGAAGGCTGTCCATATATTTCTACCTAGCCTGGACTCTTGCTGCTATAGTCCCCTGTGTAAGTCCGGGTAGACTAGAGAAACAAATCCATAGAAACTCATATGTGTATGAGCTTGACACAATGGTTGGATGTATGGATTGTGATAAGAGTTGTATGAACCCCCAATAAAATGTTTTTTTTTATAAGAGAGAGTTTTATATAAAGGGTAATTGTACATTAAGAAAGCATCCCAACCCAGTCCAGTCCAAGCCCATAAGTTTGATATTAGTCTGTATGTCCAATACTAATCTATAAAGTCCTCTTCAGACTCATGAAACACATGCAATGACGCTGAGTGCAGGATGATCACAGGCCATGGGTAGTAAGTCTTTGGATCCAGTGGCATTGTAAGCATCTCATCACTGGCAGTGGTCTTCATGTGGCTTCTCCAGCTCCCAGAGCGTAGTGCCATTTATCTTGTCAGCAGAACATCTCCCAGAAAGTGAGTAGTGAGAGAAAGTCTCTCCTGCATCCAAGGAAGAAGTCGTGTTTTCCCAGAATCCTCAGGGGAAGGCCATGCCCACATAGACCTCATTGGCTGTGACCCAATTGACAGACTAGACTCCACCCCTTTACTCTTAATCCTCTCAAATCCCAAATTGACTCCAGATTATGTAACTACCACATCCCCCTTGACTGGGACCCACACACATTCATTACCTGTTTTAGGGCCAGTGGCCCTCAGGCGGCAACCTTATACCAGTCACTACTTCTCACTGGATTTTGACACTAAAGATGTGTGCCCTTGCCTGCTGTGGAGTTGCTACTGGGGACTGCCTGGAAGGATTATATTTCCTACCTCCCTTTCATCCAGGAGAGGCATGTGAATGGATCTTACCCATGGAATGCAAGCTAAGCCCCGCTACATTGAGAGTCTTAAGCACTTGTGACTTTTCCATACCTTCTTTCCATTCTGGAGACAGAAGAAGTAAAAAAAAAAAAAAGGGCCTGGGGCTTGGCCAAGGTACAGAACAAAAGGATACAGAGCCCCTGACATAATCTACGGAAGAAAGTTACCTGCCCACCAAACTATTATATGAGTGGGACGTGAAGGTCTAGTGGTAGATCACTATGACAGAAGCTGGTGCCACTACAAGCCCTGCACTAACCTTGTTTAACGCTCTTTTCTCTGGAGCTGCTGGTTCCTAGCACAGTGCTCTCTGGGTTGGCTGTACAACCTGATGCTGTCTCTCCTCCAGAGGGCATTGTCCAGGTGCAGTTGTCCTCCACAACGAGGCTAGTACCTGGGGCCCACCAGTGAAGACAGTTTGGAATTTTTTGTACTTTGGTGAGTTGATGATATCTCTTGTGCCTTTGTAGGGTGAGGTCAGGTTATATTGAAATCAGTGCCCAAGTACAAATCTTTACTTTGACCAGGTAAGTTACTTCCCTCCAATCTCTTGCATGATAATAGGGAGTTTTTTCCTCTTTACTTTTCTTAGTCTCTTTTAGTCAGGCAGACAAAATTCTGCACTATCTTTCCCCCTAGAAAAGGAGGGCAGATGGAAATGAACATTTTCTGAATCTCCACTAGGGCCAGCCACATTAGAAGGCTTATCTTTGAAAGCCTCCCAGGATAACTCAATTATCAAGCTAGACAGAGCATAGACATTTCTGGCTGTGTGCTTCCCGCTTGCAAGAGACATCAGCAGCATTCTCAGTACTCAAGAAGATGAGCTGACTCATCAGTAAGACTGTTTAAATCCCATGGCATCCACTTACCACATCCCCACTTCCTTTCAGGAGCCCCAGGAGTGATTGCAGATTATGTGCAGTGTGCTCAGATGTTACAAATTGAATTCACTCACACTCACTCACTGCCCTGAACCAATGCCAACTCACAGTGACCCTCTAGGACACTGCCCCTGTGAGTTTCTGAGACTGTAACTGTTAATGGGACTAGAAAGCCTTGTCTTTCTCCCTCAGAACAGTTGGTGGTTTTGAACTGCTAACCTTTCAGACTATAGCCCAATGAGTGAACAACTAGGCTACCTCCCATGGATTTAATTCGATCTCCTAAAAATATGTTGGAATCCTCACTGACCTATGAATGTGAACTTTTTTTGAAGTATAATTTTTATTTTGTTATCAGTCAAAAGAGGTCATACTAGAGGAAGAGTGGGTCTTTTATTAAAATCATTTTATTGGGGGCTTATACAACACTTATCACAATCCATGTATACATCAATTGTATAAGCACATTTGTACATTCGTCATCCTCATCATTCTCAAAAAATTTGCTCTCCACTTAAGCCCCTGGCATGAGCACCTAATTTTCCCCTCCTTCCTCGTTCTACCCCCCCCCGTCATGAACTCTTGATAATTTATAAATTATTTTGTCATATCTTACACTGTCCGACGTCTCCCTTTGCCCACTTTTCTGTTGTCTGTCCCCAAGGGAGGAGGTTATATGTAGATCCCTGTAATTGGTTCCCCCTTTCTACCCCACCCTCCCTCTATCCTCCTGGTATGGCCACTCTCACCACTGGTCCTGAAGGGATCATCCATCCTGGAATTCCTGTGTTTCCAGTTCCTATCTGTACCAGTGTATATCCTCTGGTCTAGCCAGATTTGTAAGGTAGAATTGGGATCATGATAGTCGGGCGGGGGTGGAGGGGGTGGGAAGAAGCATTTAAGAACTAGAGGAAAGTTGTATGTTTCATCATTGCGACACTGCACTCTGACCGGCTCGTTTCCTCCCCACAACCCTTCCATAAGGGGATGTCCAGTTGCCTACAGATGGGCTTGGGTCCCCACTCTGCACTCTCCCTCATACACAATGATATGGTTTTTTGTTCTGAAGATACCTGTCGCTTCGACACCTCATGATCACACAGACTGGTGTGCTTCTTCCATGTGGGCTTTGTTGCTTCTGCGCTAGATGGCTGCTTGTTTACCTTCAAGCCTTTAAGACCCCAGATGCTCTTTTGATAGCTGGGCTCCATCAGCTTTCTTCACCACATTTGCTTATGCACCTGTTTTGTCTTCAGCGATTGTGTGGGGAAGGTGAGCATCATGAAATGCCAATTTATTAGAACAAAGTATTCTTGCATTGAGGGAGTACTTGAGTGGAGGCCCAGTGTCTATCTGCAACCTTAATACTAAACCTATATATGCATATAGATATATTTCCCCATTCTCATATATAAATATATTTACATATGTACATGCCTTTATTTAGACCTCTATAAATGACCTTTGCCTCCTAGCTCTTTCCTCTATTTCTCTTTACTTTCCCCCTGTCCCACTATCATGCTCAGTCTTCATTTGAGGTTCAGCAATTCCTCTTTGTTACATTGCCCTTGATCATGCCCTACCAGGGCTCCTACACCCTTCTCACCACCAATTTTGATCTCTTGATTTTCCCTTGTCCCTGGGTTCGTTAACACCATTTCTTTTCCCCCTCCCTCCCGCTCTCCCTTGTCCCCCCTAGAACTGGGTCTCAATCTTTGAGCAATATTTTATACCGAGGGAAAGGTACTATCTGACAATAGAGATAGATGCATTTAAAAAGAGCAAATGAACATTTCAAAGGTTGCCAGCACCTCCAGAAGCTAGGGGAGAGGCATGGAACAGCTTTTGTCTCAGATCCTCTAGAGGGGATCTCAAATTGGACTCTGGTCCTCCACACTATGAGATATATTTCTGCTCTTTAAAGACACCGACTTTTTGGTGTATTTTATTATGCCAGTTCTAGAAGATGAAGACTTCATGTGACCCACCAGGATATCCTCCCCCTTCATACCATACCTAATAAATGCCTCATAATTATAGGGAAGTTCATTCAGAGAGCTCTTTTAAAATAGTTTCTCCAGAAGTGGGACTACCCCATGATTTTGCTTCAGAATCGCCATGCTCCCAATGAATCTTTTATTTATTCCATGCTATTTTCCAGCCAGCTGTCTGACAGGAATGGACACAGTTGTTCATCTGCTGGACTGGCTCCAACCCGCCTATCCTCTGAGGCTTCCTCCCAAAATCTCTACCAGCACCTGGGCAGCCCCATCATGTGTCCAAAGGAAGTGCACCTCACATCCTTCACACCATAAGAGCACCTGCTGGAATCCAAGAATGGGAGCCACCTGGGATCTTTCTCCTGCCTAAAAGTAAGACCCTGTTGAAATGATTCTGCTAGTTCATGGCTGCCTGGATGCTGGCTTGTCTGAATTAAGCTTCATTCCTCAGCAGATCCACTCTCTAAGAGACACAGCCAAAGAGCTAAAAATCCAATGGTGCTTCTGGCAATACTGAAAGTAATTCAGAAATTCCTCCTATGATGGAATTGGATACCGCAGGATCCTGTGGGCCTCTAGCCTTCCATCAGCACTGATAGCTCTTGGACGTCAGTCAAGAGAAACTCAGTTTAGGAAAGCTGATCAGTTTTTGTTTTCTTCTTGATTTTGCTGTGAACTTTCTTTTGTGTGTGTGTGTGCGTGCGCGCATGTTTGTGCGTGCACACACATGTGCTTGCGTACCCTTTGGTGGTGCAGGTGGTTGATATGCTTGACTGCTAACTGAATGGTTGGAGATTGGAGCCCATCCAGAGGTGCCTTAGAAGAAAAGCCTGGCAATCTATCTTTTAAAACCATCGAAAATGCTATGGGACAGAGGTCTACTCGGATGCAAAAGAGGTCTCTATAAGTTGGAATCAATTAAAGAATAGCTGGTTCTTAAGAAGCCCTGATGGTACAGTGAGTGAAGCATTGAACTTCTAGTTGCAAGGTTGGTGGTTCAAACTCACAAGCCACTCTGTGAAAGAAAGATGAAGCTGTCTGCTCCCCAAGAGATTGGCAGTCTGGGAAACCCTAATGAGCTGTTGAACACTTCTTGCTCTGACATATAAGAGTTGTCTGATCTTGTCCCTTCATAATTCCTCTTGTTCCCCAAACAAACAAAAAAAAAAAGCATTTAAAGAGCTAAAGCTGCCATGGTATAAACTGAAGAACACAGAGTTCTTTGGAAAAAGGTTAGAGAGGTGAAAACGCCACTTTCAGAAGTGTGTAGGCCTAGATTGAAGATATGTGGTTACATTTATGTCAACTTAATGTGCCTACCTGAAGGCATGGGTGGAGTCCAAACTCTTTTTTTTGCCTCTAAAATGTATTTATTAGTTTTGTTGCTGTTATTGGACATATACAGAGAGAAACATAGACCAACACTTCCTAACATGTACAATCTAGGGACATTGATTACATTCAAGTTGTATAACTATTCTCATTCTCCTTGCCTGGGCTGTTTTCTCCTCATTCATACTAGGTAGATTTCTTTTTATTTTTTATTTTTATTTTAACAATTTATTGGGGGTCATACAATTCTTTTCACAGTTCATACATATACATACATCAATTGTATAAAGCACATCTGTACAGTCTTTGCCCTAATCATTAGGAGTCCAAACTCTTAATGAGGACACAGCATAATGACATCTTCTTGGGGCGTGACCTATTTTATAAGAGATGTGAAGAATTTCTCTCTCTCTCTCTCTCTTTTCTCTCTTTCTCTCCTTTTTACCCTTCTGTTTGCTTGGACTCTGTCCCTAGCTCTGAGGCCTGAGGTTTACATAGGCTGCCGACCAAATTATGTTCCTACCAACTTTTGGATCCAAGTGACTGAACCCACCAGCCTGTGATCTTCCTGCTTCCTAATTTTCTTTTGTGCTTCATTGGCTGGCTGCTGTGTCAGTCTGGAGGGGCACTCCAGCTAGCATCTGACTTCTTGACTTGAGTTAGCCTGATCTTGGCTGCTTGTTCTTTCTTGATATAAAGTCCTTTAGTATGGGTGTGGGTTGGAGGGGTGTCTTGGGTTTTTTGTTTTGTTTTTAGAAAACTCAGCCTAACACAATTACCTTTCATATTTTGATATTTTTGTTCAGTAAATATTTCTATCATTTGTAGCAATGCTTCTTGACTTCCTCTAATACAACAACCAAAACTTACCATTAATTATGTTCACCAAGTTGTGAAGGATCACCGCTATCAACTTCTAAAAAGTTTTCAACATCCCAAGCAGAAACGCCTCATTGTCTACTCTCCCAGGTTCTAACAAACATTGATACACTTTGATATGGATGCACTGCATATACTTACTAGCATAGAAATAGAATTATAGAATATACATTCATTTTTCATAGGGTCACTATGAGTCAGAATTGACTTGATGAACAGAGTTTGTTCTTTTTGTTTGTTTACTTCACTAAGTATAATGTTAATAGCATATCATTTTAATTGTCATACTTTCATCAAATAGCATCAAACGTAGTGTCACAATTTCCATTCATTTTATCCATTCTCTTTGTGTTTTAAATTTTATTCAATTTCAGTATTTTTCTCTCATCTATGTGGACCATGACAAATATAAAGAGAAGCATACTGTGACTTGTTGCACAGCCTATAACAGCAAATCAGAGACAGGATCCCTGCAGACACCCTCCCTTGTGTTTGCAATTCTCCCCTCTGTATCCTCTTCCTTCTTTCTTTCTTTTCTCATCTACCCTCCTTCCTTACCTCTCTGTCCCTCACCTTGCTTCTTCCCCTGAACCTTAGGCCTCTTCTTAGTCTTCAAAGTCTTTTCCTTTGGTGTGAAAATCATTTTCTTCCCTTTATAATAATGATGTCATACAATATCTATGTTTATGAGATTGACTAACTTTGTTGAACAGAATGTCATCCAATTTTACCCATGTCATGAGGTGTTTAGCAGACAAGTTATTGGGTCTTCAGGATACATAATATTCCATTATGTGTATGTACCAGAGTTTGTTTATAAGTTCCTCCATAAACAGGACTTTGGATTGTTTCCATCTTTTGGCTATGATAGAAAGTGCTGTGATACAGAAGGGTCACAAGGAAAGAACAAGTCTGCCAGGGTGCAGCATAGCGCCGATGGAACACACAACTCTCCTCTAGTTCTCTAATGTGTCCTCCCCCCCACTATCATGACTCCAGTTCTACCTTACAAATCTGGCTAGACCAGAGTATGTACACTGGTACAGATAAGAGGTGAGAGAGGTAGCGAAAAAAGAGGAGCTAATACCAAGGGCTCAAGCAGAAAGAAAATGTTTTGAAAATGATGATGGCAACATATATACAAATGTGTTTGATACTATTGATGTATGGATTATGATAAGAACTCTAAGAGCCCTCAATAAACTGATGTATTAATTTTAAAATGCTGTGATAAACATAGGAGTGTATATATTTGTTGATGTTTTGTTCTTTATATCTTTAGAATATATACCAAGTAGAGCACTTGCTGGGTTTATATTTGTTTAAGAAAGTGCCCTACTGATTTCTATAATGGTTATATGATTCTGCAACTCTGCCGGCAATGTGTGAGCATCCCAACCATTTCAGATTCTCTCTAGCATTTATTATTTTCTGTTCATGCATGCGCATGTGTTTGTGCATGTGTGTGTGTGTGTTAAGAGTGTCAGTGTGAGGTGGGATCTCATTGTTTTCATTTGTATTTCTCTTATAGCTAATGAATGCCAGAATTTCTTCATATGATTATTGGCTATCTGGATGTCGTCTTTAGTAAATTGTCTATTCATATTTTATGCCTACTTTTTGATTAGGCTATATGTGTTTTTTTATTAAGGTCTTATATTTTCAATAGATTTTGGAAATTAATCCTTTAGCTGATGTATCATTACAAAATATTTTTCCAAACTTGTGGGTTCTCCTTTTACTCTTTTGATGTGCATAGATGTAGTATTTCTAGAAGACCCTAGTCCTCCATTTTGTCTTCTGTGGGTGATTGGCGTGGGCGTTTTTCATTATACTTGGTAATGCCTTGATTTAGGGACCTTAAGTTTGTCCCTATATTTTCACTGATGATTCTTATGGTTCTAGGATTTATATGTAGGGTTTTAATCCATCTTGAGTTTATTTTTGTACATGGTATAGGATATGAATCCTGTATCATTCTTTTATAGGAAGAGATCCAATTTTTCCAGCACCATTTATTGAAAAGACAGTCTGGTCCTCACCTAAGGCAAATTAGTCCTTTACCAAAAATCAAGGGTCTGTAGGTGCTTGTATTTCTGGGTTCTCTGTTCCAATCAAATGTTCTACATATCTGTTGTTACACCAGTACAAAACTGTTTTGATTACCATGGCTGTATAATAAATTTTGAAATAAGGAAACTAAAGGGGTCCTACTTTATTTTCATTTTTAATAGTTTTTATATATCCTGGGTTTCTTTCCTGTGCATATAAAGTTGATGATTAGTTTTTCCATTTCTTTGAATAATGGTACTGGAACTTGGATCAGAATTGCATTTGATTTTTAGAGTGCTTTCAGCAATGTGATGTTCATACGTTGATTCTTAAAATTTTTAAAAATTTAATAATTTTATTAGGGGCTCCTACAATTCTTATCACAATACATACATATATCCATTGTGTCAAGCACATTTCTACACTTGTTGCCATCTTCATTCTCAAAACATTTTCTTTCAACTTGAACCCTTGGTATCAGTTCCTCATATTTTTCCCTTCCCATCCCGCTCCCCACTACATCATGAACCCTTGATAATTTATAAATTATTACTATTTTGTCATATCTTAAACTGTCTGATGTCTCCCTTCACCCACTTTTCTGTTGTTATCCCCCAGGGAGGAGGTTATATGTAGATCCTTGTAATTGGTTCCCCTTCCACTCCACCCTCCCTCCACCCTCCCAGTATCACCGGTCTCAGCACTAGTCCTGAAGTAATCATCCATCCTGGATTCCCTGTGTTTCCAGTTCCTATCTGTACCAGTGTACAACCTCTGGTCTAGCCAGATTTGTAAGCTAGAATTGGGATCATAATAGGGGTGTAGTACTGGGGTGTTTGTGAGAGGAAGCATTTAAGAACCAGAGGAAAGTTGTATGTTTCATCATTGCTACACTGCACCCTGACTGGCTTGTCTCCTCCCCACTACCCTTCTGTAAGTGGATGTCCAGTTGCCTACAGAGTGCAGTCTAATCTGCACTCCCCCTCATTCACAATGATTTGATGTTTTTGTTCTTTGATGCCTGATACCTGATCCCTTCGGCACCTCATGATCACAAAGGCTGGTGTGCTTCTTCCATGTGAGTTTGTTGCTTCTGAGCTGGATGGCCACTTGTTTACCTTCAAGTCTTTGAAACCCTAGATGTTATATCTTTTGAAAGCCGGGCACCATCAGTTTTCTTCACCACATTTACTTTTTTTTTTTTTAAATTTCTCTGCTTAGATTTATTTTTAAATATTTTATCTTTTGGGTGGTTATCATGAATGGTATTGTTTTTTTTTTAATTTTAACAATTTATTGGGGCTCATACAATTCTTTTCACAGTTCATATATATACATACATCAATTGTATAAAGCACATCTGTACAGTCTTTGCCCTAATCATTTTTTTCTCTTTTCTTCTTTTACATTTTATTAGGGACTCATACAACTCTTACCACAATCCATACATATACATACATCAATTGTATAAAGCACATCCATACATTCCCTGCCCCAATCATTCTCAAGGCATTTGCTCTCCACTTAAGCCCCTTGCATCAGGTCCTCTTTTTTTCCCCCTCCTCCCTCCCCCTTCCCCCCTCCCTCATATGCCCTTGGTAATTTATACATCGTTGTTTTGTCATATCTTGCCCTATCCGGAGTCTCCCTTCCCCCCTTCTCTGCTGTCCCTCTCCCAGGGAAGAGGTCACATGTGGATCCTTGTAATCAGTTCCCCCTTTCCAACCCACTCACCCTCCACTCTCCCAGCATCGTCCCTCACCACCACATTTACTTATGCACCCATTTTGTCTTCAGCGATCGTGTCAGGAAGGTGAGTGTGTTAGTCTGGGTACATTAGAGAAAAAAATCCACAGAAACTCATGAACAAGAGAGAATTTTATATAAAGGGTGAGTGCACATCAAGAAAACATCCCAACCCAATGCTGCCCATGCCTACAAGTCCAACATTAACCCATAAGTCCGACACCAATGCACAAAGTCCTTCTCCATCTCACAAAAGACAAGCAAGAACGCTGAATGTAGGAGGAAAGTTGAGTCAGTGAATGTGTAAATATCTCAGCACTGACAGGGGTCTGTCTCCACATGGCTGCTCCAGGAGCCAGGGCTGCATTGGGGTAGGTCCATGCGGGTTCTCCTTGGGGATGTCTTGCAGGAAATGTGCCTTGCCAGCTGAAGCCAACTGGCTAAGGCAGCTTCACCCTTGTCTGACCATCACAAAGCAAGAGACCCGAGAACTAGAAAGGTAAGGCTCAGTGAGACGTATATCTCTCTGCCCTTCAATTAACTCCACATGTGTTTATCGGCCATGTTGGCACAATAAACTTGAACTAACACAGTGAACATCATGGAATGCTATCTTAATATAACAAAGTATTCTTGCATTGAGGGAGTACTTGAATGGAGGTCCAATATCCATCTGCTACCTTAATACTAAACCTATAAATATATACACATAGATCTATATAAATATATATAGATATATTTACATATATCCATGCCTTTATTTAGACTTCTAAAAATACCCTTTGCCTCCTAGTTCTTTCCTCTACTTTCTTTTACTCTCCTCTTTTCCCACTATCATGCTCAGCCTTCATTTGGGGTTCTGTAATTCCTCTTGGTTACATTACCCTTGATCACATCCTACCAGTCCTCCTACACCCTCCTCACTACTGCTCTGGATCACTTGTTGTTCCCTGGTCTCTGGGTTTGTTAATACCCTTTCCTTTCCCCCTACATCCTCCCCCTCCCATGTCCCCCCACAACCATCAAACCCATTGCTTTCTCCTCAATTGTTCATTCAGCCTATCTTGTTTAGACAGACCTGCAGAGATAATAACATGCACAAAAACTAGACAGAGCAAAACAAAGCAAAAAAAAAGGAAACAAAACAACAACAAAAAGCCAATGATAACACCCCCCCCCCCCCCCAACAACATCAACGTATAAGAAAATGTCGGAGCCAGCCGGCAAGTTAAACAATCTGGAAAGGGGGAGTGAGGATTAAGGAAAAAAGAGACGGAAATTATTGGGAGGGCAACAGTCTGATGGACTGAAGCACCCAAGTTTATTCTACACACTCCTTATATCCATGCAGAAACAACCCAGGGTTAATTATCTCATTGTTAAGCAAGCACATTTGATACACATAGCAACTCTATCTTCTGCCAAGCCAGACATCCTTGAGAAAATTAAACCACCTGTTTTTCTAAGACTTGCATACTTTCTTGTCCTTAACAGTCTGTTCAAAATGTAAAGTCACAGAAGAAATCAACAAACACTGACACATGGGTCATGAGACTTCTCAGTCGTTTCAAGGCTGAGTCTTAATGGCCTTCAACAGAAAAGCCCGGTTCAAAGACTGTTTTTTGGCTTTTAGGAGTGTTTTTTGGTTGAGTCTAGTAGGGTGCCATGCTCTGGCTCCAAAGTCTATCTTTGGTTTTCCTTGGGGACATTGTTGCTCTGCTCCCCTTGCTGTTCTGTTGCACGCCCTTAGTGTTTTGCCTCTGTGTAGTGGGATCAGATTGAGTGCAATTCCCACATTGTGTCTCCAGTGTTGTCCCCTGTAGGGCTATGGGTCAGTGAGGGATGCCGTGTCTCATAGTGGGGCCGACCATATAGTCTTCTCTGTGTATTGGCTGCTCTGAGCAGGAATATCATCCTCAAGGCTTGGTGGGCCAGGATGTGCTCCACTCTCTTTTCCTCTCCCTTCATTTACTCCTGTGTGCTCTGATCAGACATGTCCCTCTCCCTGTAGCTCCAGTGCTGTCCTCTGAAATAAATTCTTCTGGGGTGAGGGGCAGGTGTCCATGTACATACATTCATTCTTTTAAGTAGTTTTTGCTAAGTACCAGATTCTGGTGAATGATACCTGCAGGGTCCCACTTCCATGAACTAACAGTCTGGTGGGAGCTGGAGTCCCATATTCAAGTACAGGCTATGACAAAATGTAGTGTAAGACCCCCTCAGGCAGAGAGACTACAGGAAAACCTCCCATCCAGTCCAGGAGATGAGAGCGATTCTCTAGATGATATAAAGTCCCAGCTGAGATCTGAGGTATGCCCAGAATTTGGCCAGGAAAAAGAGGATCTGCAAGTGAGTGAGGACCAAGGCTGCACCCAGGCCATCACCTGAAGCTGAAGATACAGCCGATGGAAAGGCTATGAGCTGAGCAAGGGCTTATGCTAGAGAAAGGCCGGGACATCCACAGAGGCAAGCAGGCCAGATGCTACACAGGGCCTACAGAGTTTTAACTTTTAACCTACGGTGATGTCAAGGCCTGGCTTGAGAATGCTTGCAAGCCCACTTTCATATTTTATGGGTTTTAGCTGCATTCTATTCCAGATATGTGAAAACATGGGAATCTATATATGTCAATATCCAGAAAGTGGTCGTGCCATCCATTGAATGAAGAAAAATATCAGTTCAAAGGAGCCAAGAACAAGAAGGTTTGAGCCAATTCTACATGGCAGATCTGACCGTTGAAGCTCATCTCCAGGCCTCTGAGAAAAACAGTGTGGGGGAAGAGGAAAATAATGTGTCCTTTTGTTCCTTTCCCTCAATATTTTTGTCCAGGTCAAACCAGAAAGCAATGGACTTTGAGGCCTACTTGAAAGTTGTCCTTAGGATGCACACTGTTTAAGCATTGGGCCCCAACCAAAAAATTGCTGTCCAGACCCACCCACAAGCACTTTGGAAGAAAGGCTTACCTATCAGCTTTTCAACAGTTCCAGTCTTGGAAACATTATGGAGGGCAGTTCCACTTTACACACATGGAGGGACACATAAGGGTAACAACCTTAAAAGGTTTTAAAGGGAATACTAGCACCAATTGTTTATATATGAGGTTCTCTTCCTTCTATGGGGCTGCCTCAGAACAGCTCCCAAACTGTCTATAGTCTTATCACAACCCAAGGAGTCAAACAGGACCACCTTCTTCTTTGGATTTGGCCAACTAATGCCAAGACAGCATTCACATGTCTTCAATTGCATTTTAATCACTTTTTGTTGTATGGTTGTTGTGCTGTTTGTTATCTGCCATCAGGGGGTCTAGTGACCCCATGTTGCCCAATCTTTGCTCCATCTCCATAATAAGTTGTGGATCAGACCATTATGATCTGTGGGGTTTTGTCGGGTCATTATCAAAAGCAGATCTTCAGGTCTTTCTTGTTCATCTGTTTTAATGTAGAAGCTTTGCTGCAACCTGTCCAGTATGGTATCAACACACACATGTTCACTGGCAGATGAATGGTGGCTATGTATGAAGTCCACTGTTTAGAATCAAACCAGAGTTTCCTGCATAGAAAGCAAGAATTGTATCACCACTAATGCTCCCATCCACATTTTAATGTTTCTGAAACTAAGATGTGTCTTGCAATCACCGTTTACATTGAAAGTGGTGGTATTCCCACCCAACCCCCCAAAAGAGATGATACTCAATTGGCAGTGTATCTTAATAATCAATGGCCCGATAGACTAGAATATTCAGTAATTCAGATGTCCAAGAAATCTTGTTTTTTTCTGTGACATTTAAAAAGAAAGAGAGGTCTGGCTTATGCCCTCCTCCTTTTTTAATGCTGTGTTAGCAACAGCTTTTCTCTTTTGGAAGATATATTGAAATTACTACTAACCAAGAAATTCTGAGCTCTATTGGATAACTCCTTTTGAAAAGCAAAGCAAAAATGTGGAATATCTGGATGGTTACAGGGATTAGGATGACAAATATTTGCATCCACACTTAATAGTATGAATTTAAACTGAAACTCACTGCCATCAAGTCAGTGCTGACTCCCAGGGACCCCCTGTGGATTTCCAGGCCTATAACTGCTTGTAGCAGTAGGAAGCCCAGTCTTTCTCCCTCGGAGCCGCTGGTGGTTTCAAATTGCCAACCATGGGAATATTAGCCCAATGTGTAACCACTCCATCATCACTTACCAGGAAAAAAGGTCACACTTCAGTGGGCTCCTTTTCAAACTGTGCGGTGGTCTGGGCTTTGGTGAGAGTTGACCCCAGCCAGGAACCACACATCACAAACAGCTTCCTAGTCATCTTCACAGCATCCCTGTGACCACCTTTGGGATTTCTCCCCAAGATTACTCAGAACAGCTGTGTGTGATCAGATTTGGACTGGCCTGGGTGCTTTAACCAGATGCTGTCCCTTTCTTAAAGTTCTTCCCTGAAGAAAGTGGCCTGAGTTGTCATCTCCCTGCTAACCACACTCTTGTGTTAAAGAGGAGTCAGTGGTTGGGGATAAGTTCATGAAGTTTATTTCTTTCCAGCCCTGTTCTCAAGGATGTTCTGGGAAGTGATCCTTTTACACATTAGTGACACAGTCATGACTTCTTGATGACTTTCAGATCATTAAAATGGTTAAGTGCAGGCTGTCGCATCAACCTCATGTCCAGCTGGTCTTAGCTCAGTTCAGCACCCTTCCCCAACCTCAGGATGAGGTTCTTTATCGTGTTCACCTTCCTTCCACTGGGTCCTTGCCCCAGCCCTGAAGTTTAGTGTGGTGAGTATGGAAAGCGGTTAGGTTTAAAATACACCAGAAACCGTTAGGATTTCGGTAACATAACAAAGAAAAGGCAATCTCAAGTGGAATTACACCCATAGACATAGGGGTTATAATTCCAACACATTTGGTGGAGAAAGAATTCAATCTATAAACTCAAACTCACAGCTATCAAGTCAAGTCTGACTCCTACATAACAGCTGCCAATTTATGGCACAAGGGATCGAAACATTGCCTGGCACTGCATTGTCCTCATGATCACTTTTGTGGATCAGGCAAGTTGGTTATGATCTACAGGGTTGTTAACTGAATTTTCAGAAGTAGATCTCCAGGCCTTTCTTTCTAGTCTGTCTTAGTCTGGAAGCACCACTGAAACCTGTTCATCATAGGTGAACCTGCTGGAACTTGACATACAAGTGTAATAGCTTCCAGCATCATAGCAACACCACCTAAACCACCCCAGAACAGCAAATGGACGGCCAGGTGGTGGTCTTCATCTTTACTCTGAGGGTAGTATAGTCATTTATTTCACAAGAGTATTGGAAGGAGATAAATGAAATGTAGAATACATAGCAAGCGCATGCATACACATATGCATGCCCCACATATCCACATTTAAAATAGTTTTCAACAATCATAACTTTCAGGCCATCAGAGCCAACAGTGGCCCTACAAGTCTCCTAGTTCTAACAAGGAAATGATTGCCTCATGGAGAGCCCACACGCAGGGCTCCTGCCAAAGTAGACAGACACCAGCGTTATGTTTCTTCCTCCTTCCCAGAGAGCAGGCTACACACCCTCATGTGCTTTCTTTATTAGACCTAACAACTTTTAATGTAATAAAAGAATATTTTTTGCAATCTATTCACCTCCTATTACAGGAAGGAAATAATTTTAAAATAGCATCTAGAAATGACTACTTCAGTTAGGTGGAAACAATGAGACATAATAATACCCAGCCCCTGCTTACCCACCCACACTTCTGTGAAGGTTGTGTGTGTGTGTGTGTATGTGTGTGTATTTACACAAACCTGAATCAAATTAAATCTAAGGAAGGGAATTTTCTAGGGGATCTTTTCTAATCCAAATCTAGGATTCCAACCAATGTGGGCCATCTATTTACTTTGTCATTCAGTTGTTGGCTCTAGAGATGAAATATGGGATTAGAGAGGAGGAGGAAGAAACCACCAGGTGTAAAGAAATGAGGAACAAAAGCCTCCATCCAAACAAAAACAAGCCACTACTTCCTCTTCATTGGCTTTCCTGTTGCCTCACCTCACTTCAACTGAAGTAAGCACACAGGGACAAGGAAAAGACACAACTCACAGCGTGTTGTGCTTCCCCAAACATGGGCTGGTCCTGGAATGGACACAGGCATTTCTCAGCCTCAGCAGAGTAGCCAGATGTTTTCCTCATTAAAATCCTTCTAAGGCAGAAATGATGCTTGCCTATTTAATGCTCTTGTTTACTTTCAATTGCCTTGAGAGATGAAATTTTAAACACATAATCGAGTACATAGTGTTTATCTATGAAACATGCTCTCCAAGAATTCTCATTCTGAATTCAACCTAAATTCTTAGAAGAACTTTCAGTTTATAGGAAATATGGAAGGTATAGGAACATAGTAAGCGACATCAGGAGTAAATATTTGCATAAGTCCAGAATATGAGATATCCTGGCCTTCCAGCAAGATGGCAAACTAGGAAGACATGCTACACAAAGTATTTACATAAAAAACACAAGATAGTTAATGAAAAATATATATAATTGATAGACCTGAAACTTTGGGTTTTAGAGGAAAGAATAGAGAAGTGGGGTGAACAATGGCAAGGAACAAAAGCTAAACAAATGTGGATGGAAAGGAGACAGATGAGTGAATTTCCAATTAGCCTGATGCAACACAGCCATCTTGAAACTTTGCAAGCAACATCTCATCCAGACAGCATCCTGGCACACTGGTGACTGGCAATAGCACAACAACCATGCCCACACATCCCACCCACTCTTGTGCCACCTCATCACTGATCCCTGAAAGTACCAAAGTGGCCCTCACCTGTGCTTTATGAACAAAAGTCAGAGAACTATACACACACTCACATTCTCTGGTGTACCCGCCAGAAAACAGGTAGTGACTGGGTAGGGTCTCCCTAAAATCATTGGTTAAATGCAAATGCAACACCACCATAATGTGCCAGAGACAATGGACAATTTCACTTCACATGAAGAAACAATAGAGTGGCTCAAACAAGTGACTAACATACTGAGACAGAAAACCTTCCTCAAGGTGAAAAACCATTTGGAGTATCTGGTAAGGAATTTGAAAGAACGGTATTTAAACTCCTCCAATGAATTGAGGAAAAGAGCAAGAAAACTGACAAAAATCAAGAAAAACTGAAGAAAAAAACTTTAGAAGAATCCAGGAAAACACTTCAATAGCAAGCTCACAAAATAAATCAAAATTTTGAAACCATATAAAATTAGTAGATAGCAACCCAGAAGATTAATATTCACATTTCTGACATAGAAAATACATCGAAAGAGCAAAGGAGTAGAATTGAATCAGTGGAAGGCCAAATTAGTGAGCTTGAAGACAAATCTCTTGAAACTATTCTGCTATAGGAGACGATTGCTAAAAAGAACAAACTCTGAAGAAAGCCTGAGAATTATGTGGGACACCATCAAGATGAATGACAATGTGTGATAAGAATTCCCAAACAGTAAGAAACAAAAACATGGAGAAATTGTCAAGAGCTGTTGCAAAGAACTTTCCTAATTTCATGAAAGGCAAAAACATATGCACTTAAGAAGATGAACTCCCAACTAGAACAGACCCCAAAAGAGTATCACCACAACATATCACACTTAACCTTTCCAAAACCAAAGTCAAGGAAAGCTTCTGAGAGCAGCTTGAGAAGAATGAAAATGACTTACAATGGGGAACCAGAATATGAGACATTCTCCACAACTGTTTTGGACCCCTGATCAAACTCATGAAATTTAGAAAAATGTGAGAGGGTCCTTGCTATAGACCAGAAAAAAAGATTAATAAAGGCATTCATTATTACTAAATACAATATGTAAAGTATGATTACACGTCTGAAGACCTACTGTCGGAACAGAAGCATGCCCCATAGGCATTCTAGCGACTGTTTTTTCAGAAGTAAGTCAGTAGGTCTTTCTTCTTAGGTCCCTTTGGGATGACCCACCTTGTTCCTGCACACGTACATCATTCGCACCACCGAGGACTCCAAAACCAGATGAAAAAAACCATAAAATCAAGCTTGTTGTCATTGAATCAATTTCAACTCATTGTGATCCCGGGTGCTACAAAGTCTAACACTTCCAGAGGGTTTTCTTGACTGAAGTCTTTGGGGAAGCGGTTTAACGGGCCTTTCTTCCTTGGAGCCACTTGGTAGGTTCGAACCACCAATTTTTACATCAGCCACCAATCACGAACTGTTTACACCACTCACACCCAAAACAAAAGTAGATCCCGGGTAAAGCAACATCAAAGCAGCTATAATAGAGAAATTCGAATCCAAACTGGATATAATATTATAGAATCATATTATCTTAGAAATTCTATTGGTATTGTGGACATATAAGAACATGCCCTTATTCTTGGATGGATGAAATGTCAAGCTATCCATCACTTACTTTTAATTCCTATAGTCAAAAAGAGAGGAATTTCTATATACATATATATAGTGAGGAAGCAAGGATGGGAAATATATGGATACACATTGTATGAGTCTCATACTAAAAAGCTGGGAAGCATAGGTTTTGTTAAAGATAATTAAATATTTGGAAACAAGTAATGGCAATTCTTGAATGTCTTTGAATTGAACACATAAACATGGTTAAAATAATTTATTGTGTATATTTCATCGTATGATTTTAAAGAAAAGTTTAAAAGTTGAATTTTATCAAATACTTTTTGTGCATCTGAGGAGTGATCTCACGTGGATTTTCTACTTTAATTCATTAATGTGGTGAATTGCATTTATCTATTTCCTAATGCTAACCGAACCTTGCTTTCTTGAAATATACTCAATTTGGTCATATGGATTTCCTTTAATATATTGTTAGATATATTTTATTTACTATTTTCATTTATATCTTAAATAGGGATCCCTGATAGTGTTGTGGGTTACGAATTGGGCTGAAGATCAGAAGGTCAAATCCATCAACCACTCCACACAGGAAAGATGAGGTTAATGGTTCTCATAAAAATTCACAGTCTTGGAAACCCTATGTAAGATTGCTTTGCATTGGAATTGTCCCAGGTTTTGTTTTATTTAATATTCATAAATAAGATTGTATAAAGCATTTTCCTTCTCACACTGTTCTTGTTTTAGTTTTAAAGTTATAAAATTGTTGTCCTTCTTAGGTGTTCATTTAGTTCTAACCCATAGTGACCCTATCCACAACATAAGGAAACACAGTCCTGTCCTGCTCCATCCTCACAATACTTCATAGGCCTGAGTTCACTGAGGGCTGTTCTTTATCCAGCATGATGTCCTGCTCCGGGGACTGGTCTCTCCCGACAACCTGTCCAAAGGATGTAAAGTGAACTCTTGCTATCCTTACTTTTCAGGATGACCCTGGTTGGACTTCTTCCAAGACAGACTTGCTAGCAGTCCATGGTACTTTCAATATTCTTTAGCACAACAATTCTTCTTCAGTCTTCCTTATTCAATGTCTAACTTTCTCATTCATGTGACGATATTGAAATATCATGGTTGGGAACAGACACACTCCAGTCCTCAAAGTAACATCCTTGATTTTCAATACTAGTGCGAGAGGCCTTATGCAATAGATTTGCCTAATGCAACTCATTTTTGGATCTCTTAACTGCTACTTCCAGGAGCACTGATTGTGGATCCAAGCAAGACAAAATCTTTAAGAATGTCATTTTTTTCTCCATGTATCATGATGTTACCTTTTGGTCCAGTTTTGAGGAGTTTGGTTTTCTTTACATTGAATTAAAATCCATACTGAAGATTGTAACCTTGCTCTTCAGACGTCATGCTTTAAGTCCTCTTCACTTTCAGGAAGTCAGGTTGTGTCATCTGCATATCATATGTTGTTAATAAGCCTTCCTCTAATTCTCTTGCCTCATTTTTCTTCATATAAGCCAGGTCCTCTGATTATTTGCTCAGCATACACACTGATATAACCCCAATGGATACCTTTCCTGATTTTAAACTATAAAGTATCCCCTTATTCTGCTCACACAATTACCTCTTGATCCATGTATAAGTTCTACAGGAGCATATGAAGCATTCTATAATTATCATTCTTCTCAAGGTTATCCATAGCTTGTTATAATCCACATAGTAGATTATTTTGACACAGTAAAATGCAAAGACACATGTTTCTGATTTTCTCTGCTTTGAATGCAGATCCATCTGATATAAATAATGTTATCACCTATTCCATGTCCTCTTCTAAATCTGGTCTGAATCTCTGAGAGCTCCCTTCCAAATTACTGCTGAAACTGTTACTGGATGATCTTCAGCAAAATTTTGCTTGCATGTGATATCAATGATATTGTTCTATAGTTTGAACATTCCTATAAGTCACCTTTATTTGGAATGGGTACAAAGTTGGCCACAAAGCTACCTCCAACTTGTGCGGCATAGACCATTGAGTATTTGCAGTGCTTCATCAGTTTGCTGAAGCATTTCAATTGGTAGTCCATCAATTCCTGGAGATTTCTTTTTGGCTAATGCTTTCAGTCCAGCTTGAATTACTTCCTTCAGCATCATTGTTTCTTGCTCATATGCTACTTTCTTAAATGATGGAATTTTGACTAATTTCATTTTGGTGCAGTGAGTGTAATCTTTCCATTTTCTTTTGATGTTTCCTGCATCTTTCACTATTTTGCCCATACAATCTTTCAGTATTTCAGTGTGAAGCTTGATTTTTTTCTTGCATTCTTTCTGTTTAAGATATGCTAAGAATATTCTTCCATTGTAGTTTTCTAAATCTAGGTCTTGGCACATTTAATTACAATATTTTACTTTGCCTTCTCAAACTGCCCTTTGAAATTTTCTATTCAGCTCTTTGACTTCATCACTTCTATTTCTCTTGGTTACTCTGTCATTAAGAGTAAGATTTAGAGCATCTTTTGACATTGATTTTGATATTTTATTTCTTTCCTTTCCTTTAAATGACTTTTTGCTTTCTTTGTGAATTATTTTGTTAATGACATTCCACAGTTCATAATATCTGTCATTAGTTTTCTTTTATTTAAATCGTTTTATTAGGGACTGATCCAAATCTTATCGCAATCCATACATACATCAATTGTGTAAAGCACATTTGTACACTCATTACCCTCATCATTCTCAAAACATTTGCTTTCCACGTGAGCCCCTGGCATCAGCTCCTAATTTTCCCCCTCCCTCCCCTCTCCCACCTCCTTCTTGAACCCTTGATAATTTATAAATTATTAGTTTGTCATATCTTGCCCTGTCCAACATCTCCCTTCACCTACTTTTCTGTTGTCCATCCCCCAGGGAGGAGGTCACATGAGATCCTTGTAATGGGTTCCCCCTTTCCAACCTATCCTCCCTCCATCCTCCCAGTATTGCCACTCACACCAGTGGTCCTGAAGGGATCATCTGCCCTGGATTCCCTGTGTTTCCAGTTCCTATCTGTACCAGTGTACACCCTCTGGTCTAGCCAGATTTGTAAGGTAGAATTGGGATCATGATAGTGCAGTGGGGGAGTGGGAGGAAGCATTTAGGGACTAGAGAAAAGTTGTATATTTCATCATTGCTACATTGCATCCTGACTGGCTGTCTCCTCCCTGAGACCCTTCTGTAAGGGGATGTCCAGGCCTACAAATGGGCTTTGGGTCTCCACTCCGCACACTCCCCCCCCCCCCATTCACAGTGATATGATTTCTTGTTCTGATGATGCCTGATATCTCATCCCTTAGACACCTCTTGATCACACAGGCTGGTGTGCTTTTTCCATGTGGGCTTTGTTGCACCATCCACTTTCTTTGCCAGATTTGCTTATGCACCCATTTGTCTCCAGCAATTGTATCATGGAGGTGAGCACACAATGATATGATTTTTCATTCTTTGATGCCTAATAACTGATCCCTTCGGCACCTCATGATCACACAGGTTGGTGTGCTTCTTCCATGGGGGCTTTGTTGCTTCTGAGCTAGATGGTCACTTGTTTACCTTCAAGTTTTTAAGACCCCAGATGCTATATCTTTTTATAGCCACGCACCATCAGCTTTCTTCGACACATTTGCTTATTCACCCGCTTTGTCTTCAGTGGTTGTGTCAGGAAGGTGAGCATCATAGAATGCCAATTTAATAGAAGAAAGTATTCTTGCATTGAGGGAGTACTTGAGTGGAGGCCAATGTCCTTCTGCTACCTTAATACTAAACTTATAAATATTTGCACATAGATCTATTTCCCTATCCTCACATATAAGTATATTTGCATTATGTAGATGTTTTTATTTAGACCTCTATAAACTGTCATTAGTTTTTCAATGAGTGAAATCTATTTTGGGGATGTTCTTGACATTCAGGTGGGATTATCAAGGTCCTATTTGACTTACATTGACTTACTTGAAATTTCTTCAGTTTCAACCTGTACAATGATATGAGCAATTGATAATCTGTTTCAGTCAATTGCTGGCCTGGTTTTAGGTGTTAATATTGAGCTTCTGCATTGTGTCTTCCCTTACATGCAATCAACTTAATTTCTATGTATTCCCCTGGAAAAGACCAAGTGTATAGACACTGTTTTTGTTATTGGAAAAGACATTTGCAATAAACAAATCATTGGTCTTGAAAAATTCTACCATGTGATATTCAACTTCAAGAACATATTTCCAACTACTGTGGGGGAAAAGGCCAACCCCCCCACAACTAAACATGGGTTAGATAGTTGCAATTGTATTGTTGAGATATATAAAGATTACAATAAAGTCATAGAGCATAAGAGAGATAGGAGAGAGAGTAAAATAAATAAGTCAGACACATTTCATAGTAGCATGCTCACCTCCTGGATGGCCATGATCTTACCAGCCATGTCCGTGCACAGTGTGGGCTGAGGGTCAGAGAGGGAGGTGAGGTGGGCTGGAGAGCTGGAGAGAGCCAGCAGGAGAACGAGGTAGGGCGGAGAGACCCCGGCCAGAAGGAACTTTATTGTTAACCAAGGCTTATATCTACTTAGGGGGGTATGATTGCAGGTAACCACACATCACAGGAAGGGGAACTACAATAGGCAATACAAGTAATAGGAGGGGGATATACATTGGGCATAGGTATAACAGGAAGGGGGTGAGATAGGGTGTAGACATGATAGGAAGGAGAGGAACTAGAGGTATACATGTGACAAGAGAGACAGACACTAGATTCATGATGGCAGCCTAACCTTAATCACCCTTGGGTGGGCTTGACCTCCCTGGGAACTCCTTCAAGGAAATAATCTACTACTATCCTTATCAGAAGGGAGTGGAGCCTACTTACTGTGGGATAAACAGTGATGTCTGCTTGCTCTGGATGGCTCATCAGCCTTAGTAGAATAACTCTTGACCTACTTCTGTTGACCTCCAAGTGTACAGTCATCTGCCATAGGTAGCAAGCAGCAAAGTTTGGCATTTATTTGGGGGAAAAATCTTCCTGTTTCCCACACAACTACTCTTTTTACCCTCTTAATCCAACATTTGCACTCCAATTACCAGTAATTAACAATGCATCTTAATTGGATGTTGATAAATTTCCAACTAAAGATATGGGTAGAATTCTTCAATTTATTCATGACTAGATTTAATACCAAAAATGTTTATTTGCTTTTTATTAACTGTGACACGTCATTTGACTGTGTGGATCATAAGAAACTATGAATAACTTTGAGAAGAATGGAAATTGCAGAACACTTTGTGCTCATAAGGAACTTGTGTATAAAGAGGAATTTGTGTGAATAGAACAAGGAAAACCTGCCTGGTTTAAAATCAAGAAAGGTGTGTGTCAGGGTTGTATCCTCTCACGATACTTATTCAATCTGTATAATAAGCAAATAATCAGTGAAGCTGGATTACATGATAAGGAATGCAGCATCAGGATTGGAGGAAGACTTATTAATTAACTGTGATATGCAGATGAAACAACCTGACTTGCTGAAAGAGAAGAGGTCTTGAAACACTTACTGATGAAGATCAATGATTGTGGACTTCAGTATGGATTATAACTCAATGTAAAGAAAACCTAAATCCTCAATGTAAAGAAAACGTAAAACTGGACCAATAGGTAACATCATGCGAAATGGAGAAAAGATTGACATTCTCAAGGATTTTTCTCTTGCTTGGATCTATAATCATTGCTCATGGAGGCAGCAGTCAAGAGATCAAAAGATGAGTTACCTGAGGTAAATCTGTTGCACAAGATCTCTTTAGAGCAATGAAAGGCAAGGATGTTACTTTAAGCATTAAGATGTGCTGGACTCAAACCATGGTATTTTCAACTGTTCCGTATGCATGTGAAAGTTGGACATTGGGTAAGGGAAGACCAAAGAAGCATGGATACATTTTCATTGTGGTACAAAGAATGAATACCGAAAATACCATGAACTGCTAAAAAGACAATCCAATCCCTCTCAAAAGAATTAGGGGTAGAATGCTCCTTAGAGGCAAGGATGGCAAGCCTTTGTCTTACTTTGAACATGTTGTCAGGAAAGACCAGTTCCTAAAGAAGGACATCATGCCTGGTAAAGTGGGGGGCAGTGAAAAAAACCTGACTTGAACAGATAAAATATTGTCAGTTGATTCCCCCTCTGATGCACATTGGATCTGATCTGGTTTTTGATGTTTTATGTATTTTTGTTTTGTGTTTTGTTTGTTCATATTAGGATTTTTCCTAAGAGGTATTAAGTCATTGGGGTCACCCTCTTGAAGTTGTGTTATATGTTTTTATGTTTTTTGGTATATGAAACCCATGATTGATGAACCTATAGGGACAGCAAGTAGAATAAGAGTTGTTGTTGCTGTTGTTGTGTGTGTGTGTGTGTGTGTGTGTGTGTGTGTGTTGGGGGCAGTACAGTGGGGGGGGGCATTAAAGGGAGACAATGTTAAATAGTTCAGGAAGGAAAAGGATGTCTGGAAATGGATTGTAGTAGGAAATGTACAATATTGCTTGGCATGATTGAACTATGTATTAATTCCCAGTTAATCATAGAATTTAAAAATGAAGGCTCTCAAGGTGATGGCTTGGCACAGTAGCTACAACAATGGGCTCAAGTATAACAACAACTGTGAGAATGGCAGAGCACTGAGTAGTGTTTCATTCTGTTGTGCATAGGGTCACTGTGGGTTGGATTTGACTTGATGGCACCTAACAACAACAACAAGCTTTAGTGGTTGGTGCATACATTTGAATAATAGTTCTAATGGTTGGATTTCCTTAGTCCTATTGTTGATAGCATTGTACTTCAAGATAGATCTCGAAATGTCATTTTGACAATGAATGCAATGCCATTCCTCAAGATTGTATCATTCCTGCATTGTAAACTATATGATTTTCTGTTTCAAAATGGCCAATACCAGTAACTAACTTTCAACTCAATAATGTTGAAAAATCAATAAGTATATTGATTTTGTGTGTTCCGTTTCATTTTTTATGACTTCCAAATTTCCTAGATTCATACTTCACACATTCCAAATTCTGATTATTAGTAGATTTTTGCAACTGTTTCTTCTCAACTTGAGTTTTGCATGGTCAGCAAAGGAAGAACTTGAATGCTCCATTCCCCCAGGCTTCACTCTATTCATGTCACCACTGTCACCTCTACTTTGAAAAAGCAGCTCCTCCTCAGTCACATTCCAAGTGTCTTCTCGCCTGAAGGACTCATCCTCTGGCACTGTCTCTAACAATGTTCTGCATCCATTCATTAGGAGGCCTTCAGTATCTGACAAAATTTCTGTGCTATGCATAATATTTTCAGGGACTACATCCTTCTAGGTGGGCAGCCAATTCTTCATAGTGTGTTTGTAGCCTGGAAGCTCCACTAAAACCTGTTCACTTTGGGTGACCCTGCTGTCATTTAAGATACCAGTGACATAGGTTCCAGAATCACAGCAACTCATACGCTTACTGTACAACCAAGTGGCCGACAAGGCATGGGAAGCTATCTTAGACTCATGAAATTAAGTACAAACTATGCACCTTTTTTCCTAGGACCTTTTTAAAAAACTTGTCCTTGAATGTTGGGTAGAGTTCATCTTTAAAAATCATTAAAATCATTTAGGTCTGGTGCATTTATCATGGTAAAAATGTCACTATACTATGTGTTTAAACTTTCTATACACACTCTTTTTCAAGTCCATTTTGTTAAGCTTTTCTGGCGAATGTTCTGTTTGACCTAATTTTTCAAGTACATCCATGTATTGCACATTTTCTTATTAAATTTTACTCTCTAGTTGTGTCTAAATTTATTCATAATCATTTTATATCTGTGTTATGCCATTATAAATTTTGCAGTAGTGGTCCTGGTTCCTTTTTTTTTTAACAGTTTCATTGCCTTGGCATATAATCCATATATCATACAATTCAATGGTTTAAATATATTGAAAAGAATTATGCAATCTTTACCACAATCAATTTCAGAACATTTTATTCATTCATATACCCATATTAACTTCCGATGAACTCCCAGCCTCCCCTGTCCAACTGCAAGGAATTATTAATCTAGTTACTGTCTCTATGGATTGCCTATCTTCAATGTCCTATATAAAAAAATCATAGAAAAAAAGCTAACAGTGATTGCAGAATAAAACACAGAAAAATCTTAAGCCAAAAGAAAGCAAACATAATAGAAACAGTTTGAAGATAATAAAGACAATTTAAAAATGGATCAGGAGAATTCCTATAAAATGGCTGCCAGATAACAAGCACCAGAAGACTTACTCAGCAACCGCTAGGGAAGCTCCACTAGGAGAGATATCCTACCCTTATTGGCAGCGAGAATTTCAACTTAAGGATAAGTAGATCCTACGTTAGTAGAGTAGGAGAGAAGCAATGGCTGCTGACAGACTCCCCTACTATACAATTCACCAGCTGCACGAGCTGTTTATGTGATTCTGACTCCTCCCAGGGAACAGCCAACTTTTCCTGGATCCTGAGACAACCCAATGAGCCAAACCTCTTAAGTTGCTGACCTCAGGGAGATAGTTTTGTGTAAGCAGCTTGGTGCAAACATAAGCAGTACTTTGTTTTAATCCCTTCCTCTTTCTTTCTTGCTTTGCTCTACAGTCCCCTTCCCTGCCCACTTTCCACAGCTCCCCTCCTCCCCATACATATAAATCAAATAACACTATTATAGAACAGGAATTCCTACCCATAAAGTGCTTTTCTTTTTTTTCTCTCTATGATTTTCTTCAGGTTTTGTAACTTTTATTTTTATTATAATACTCTCATACTTTTGAAGTTCTCTCCCACTTCCACTTTCAATGCCTTATTCTAGTTTGGCCTCACCCTCTTTAGACTATAGCAATTTCTTCAGATTCAGGCACACATACCAAAACAAAGGGTATATCCCATCTGGCAGCATTGACATTCCCACATTTGCATTGCCATAGTTACAGAAATTAGCAACTGCACCCAGATCACAGTCCAGTTTCCTCTCTTTTGTCTTTTGTGCCTCTTCTCTCTGCACATCACACATTATCTCTTTCTGCTCTCTCTCTTTTTCCTCATTAAATGTTTCCAGGGAACTTATTAATTCTGATTACCCCCTTAAAATACACATTTCTATTATTTTTACCAATCTGTTGGCCTAGCTAGGAAACCACTTATTACTATCATTGTTTTTATTTTATTATCTCTTCCTCTCCTTTTTTCTACTCTCTCTCTGTTTTCCACGTCACCCTTGTATATTTTACAATGGTCCTATTAGACCTCCCCCACATCATAAAGGAGAGCCAACTATGCGACTCAGCTGCTCACTCACCTCTAATAGCTTTACCACAATGGTGGGGAATCATCAGTCACCACAATAAATAAACACAAAATCAAGAAAAACCAACGTAAAACCCATGGAGTAATCTAAAGAAGAGATACAAAATGACAGATACAGAATTCAGAAGAATTATGTTTTGTGGGGAAAAGTCGTAAGAATAACAGAAGAAATCGAAGAACTAAAATCCTTAAACCAAAGCGAATGCCAGAATATAAGCAATGAGATAAAAGGATTAGGCAACACAGTTAAGGACCTCAGGAGTAGAATGGAAGCAGAGGAAAATTGAATCACTGAGCTGAAAGACAATCACTCTAAAGAGAAATAATCAACAAAAAAAGTGGATGAATCAGAAGATAGCCTCAGAATGATGTATGACACCTATCAAGAGAAACAACCTATGTCTCAAACAAACAAGCAAACAACCACACAACAACTACAAGCCTACATGAAAAATAGTAGGATAAATTATAGAAGAAAACTTCGCCAGCATTACAAAGGAGAAAATAGTCATATAAGAGGCTGAGCGAACTCCAAATAGCATAGAACCCAAAAGAGAAAAAAAATCACAATATGTCATAAGAAAACTCCAATTTGAAGGAAAAGGAGAGAATACTGAGAGTAGCTAGAGAAAAAAAGAGCAGTCACCTACAAAGGGCAAAACATAAGGATATACTCATACTTCTCAGTAGAAACTATGTGGGCAAGAAAACAATGGAGTGACATAAATAAAATTCTGGGAAAAAAACTGATAAAGAATCATATATCAGCAAAACTATTACTCAAATGTGAGGGAGAAATAAAAGTTTTTCCAGTGAAGGAAAAATTAAACACAAGATCAGCATTATATAAACATTAACATAATACTATGGAAAGAGAATCAACAGCAGATGAATCTTTTACTTTTTTCTCCTTTTTAAAGAGTTATTTATTTCTTTTTCCTAGGTCTCTTCTCCATAATTTATGAAGTGAGTAATTTAGTTTTTCCATTTTTTAAAGAATAAAGTTGGGATTTGGATTGAAATTGTGTTGTATTTATAAATTGCTTTCACAATGTTAAGCCTTCCTATCCATGAACACCGGATATCTCCAAATATGTAGGTCTCTATTGGACTCTTGTAAGAACGTTGTATAGTTTTCTTTTCCCAGGTTTTTTGTCTCTTTGTACAGGTCTTTCCTGATTAGTTTTATTTCTATGTGCTTCATTTTTTGTATAACGATTTTAAGTGGTATTGTTTTCTTGCAGTCTTTTTTGGTGCTTAGTTATAGAGTTAAAGAAATCTGATTGATTTCTTTCTTTCTTCCCCATTATTATTTTCCACGTTTGTTGGGGGCTCTTACATCTCTTATTACAATCCGTACATTCATCCATTGTGTCAAACACATTTGTATGTATGTTGCTATCATCATTCTTGAAGCATTTTCTTTCTACTTGGGCCCGTGATATCAGCTCCTCACTCCCCTGTCCACCCAAATTTCTGATTGTTAATCTTATACTCTACCATGTTGCCAAATAATTTGTCAAGTGGTTTTTCTACAAATAAAATCATATAATCTTCAAACAATGAAAGTTTCCCTACTTTGTCCACTTGGATTTCCTTGATTTCTTTTTATCTAGTGGTTCTGGCTAAGATTTCTAACACGATGTTTAAAAAAGTGGTGATAAGAGACAGCTATTTCCTGTTTGCTAGGGAAAATTCTTTCAGTTTTTCCCTTTTGAGTGAGTGTTGGCTGTTAGTGTTTTGTATATGGCATTTATAGTATTGGTAAGTTTCCCTTCTATCCCTATTTAGCTGCACATATATTGAATGATGGATATTGTCACATGCCTTTTCTCCACCAATTGATATGATTATATGGTTCTTATTTTTTGTTTTGTTTATATGGTAAACTAAAAAAATTGTTGTTATAATGTTGAACCACCATTTATATGAAACTCACTTGATCACTGTGTATTATTTTCTTATATATTGTTTCTACTGGGCAAGACTTTGTTGAGAATTTTTGTTTCTAGTTCAATCTTTGCTAGGTTTTGGTATCAGGGTTACACTCTCTTCAGAAATTGGGTTTGTGACTTTGTTGTCCTTTTCCATATTCTGAATAGGTGACAGTTTTTCTCTGAACACTTGGCAGAATTCCTCCATGAAGGCATCTGGTCCTGTACTTTTCTTTATGGAAGATTTTTAATTTCTTGCCCTATTTTTGTCTTTTGTTATGGGTCCATTTCTACATCAATCTGCATTAATTTGGGTCTAAAACCAAACCAAATTCACTGCCATCAAGTAGATTCAGACTCATGTGTTTCTAAAAACTTATCCACTTCATTTAGATTTCTAAACTTATTGTGGTACAGTTTTTATAGTGGTGATTTACTATTAATTTTATTTCATTTGGCTCTATTGTAATGTCTCCATTTTCATGTCTTATTCTAGATATTTATATCTTTGGTTTCTTTTCCTTTGTTAAGTTTGCCAGTTTATAAATTATTTTAACCTTTTCTAAAAAACAACTTCTTGTCTTTTGTATACTGTTCAGATTCCATGCCATTGATGTTCTTTCTAGTGTTGATTTCTAACTCTGTAGTATGGTGGTATGAGAAAATGGGTGTAGACTCTCAATTTGTTTTTAATTTAGTGAGGCTTGCTTTGTGGCCTAACACATTGTCTATTCTGGAGAATGCTTGGTATGCATTGGAGAAGAATTTATGTTTACTGTTGTTGGATGGAGTGCTCTGTGTATTTCTAAAAGGTTGAGTTGGTTGGTTGTGTTTAGGTCTTCTTTGTCTCTATTGAGTTTCTTCCTGCTGATCTGTCTTTCATTGAGAATGGTGTGTTGAAGTCTATTACGATTTCTGAGCTATTTCTCTCTTCAGCTCTGTCAGAGTTTGATTAATGTGTTTCCAGGTTTTTTCATGTGGGAGGTATATATGTTTTATATGGTCATGTCTCTTCTATCTTTAATCATTATGTAATGTCCTTTGCTGTCTCTCATGATGTTTTGGGAATTTGGGGCCTTGAAATCTATCTTACCAGACATTAGTATCGCCACTTCTGCTTTGTTTGTTTCTTTGTTTTTATTAGTGGGGTAAACTTTTTTTGTCTTTTGATTTTGAGTTAAAGTCTGTCTCTTGTAGGCATCATATTAATGGATTTTGTTTTCTAATACAGTCTAATATGCTCAGTCTCTTAATTGGTTCAGTGTCGTTATTGATAAGTGTGGGTTTGTTGCTGTCATTTTATTGTGCGTTTTTAGTGGTTTAGTTGTTCTTCCTCTACTTCTGTGTTGTTCTGAGCACTGTTTTCATTGTCGCTGAGTGTTGTCAACTTACATATTGCTCTCAGATCTGTTTGCTTTAAGTGCTGATGCTTTGTATAGAATGTGTTCCTTAGTATATATTGTTATCCTGGTCTTGTTTTTATGCATTCTTTGATTTTTTCCTTATGTGGAAATATCCTTATTTCTCCCTCATATTTAAGAAAGAGTTGTGCTTGACATAGGATCCTTGTTTGGTGCTTTTTTTCTTTTAAGATTTTATATGGGTCACACCCTTCATTGTTTCTTGTCTACATAGTTTCTAATGAGAAGTCCAGCTTATTCTTCTTAGCTTTCCTTTGTAGGTAACTGTTCTTAGGTTCCTCTCCTTTTCCTTGATATTTGAGAGTTTAACTGCACTGTATAAGTATGCTTTTCTATTGGGGTTTACCCTGTTTGAGGTTCTTTCAATTGCTTGTATAGTTTTCTCCTCCTTTATAGTATTGGGGAAATGATCTTCCATGATTTCTTGTACTCTTTCCTCTGCAGATGTTTTTCTTTTTTTCTTGCCCCCGAATCCTAACAAGAGTAGCTTGCTCCTTTTGATGGTGTCTCACGTCATTCATAGACATTCTTTAGATTCTTTTGGTTTTATTGTTGATTGTTTACCTTGTCAGTTGTATTCAAAAGAATGGCCTTCAAGCCTATTCATTTTTTCTTTTCTTCTGTTCCTTTGCTCATCTCTTATGCTGTCTAATTGTTATCTTATTGTTTCTTTTCTGGACATCTATTTGGTGTATAATATCTAGCTTTTTAAATTATGCCCTCCATCTATTAAAGACTTTTAAGCATCAGTTTCCTGGACTCTATGTCTGGTGCTTCCAGAGCATCTGTTCAGTTGTGGTTTTTTTTTTTGGCTGTTTTTCTTGATGTGTGTATGTGTGTGTGTGTGTGTGTGAGCGTGAACTGCTATTGACTGCAATTTATGCAGCATCGTGGTGCAGTTATTGGTTTTGGGTGGACTGCTGGGTTGTATAGGGGCTGTTAACTCTTGCCACGTTGTTGGGATAACTGGGGCCTTCCTTGACTTGGGGTGGGACCAGCCCAGGCCTTCTTATTCTGTCACTAGGATGGCTGGGGCCTTCTTTGCTGGGATGCAGGGATATTTGGGGTTTTCTCTAGTGAGTTTCTATAATGACTAGGGTCTTCCTTGCCTAGAGGGTAGGGAGGACTGTGATCTTTCTTGCCATTTCATTGGGATGTCTGGAGTTTTCCTTGCTAGGAGGCAAGGATGACTAGAGTCTACCTTGCTGGGCAGTGGTTATAAGTGGAGTTTACCTAACAAGGAGTTAAGGAAGTAAAAAACTTCCTTGCTGGATTGCTTGCTTAGCTGAGATCTTACTTGCTGAAGTCTCAGAGGCAAGAGGAGTCATCCAGGATCTTCCTTGCCACATGCTGAAGACAGCTGGGGTCTATTTTGATTGGGGTGAGGGCTGGCCGGGGCCTTCTTTGCCATGTCTTGGTGACAGCTGGAAACCCCGCTTGCCAAGATGGAGGCTTCTTTGCTGGGTTATTGAGATAGCTGGGGACTTCCTTCCTGAAAGGTAGGGACTTCCTTGTTGGGATGTGAGGAAACTCAGAGCCTTTCTTTCCTGCCAGAGTTTGGGGACATACTTTCTGGGGGCTGAGATGCCAAGACCTTTTTTTCTGGGTCTCAGGGACAGTCAGGGCCTTCCTTGCCAGGGTGCAGAGATGGCTCTGGCCTTCCTTACTGGGAGGGGGAGGGAGGCTACAGGGACATCCAGGGTATTTGCCTGAGGGTGGGGATGGCTCAGATAACAGAAGATGCTGGAACCTACCTTGACTGGGGCAAGCAGGGTCCCCAGTCTCTCTCTCTCTCTTATATATATATATATATAACATGTTTATTGGCATATACTTCACAAGTATACAATATACAATTCAATAGTTCAATCTTCATAAAAGGGGTTGTACAATCATCAGCACAATCAATTTTAGAATATTTTCTTCCTTCTTGCATCCTTGTTATTAGCTTCCCCTTTCCCCCAAGCTCTCTTGCCATATCCCCGAGGAACCATTAATCCAGTTACTCTCTATAGACTACCTATACTGGATTTCATATACAGAAAAACATTAAAAAACAAAACAAAAACACTAGCAAAAATATCAAAGTAAAACAAAAAAAAATCTCAATAGAAAAGATAGCAGACAATACTAAAAAGTAGAATAAATTTAAAATGGGTCAAACGGGAGCTCAAATGATGTTTCCAAATTTTAACTTAACCGCATTTACAAAAATCCACTTTCCAATGCATTCTGCATGATAGAAAGGGTGTTCACATCCCTGGTCTATGCTTAGAGGGGATTCACCAGGGCCTTAATCCCTGTGTATTTTGCTTTTTTTTTTTTAAAAGTGAAACAAGTTTAGACTGAATTCAAAGGAAGATCATATAAAACATTTTTGTTACAGGTTTCACTAATCTCAATTAATCAACTTTGTCTTTATTTCCATGGCTGAACATTATTATTATATTATTATTTACTCTGATTTTTAACATTTCCTCCTTTCTACTACCTTTGGTTTTATTCTGTTATTTTATCACTTATATCTTGAAGTAAGACATAACTAATTAATGTTCTGTCTAGGACTATTGTGGTAGTTACATAATCTGTTGTCAACTTGGTGGCATTAAGAGTAAAAGGGTGGCCTTTAGCCTGTCAATCAGGTCACAGTTTGATGACCTCATTTGGGCGCAAATAGCTTGCTGAAGGTGGGACACATGCTCACTCCCTGTGAGATAGTCCAGCTGACAAGACCCACAAAGCTAAGCTGATGGCAGCCAGTGCCTTGGAGCTGGATGAACCACATAGAGACCCATTACAACACTGAGATACTTCCACCACCACCGCCTCCACAAGACTTTCTACCACTGACCTGTGATCTTCCTGCATTGTTGAATGACTACACGCATCTAAAGAGGAATTTATGGACTAGTATCAACATATGGGGGAATATTGGATTTATGAACTTCATTTGGACTGGACTGGCATGCTTTCTTAATGTACAATTGCTCTTTGATATATAGTCCTCTCTTACACACATCAGTGTCTATAAATTTGTTTCTCTCGTCAACCCAGACTAACACAGCTATATACGTATATACTTCTCATTTATTGCCCATCTTGTTATCTGATATTTAATATTTATGACAATAGTAAAAAAATCTACTATCTCACTATTGTGTAAATTAATCATATATGTATGGCAATAATGAACACCTAGGTGTGAGGTGAAAATAATGCTGGCTGTGATGATAAATGTTATAGTCAACTTGGCTGGATCATCTTTCTTATTTGAAATGATGTAATTTGACAGTTATTTAATGATGAGATTTGGTATGGGTCATTTTAACTTCTATGTGTCATTTTAATTACCTATAATTTTTGGTATATGAAAATGTCATGATTATTAAATATTTCCATCACTTATTATAATTTCTGCTATGATACTGGATATATAAATATATATTAAATTTCTTTTACATAAAATTTTTAAAAGTTATTTTTAGAAGTGTCCTCTTTCAATACTAAATAAATGATATCCCCTGAATTGAAAACATCCTTAAGTGAAGCAAGTACGTTTTTCGAATTGCTAAATTAGCTCTTTTCTCCAATAATTTAAATTTAAAATCCCCCCTACTGCTAGCAGTAGTGACATTACTTTTTAAAATCAATTTTAAAGTGAAAAGGAAAAAAGCACTATAATATGCAATGTTCATTTTTAAAATTGTTTTCAGATTTCATCTTTTTAATCAGCTCCATGAAGGACATCCTAAACACTACATGAAACACAACAGAATATTGACATTCACAAAAATTTTTAAGCTCTTCTAGATAATCAGGGCGGTGATTTCAATGTTGAGTAAAAAAACACCTCTAAGTAATCATTATCGATGCAGATTTCTTGTAGGTACATTTGGAAATTTCTAACCATGAAAAAGAAACTTTGTGTACAAAACTTTTAAAATGTTTCTACAGATACTCAATAATTAAAAGGGCGGGGTGGGAATTGGCTTGGCCGAAATTTTTTGCCAGAATAATCCTGAGTGCCCAAACTAGAAAACTGGTCAAAAGAAAAATACCCAGACTCTACAAATGTCGCAGTATTTGTCTTTAAATGGGAGAAAAAAGTTTAAAAAACATATGGTGTTTACTAAAAGGTCTTTTAACAGGCTACCCTGGGAGCTTAATTCAAAAATAGAAGTTGATGTACTAAAACAAAGATGTTTCAGTGCAGCTCCAAAAATCTTTTATGAATACAGCCATCTGCATCTGGAAGGACGATCCTGGTTCAGAAGAATTTTTATTCCTTGCGTATCTACATTATGTGCATGCCTCATCTCAGTTGTCGTAATTATCTCTGTAATTCCCTCCAGAAAAGCGGTCATACCCACCCTGGCTTCTGCCACTATAGTCTCTGGACCTTCCGTATCCATATCCGTATCCTCCAGGTCGACTGTCATACCTGCTGCTCCCATAGCCCTGGTCCCCACCACCTCTGGAGTAGCTGCGATCACGCCCGTGAGCACTAAAGGCACCCCCACCCCGGGTCCCCCGGGCAGACTTGCCTGCGTGATCCACACGAATCTGGCGACCATCCAGGGACTCTCCATTCATGGCTCGCATGGCATCTGAAGCATGCTCTGGATTGGTAAAGGTGATAAAACCAAATCCCCGGGATCACTGAGTCTCCCGATCCTTGACCACCACCACCTCAGAGATAGGCCCAAAGCTGCTGAAGTGATCTTCCAACGCCTGCTCATCGGTGTTGAAGTTCAGACCTCCCACGAAGAGTTTCCCTTCTTCAGAAGACATGGCAGTGGATTTTTGGGTCCTGGGACAGAAGTGCAAGAGTGACAAGAGCTAGCGCAGAAGACCAGCGAGAATGAGCGCAATGTTCTTTATAAATCCCAAATGACTTGTCTTTTAAAAATTGTGGCATAAAAATTAAAGACAGACAAAACCAAAAGAAAAGCCTAATCGACAAAATGTTTTCATTATAGGTATACCAAAATCCACTACTCTCAAGTCAATTCTGACTCATTGTGACCCTATAGGACAGAACAGTAAAACTGCCACATGTGATTTCCAAGGCTGCATTCTACCGAGGCAAACTATCACATATTCCTTCGGTAAAGAGTCTGAAGGCTTCAGACTAGCAATGTGTTAGACTGGGTTGTAAAAAAAAAAAAATAAAACCAGAGTGTACTTTATATCAAGAAGTAATCTTATATTGAGAAGGTGTGCTAGCCTAGTCCAATTCAGGTTCATAAGTCCAAGGCTAGTTGGGGCCCTCTTCAGTCTCAGGGACCTGCAGGTCAATGATGCAGAAAGGTAAAGGAGTGCAGAGTCATGTGGATCCAAGGTTGGAGGAAACATGGAAGGGTGGCAACAGCTTTCAAGATCAGGCAGCCCATACAGGGCCTCCTCTCAAGCCCCACAAAATTCCAGTATACAGGAAGGCAAAGGGGAAGAAAGAGAGGAAGGGAAGTTCTCAATATCTTCCTCTTAAGAAGGCCACACCCCCAAGGAGGCATCAAGAAGCTCTCAACTTGAATGACAGGTTGAACAGGTTAACTCAACCCCTACATTTTCATACAAATTCAAGTTGACATGAAATCATCCTACTACCACAATCAACCTTTTTGTTTACAGCCAAGCATTAAACCATCACACCACCTGGGTTCCTTGGCATGTATATACAAAAGATGTATGACAAAAGCAAAAAGAAAACAAGAGTAGGATAAAATTAAAACGCAGCATAGTGGTGACTACTTAGGTGAGGAGGAGGGAAGGACTAGAGGTGTGATGGAACTTGTGGTCAGTAGTCTGGCTGTTGGATTAGTAGATGACTTATGGGTTGGAACATGTTATTTATGATTGAATAAATGAAATGAATGGAGACCTTTCACAGACCATTGATGGTAGTGAAAAATTCAAGTAAAATAAAATACTTTTAGTTCCTGCATTGGGTTATATGAATGATGACAAAAAGATCCCATGTAGATTTTCAGCTCTCTCTATGCTGAGATAGAACAATTACCCTTATTATGGAATGTTTATGCTGATTCACTTCTTCAGTCATTGCTCAAACATTTACTGAGTGTTTTCTATGTTTCATATACCTACAAAAATACTTATACACATATTTCATAATGTCAAATGCTATGAATGAAAACAAAGGGAGTTGAGAGCAGTGGATCTAACCTTTTGCCCTTGGGACTGAGGAGTGCTCTCCTTCAAAATGCCCTTTGTGTGGAGACCATAAAGTAGCCATGTGACTCTATGTGTGATGACAAGCACAGTGTGTTAGTCCGGGTAGACTAGAGAAACAAATTCATGAACACGCATGTATACATGTATAAGAAAGGGCTTTATAAACAAGAGCAATGGAATATTGAGAAAACATCCCAGCCCTGTCCAGATCAAGTCCATAAGTCCCATATTAACCCATAAGTCTGATACCAATCTATAAATTCCTTTTCAGATTCACACCACACATGCAATAATGCCGAATACAGGAAGACCATGGGCCAGTGGGTAGAAACTTGCTGATCCACTGGTGATTAAAGCATCTCAGCATTGGCAAGTGTTTCCACGTGGCTCCTTCAGCTCCAGTATAGCTCCATGTGTCTTGTCCACAGGAATGTTTCGCAGGGAGTGAATCTGTCTCCAGTGAGCTATTTATCTCCTTAGCGCCTCCAAATGAGCTCATCAAGCTGTGATGTGATTGACAGGCTAACCTCCACCCCTTCACTCTTGAGTCTCAAATTGACAGCAGATTATGTAACTACCACACATAGGGAAACAACATGAGGCAGGAGTGCCCAAGTAACAGCAGGGAGACAGACCAGGTTGAATACAGAGGGAAGGAGGGAAAAAAAAGTATGGGTCAGAGGGCTTTCATATGTTGGACACAGTGGGCTTAGAATAGGAAGTAATATATGTTATTTATATGTTTTAACATGAACAACTTAGTGCTGTTCCTGGAAATGTTACCAAATCAGTTGCCATCAAGCCGATTACTACTCATGGCAATCCCCTATGTTCAGAGTAAAATTTTGCTCCATGTGGTTTTAAAATTTTTCTTTCTTTTAACTTTCAGTGCAAATTGGGTGAAGGTTTACAAATAAGTTTTCCATTCAACAATTCATACACATTTTGTTTGATGTCATTAGTTTCAATACCTAAAACGTAACACAACTTATCCCACTTCCTTCCTGTGTCTCCTATTTTCATTCTTCCTTCTTTCCCAACCCCACTGAATTTTGTTCTTGGATAAATGCTATTCTTCTGTTCTGTGTTGCAATTACTTATTGTTCTAAGGTGTGTGTACTTCCCTAGTGTTATGTTCCCCTTATAGACCTGTCTATTGTTTGGCTGAAAATAGAGCCACAGAGTAAGTTAAGTTCCAGGACTGAAGGACGAGTAAGGGTCATAGTCTTGGGAGTTTCATTAGTTTCTATCTAAGGATCATTTTAATATTTAAATTAAAAAATGGATAAACACACTCCTGTGTAATCTATGATGAATATAAAAGAGACAAATCTTGTCTCTTTTAAGTGTGATTTTTTAAAATGATTTTGAGTTTTGTTCCACATTTTGTTTTCACTATATGCAAGACCTTTTAAAATGATCCTTTTTGGAGCAGTTGGTAGTGCAAGCCAGACACAATATGGTTCCTATAATCTCAGGGTCATGGGGGCTGATGTTGGTATGGTTCATGAGTCCATAGGAATATTTGCTTCCATGTGCTTTGTTTTCTTCATTCTCCTTTCCTCCAGATGATGAAAGTTTGAGCTTAAATGGCTGCTCATAAATCATTAGGACCCCAATCCCTACTTGCCAAATCAGGATGTAGAACATTTTCTTTGAGGATTATGTTGTGCTGATTGATTTTGGTGTCCCCTGAAAATATCGTCCTGTGCCCCCAGACCAACTACTTATTCCCTCAAAATATTTGGCTTATGAAGTTTCCATAATTTTCCCCACTGTGTGCTCCACCATATTGTCTGATTTTTCAGAAGTAGATCACTGGGTTCTTCTTTTGAGGACCTCTGAGTGGAGTCAAATCTCCAATCATTTACATCATCCAGGGGCTTAAAAACAAAAGCGTATCGGGCATTATTACACCTATGAAGGCAGGGCTGATATTCAAAATTTGATCCACTTTCATAAACACTGGTTCTCAAGCAAGAGTCAGGGACCTTTATGCCCTTTCAGAGACACATCTCTAATCCTTTTGGATCTACATGATGTACCCCAGGTCAAGGGGAAGTGGGCCAGTGGGGTTATGAAGATTTAGAGGGCTTAGAGGAGTTCTTATTTGCCTGTGTGTATGGAAATATTTTAATATTTTGACAAAAGAACAGAAAAACACATACCAGTATAAAGAGAAAAAATAAAAGCAAATCAGTCTATTGAAGTAGCTAATTTAACAATGTAGACTTGGAAGTTCAAGGTAGCCCAATCATGGTTATTTTGATTGCTAAGCTTTTGTGTCAAATTTAGCTGGGCCAGGATTCTCCATTGTTTGTCAGTGAATCCATAGTAATCCCTTTATTTGGCTGAGTTTTCTAGGGAAATAAAACCAGTGACATTTATATAAGAAAGAATTTTATATCAAGAAAGCAGCTCAGCCCAGTCCAACTAAAGTCCATGGGTCAGCTAGAGACTCTCAGACTCACACAGCTGGTGGAGGATGTAACAGGAAAGCAAAGTGGGAAGCTGGGAGATCACAGACCAATGGATGCAGAGTGTCATGGATCCAAGGTCTGAAGAAATATTGAAGAGTACTGACAGAAACTAGAGTCCATGGACCACATAGATTCTGAGTCCCTGACATGAGACACCAAACCCAGTCAAGCAGGAAGGTGTAGGAGAAAGAGAGAACCCAATGCTCTTTAATGCCTCTTTTATAAAAAGTCACATCACAAGGAGATGTCATCAAGATGTGGCCTCATTGATAGGTTGGAATCCACCCCTACGTTCACACAAGTATATCAAGTTGACATAAAATCCAACCTCACTCCTGGCCCACCAAGCCTGGAGGACGATATTCCCACTCTGAACAGTCAATGCACAGAGTGGACTATATGGCTAATCCCACTATGAGACTTGGTGTCCCTCGCTAACCCATGGTCCTATGGGGGACAACACTGGAGACTCAGAGTCTGGATTGGGATTGGCCTGGTCTGACCCCACCACACCAAGGCAAAACACTAAGGGCATGCGGCAGAACAATAGGGGGAGCAAAGCAGGGAGCTTCCGTGGTGTAAAGGATAAACTTTGGGGCCAGAGAGTGGCCCCCCATCGGACTCCACTGGAGGTCATGTCTAGAGCTCAAAAAACAGATCTATTTACAGGTTTTTCATTTAAAATATTTTTATTTTTTCTTGGTTATTGTTTTTCCTTGTTGTTGTCATCCTTGTGTTCTCTTTTGTTGCTTTGTCTTGTTTTTTGGTGCATATTTTTATCTTTGCAGATCTATCTAGATAAGATAGGCTGGATGAACAGTCTGGAGGAGAAAACAATGGGACATATGACATGGGGGACATGGGAGAAGGGGAGGTGGGGGAAAGGAGGTGGTGTTGACCAACCCAGGGACAAGGGAACAACAAGTGATCCAAAATTAGTGGCAAGGAGGGTGCGAGAGGTGTCCCGAACCAGCGGGACTCAGTTATTCGAGAGGTTACCGAGGGGGACCCAGCCTGAAAGAGAAACGGGCGAGAGAGAGGAGCGAGACCAAGCAGATTCTTGTCAAGGTCTCTCTTTATTGCTACACAAGCCTCTTTTTAAAGGGTGAGGCAAACAAAGGAATTCCAAGGGAAGGTTAAAAAAAAGGAAGGGAAGGGGTGTAGAGCACACAAGGTAGGGAGACACAAATCTATGGTTGTAATGTCTGGTGCTGGAGTAAACAAAGGTGGGCCATCTGGTGTTTGTCAGGATAAGATAAGGTTGAGGTGAAGTGCCTTTAGCCCTGCCGGTCAGACAGTATGGAGTCTGTCTTGTCAGGCTGATTATGTCCGGTTCCCAACATCTCCCCCTTCCTTACATTAAAAAAAAAGGGGGGGTTACGGCGTGCAGTGACCATCCTTCAGGGAGTTCTGTGTCTTAGGTGGCTAGGGCGCAACTCAGTCCGTACCCGTCATCGGCTAGGAGGCCCTCTTGGCGGCCAACGCCTGTCCTGGGTTGGTAAAGAGTGCCCCCAGTCCTTACCCGTCATTGGCTGCAAACTCAGCACTGAAGGCGGGGGGTCTTACAATTGACAAATATGCCGCTCTTGGTCTTACAATATAGTCAAATATGCCACCCCGATAAGGGCAACCATGGCCTGGTCACGCGCTGCAGGGGAGGGAACAAAACGGATGTTTGTATGCACTGACAATGTTATCAATGGCTTTTGGCCCAATTCCAGGCCCTGTGCGGCCAGGACCGAGAGGGATCAAGCGTGGAGGCAAGGGTGGAAAATTGCAGCCTGGGGGTCTCTGTAGCTCGAGACACGCCCTCGTAGGATTCCTCTTCATCAGCAGCGTCCCGGGTGTTGATCAGGTGGTAGTGGACGGAGACCGGCTTTGTGTGAAGGGCTGCGTCAATCTGTGACTTAACGAAACTGGTTAACTTATTAAAGGCCCAAGGGCCGAAAGTTAAAAGTAGGATAAGACCTACAAGAGGTCCCACCAAGCTGAGGGGGGGAAATTGGAAAGCCAAGGGGAAGTAGAAAACCAATTTTCATACCACGATTCCTGCTGATTTCTTTTTCTTTTTTCCAAGCTATCTCTGACCTTTTGCAAACTATTTTCCACCAATCCTAACTTATCCACATAAAAACAGCATTCTTCCTTAAGCGCGGCACATAGGCCGCCTTGTTGTAAGAAAAGCAAATCTAGCCCTCTTCTATTTTGCAAGACTACTTTGGCGAGGGAGCTCACCGAATCTTTGAGATTGGCAAGCCCCGCCTGTAGGTCTTGAAGATCTTTGTGGATAGCTGCGCTTAATTGGGTGTACTGTTGATTGGTGGTAATCAATGAAGCAATTCCAGTACCTGCCCCAGCGGCTCCTAGGCCGAGGACCACAGCTAAGGTGAGTGCAGTGAGGGGCTCACGTTTGACTCTTGAGTGGGGAGGCGTTTTTTGTTCCCCAAACTGCAAAAAATCTGCGGGGCTGTGGACAGTTAAATGGGGCAAAAGTAAAACTTGAACACAATATTCCTTATTCTTTAAAAAGGTGGCAGTGATTATGAAGGTGGTTAATCCTGAGGAGCAAGCAAAATAGGAATGATTTGTAGAAGAAACGTATGTAAAAGAAGAGTTCACTATAAGGGTTTGGTTACAAATATCAACGAATTCTTTGGGTGGCAACATGCGTGGTCCTAGAAGACAGAGTCCCACCCCTGAGATCTGTCCGAGAGTGAGGCCCTGCTGCTCCTCAGGGTCCCATCGAAGCTCAGTAGTTGAGTTGGTGAATACTGGGTTGCCAAAATGAGCTACTCCTTCATAAAAAGGGGGAAGGGAGGAATAACACACCCAACAGTTATCTGAAAAGGTAAGGTTAGATTTTTGAAGGGCGTGCACTGAGGCGTTAACTACTGCCAACAAAAGATCCGCGGTTGAGGGGGAGTCCTACGGGGAGGGTAGGTTGAAACAATGCTGAGGGATGGGTGATAGGGGGGCTTTTTGTAGGAGCAGCCGGATTATGCCTTAGTACAGGGGCTTGGCCATGGCCACGACCATTCAGCTCTGGATTGGGGCCAACAGCGGCTTTGCTGTTGGTGTTTGGAAGCGATTTTGTTAGTTTAATTTTGAAGGTGAGCCCTATGTCCGGCCCGGACCTGTAAATACGGAGGCCCCACTTAAACCCTTGAGGGTTGTTTTCCCAGTCACGTAATTTTTCTTTTCCTTTATCGGTGAACGAGATGCTAATAGGCAGACACCACTGACCTGTGGTGCAGGAAGGGCGCTCCGGGGGCTCAGTGACGTTTATGTAGTCCCAGGTAGAGCTGGGCTTCCAATAAACACTTCCAGTGGTTTCGCAACCCCAGGAAGCACAGTAATAATTTTGGCCATATCCACATTTATAGTTAATATGTTGAGGCCTGTGAGTAGTTCCTGGGCAAACATAAACTTTATGACCTTGGTCGCGAAAGGTGGCCCTTTCCCAGTGGTTGCCACAACCACCTATAGTGTGCTCAGGGGCTTGCTGCTGAGGCCAAAAAAGGTCAGGGACTCCCCATGCTGGGTCAGCGCCAAGTGCCAAAATGCATAGATCTGTTTGGAAGGTGGGCCAATGGGGGGTGGGGAAAATAATAAAATTGAACGGCAATTTTGGGGAAAAATAACCAATGCTTTGATTGTTAATGGCTCACTCGACCTGGGCTAAAGCTTGTTGGGCCTTGGGGGTGAGTGCGCGAGGGGAAGAGGGATCTGTATCTCCTCGCAAAATATCAAATAAAGGCTTAAGTTCTTTGGTAGTGAGCTTTAAGTAAGGGCGGAGCCAGTTAATGTCCCCGAGTAATCTTTGGAAGTCATTTAAAGTATGCAAGGCATCAGTACGTAACTGGATCTTTTGAGAATAAACTCGATTAGGTAACAATTCAAACCCCAGAAATAATTGTGGGGGGTGGACTTGAATTTTCTCGGGGGAAATTTGGAGACCCCTATTTTGGAGGGCAATGAGTTGCTGTCCAACCTGATGGAGCTCTTGCTTGCAGGGCCCTGCCATCAAAATGTCGTCCATGTAATGGATAATATATAAGTTAGGAAATGACAAGCGGAAGGGGTCAACCGTTTGTGCCACATATTTTTGACACAGGGTGGGGCTTGTGGCCCCCCCCCCCCGGGGGGAGGATTCGCCACTGAAAATGAGGGGAAGGCCCTACGCAATTAGTTACAGGGAGACTGAATGCAAAACGCTTGCAATCCTCAGGGTGAAGAGGGATAGAAAAAAAAAACAATTCTTAAGATCAATAATTAGTTTAACAAAATTTTTAGGAATAGCTATTGGCGAAGGAAGACCTGGTTGTAGGGCGCCCATGGGAACCATGGTTTTATTAATTGCCCTTAAATCTTGCAATAACCGCCACTTCCCTGTTTTTTTTTTTTTAAATAACAAACACAGGCATATTCCAGGGCGAGGTGGAGGGTTCAATGTGTCCAGCCTCCAGCTGTTCCTGCACCAACTGTGTGGCGGCGGACAACTTATGTGATGGGAGGGGCCATTGGTCAATCCAGACAGGCTCATCACTCTTCCATGTAATCTTTTCTGCCTGGACTGCAGGAGGAGCAATGGCCCTTACAAAAAATGATTAGAAAATCCTAAGCCTGTGCGATCATTTTTTGGGACAGCTGCGACGGGCGTTGAGTCTCCCTGACCCAGTCTGCCCAATCCCTGCCCGGGCAAATAACCCTGGGAAAGCATTTGTTGGGTGACGACTTCGTTAGGGCTGCACATAAAAACCTTCATCTGAGAAAGGACATCCCTGCCCCAGAGATTGACGGGCAGGCCAGGAACAACAAAAGGCTGAACTGTACCTGTATTGCCCTCGCTATCTTCCCAGGTTAGAAGTTGGGAACTTTGCAGGGTATTTTTTGACTGCCCAATCCCTTGCAGATGAGTTAGAGAGGCCTGTAAAGGCCAAGCAGAAGGCCAGGAGCTTTGAGAAAGGACAGTGGAGTCTGCTCTAGAGTCTAAGATGCCCTCAACGGCCTTTCCCTGGATCTTAAGAGTAAGTGTTGGGCGATCCTTAGTAATAGCCTGGACCCAATAAAGGTCAGAGGAGCCTGGTCGGGAGGCACCACGAGTATTGCTCATTGCCGGGTGAGAAGTGTTTAGAGGCAGCGGTAGGGCCTGGGTCAGACGCTGCCCCCGCGGGATGGAAACAATACCTTTAGAAACACTTGCCGCGACAGGGCACTGCCGGGCGAAGTGTCCCGGTTGGCCGCACTTAAAACAATTTTTTGAAGAATTATTGACCTGCAAGGCGGCGCCCACTGCAAGATGAATGGCCTGGGAAACCTTAGCGGAAAAAGGGTCGACATCCTGGCACAAGGGTAACATTTCGTCAAGGGTCTTATCCCTAGCCTTGCCGCCATAACTGCCCTGCAGGAGGAATTAGCATTTTCATAGGCCAGCTGTTTAATGAGCTTATCACTAGCAGCCTCAAGGCCGAACCAGCAGTGGGAAGCGCTCGCCACACGCCAAGGGCGTCATTGGCAGTCTGGGCTAAGAGACCGATTGGGAAGCGCTGCTGGCGTGTTTAGGCAGCATACTTGCCCTGCCCACTAAGCTTTTCAAAGGTCCAAGCAGCCGAAAGCGACCGAGGGGATTTAAGGTTGGTGGCGGCAATAGACTGACATCTATAAAAAAAAAATCGGCTTTCCAGGTTAAAAATTGGGCTCGAGTCAAAACAGCCTGCACGACTCGCGTCCACTCGGCGGGAAGCATATGGCCCCCGCGGGAGATGGCGTCCAAAACACTTAACGTGTAGGGGGCGTTGGCTCCATAAGTTCGGACCGTGGTATTGAGTTCCCTTAAGTTTTTAAAGTGGATCTTACGGAATTCTCGAGCTTTAGAGCCAGTCCCCTGTACGGGCGGCTCCTCGTCTTTGCTCCGCTTTCGTTCTCCTTCTCAGACCCCGACGCATTATCTTTCTCCGCCTCCCCGTCCCCGTCCCCAGAACCCACGGGCAGGGAGCCGGCGGACTCTGCCTGCGGGTTATCAGGGGTGGAGCTTGGGGAGGACCTGGTGGAGCGGGTGAGACCCGGGAGCAAGAGCTGGGCGGGTTCCGCCTTCTTTGTCTTAGGGACACGCTCTTTAGCGGACCCGTGAGGGTGTGCTGCCTGGCAAGGTGAACAAAAAATAGTTTCTCGGAGGGACGTTTGAAGGGAGGAAAGTTCCGCGGAAAGGCGGGCGAAATCCTTTTGGAGGTTTAAAACTTCCTTCAATTCAGTGACTTGGGAGGAAAGTTTTGCCTTTGTCTCATTGAGGGCGGGCATCAAGTCGGCGGGAACTGGGAGAGCAGGGGGGGGGGGCGGCGCATATCTGATTGTTATAAGGTGGAGGTCTGGTTAAAAGGGCAGAGGGCCCGTCAGGGTTATGGTAACATGCCGCTTCTTCCTCCAGAGTGGCCACGTCCTCAGGGTCTAGGGGCTCGTCATTAGTGGCTTTGGAAAACACGGGGTAGGTAGCAGGCAGTTTTTTGGGGCTATACTTCTCTTGTGGGAGGGGAGGGTAACGGGAGGTAGGGGGGGCAGGCTCCCCCGCAGCGGGCTTTTCTGTGTCAGGTTTCTCTGAACCTGGCACTTCTATGATTACCAAGGGAGATTTGGAGGGATGTTTATCCGAACAAAGGGAAGAAACGGAGGCCGAGCGAGAAAGTGGGCGGAGGCAATATTCTGCCACCGAGAGAAGTTGTTGCTTATCCGGGTCCTCAGAAGTGGCCTCAACAATGTCCCTGATCAATCCCCAATAAGAAAAAACTGCGGCGGGAACAGCATCGGGTCCTTCTTTATGCAGTTTGTCATTTAAATCCCTCCCAACCTTTTGCCATTTCCCACGATGAATTTCAGGCCCATTCACTATAAACCATGGACAGACTTTGTCTACAAAAAGAAAGAATCTTATCAAATCCTTTTTCTTAACTCTTACTCCTCTCTCTCTGAGGGAAACTTTAAGGTCCTTTATAAAGACCATCTCTTTAGTTAGTTTTTGGCCCATCTCTATGGGACGGACGAAGTTTTACTCACCGAGGCTGATCAGTCTTCGTGAGCGCCGATGACAGTCCGCGACTTCTTCTTCATCTCTTCATCGGGGCCCTGCCGGGCGTCTTCTTCCTTCTTCTGGGAGCTCTTCTGGAGCTGGGGGTCCGTCCGGCAAGGGTCCACACCTCGGGCCCCACGTGGGCGCCACTTGCCCCGAACCAGCGGGACTCAGTTATTCGAGAGGTTACCGAGGGGAACCCAGCCTGAAAGAGAAACGGGCGAGAGAGAGGTGCGAGACCAAGCAGATTCTTGTCAAGGTCTCTCTTTATTGCTACACAAGCCTCTTTTTAAAGGGTGAGGCAAACAAAGGAATTCCAAGGGAAGGTTAAAAAAAGGAAGGGAGGGGGTATAGAGCACACAAGGTAGGGAGACACAAATCTACTGTTGTAATGTCTGGTGCTGGAGTAAACAAAGGTGGGCTATCTGGTGTTTGTCAGGATAAGATAAGGTTGAGGTGAAGTGGCTTTAGCCCTGCCGGTCAGACAGTATGAAGTCGGTTTTGTCAGGCTGATTATGTCCGGTTCCCAACAGAGAGGCCTGGTAGGGATTCAGCTAGGGCAATATAACCAAGAGAATTTACTGAAACCCAAAGGAAGGCTGAGCATGATAGTGGGACAAGAGGAAAGTAAAAGGAAATAGAGGAAAGAACTAGGAGGCAAAGGGTATTTATAGAGGTCTAAATACAGGCATGTGTATGTAAATATATTTGTATAGGATGATAGGGAAATAGATCAACATGAATATATTTATAGGTTTAGTATTAAGGCAGCAGATGGACATTGAATCTCCACTCAATACACGAACACTTTGTTCTATTAAATTGGTATTCCATGATGTATACCTTCTGGACACAATCACTGAGGAAATGTGGTGAAGAAAGCTTATGGTGCCTGGCTATCAAAAGATACAGCATTGGGTTTTTAAAGGCTTACAGGTAAACAAGCAGTCATCTAGCTCAAAAGCAACAAAGAAGCACACCAGTCTGTGTTATTATGAGATGTCAAAGGGATCAGGTATCAGGCATCACAGACCAAAATATCCTATCATTGCAAATGAAGGGGAGGACAGAGTGGATATCTAAAGCCCTTCTGTAGGTAGTGGGACACAACCTTACAGGAGGGTTGCGGGGAGGAGATGAGCCAGTCAGCGTGCAGTGTAGCAACAATGAAACATACAACTTTCCTCTAGTTCCTAAATGCCTCTTCCTCCCCAACCCACCCCTAGTATCGTGATCCCAATTCTACCTTACAAATCTGGCTAGACCAGAGGATACACACTGGAACATATAGGAACTGGAAACAGGAAATCTAGGGCAGACAATCCAATCCGGACCAGTGGTGAGAGTGGTAATACTGGAGGGTGGAGGGAAGGTAGAAAGGGGGAACCGATTACGAGGATCTACATATAACCTCTTCTCTTGGGGACGGGCAACAGAAAAGTGGGTGAAGGAAGATGTCAGACAATGTAAGACATGGCAAAATAATAATCATTAATAAATTATCAAGGGTTCATGAGGGGGGAAGCAGGCAGGGAGGGGGGAAATGAGGAGCTGATACCAAGGGCTTAAGGGGAGAGCAAATATTTTGAGAATGATGAGACAATGAATGTACAAATGTGCTTGACACAATTGATGGATGTATGGAATGTGATAAGACTTGTAGGAGCCCCCAATAAAATGATGAACAAAAAAAATCTAACCTCACTTCAAATAATGATGAGATCTCCTCAGGGGTGTCACCTACTTCCAATATAGATGGATGTTGTATAAAATCTTTCATGCTGTTTTCTGGGTCTGGATCCTGTATCTGGTTAGTAATTTGACCTCTGGTTCTTTGGAATTGAGCCAGAGGCCTGCTCTATGGCCTGCAGATCCCCGGCGTTATCAGAAGCCTGCCATCTAACTGTTTACCTTGGATTCACTCATCTTCGCAGTCAGAAGCCTGCCATCTGGCCTGCCAATCTTAGATTCATCAGTCCTTTCAGGTACATGAGTCTAAGCCCCCACCTGGCATCTGACTCACACACTTGTAACTTGCCTATATCTACAACTATGTGAGTAATTTTCTTGACATAAACCTCTCTGTATATATACATACATAAGTGTTACTAGTTTTGCTTCTCTACAGCACCCAAACTAAGACAGTCATCAAAGAGCAGTTCTACTCCTTCCCTTTATCAATGAGCAAAAAAGAAAAAAAAAAACTAACCCCCAAATAACCCATCCATTATAATCCAGCCAGTTTGTGCACATAATCAACAATTCCAGGGCTATATTGTTAGATACTATCAAGGCTACTTCCTCCATAACATATTTGTTTGTTTTTCTGGCAGTCCTTAGTATTTTAAATATTCTTCACCAGCACCATAATTCAAGTACATCAATTCCTTCCCAGCCTTCTTTATCCAATGTCCAACTTTCACATACATACGAAAAGACATTGAAAATATCGGTGCTTGCATTAAACACACCTTTGTTCTTTTACACTTCAGAGAGATCTTGTGTTACATATTTGCCCAATGTAATAGGTCACTTTATTTCTTCACTGCTGCTTCCATGAATGATGATTTCTGGGCTCCCAAATCCAAACTTAGACCCAGAGCTATCCAGTTGACTCTGAGTTGTTACAACCCTACAGGGTTTTAAGACTGTATATCTTTATGGAACCACACAACCCCATCTTTCTCCTGTTCTAAGCGCCTAGTATATGGTAAATACTGTGTTGGTGCTCCAGAAGTATAAGTGAGCAAGCAAACTAAGATGGTGTTAAGTCTTTAATTTTAATGCAGACAGACAATGTGAAGCAAACAAATGTGAAGCAAATTTCAGCCTGAGAAAATAAAACTTCTTAATGAATTAGTGACTGGGAAATGGGGTCGATACTTTAGATTCAGGAGTGAAATCAGGAAGAAAATGACAAAATCAAAGAATTAATTAATGCTACATTTCTAGGTCCCCCCAAAAATGCCCATATGTGGAAGGTGCTTAATACACATTGGCTTAAAGGGAAAAAATGCTGTGAAATACTAGTAATCCATTAACAACTGAGATATCTACACTACCTGTTGGCTAGTGTGTCATTCTGGGTGGTTTTGCAGTGCTGTGATGCTGAAAGCTATGCCACTCACTGGTATTTCAAAACCAGCACAGTCACCTGGAAGGACAGGTTTCATTGGAACTTGTAGACTAAGACAACTGGAAAGAAATGTCTGCTTATCTATTTCCAATTATGAGCCAATCTCTATGGAATACAAGAGATCTGATATGGATACTGTCCAAAGTCAGTGGACAGTGGAAGGCATTCCAGTATCAGTGGATGGCATCCAAAATATACTACTACATTGAACTGAGTGCAGACAAGCTAGTTGCAGAGAGATCACTTCTGTGAAAGAAAACCACATACATAGATGTACAGAGAAAGAATGGGAGGAATCTTTATTGCATGGTTAACAACGACAGGGGAGGAGAAGACAGCATCCAATTTTTATAGTAAACTTGTGTACTATTTACTTTTTAAGGACTTTTGAAAATTACATAGACTTTTCAAAAGATGCACACATTTATTATCAGTATCAGGAAGACTGGCATGGAGATAGAATGTGAATATTGGTGGACAATACTCAAGACAAGGTCACTTTATAGTTAATGACTCTTCCCACATCAGGCAAAGCAAGTTCACTCACAGAACGTGCTACCAGGCTTCCTCATACTCCACAGGGTCTCTTGAATATCAAAAGATATTAACGTGTAGAGCTTCCTACATTGTAAATGCATGTGCTATTTCAAAAGCAAAGGACATGCAAGGAAAACTAAAGAGAAGCATTGCACATCTTCAAATTACAGTATCCTGGGAGTACCACTGAAATCCTGTGGCAGACAGGGACAAGGGAACAACATGGGACCCAAAATGGTAGTGAGGGGGGAGTGGCAGGCCTGGTGGGGAATGATCAAGGGTAAGGTTGCGTAGAGAAGAGGTATAGCTGTAGCCCAGGTGGGGATGGAGCATGGTAGTAGGGCAGGGAGATGTCAAGGGAGATGGAGGAAAGAGCTAGGAGTTAAGGGGCATTTATGAAGGTCTAGACAAAGACATGTACATGCAAATATATATATATGAGGATGGGGAAATAGATCTATGTGTCTATATTTACAGGTTTAGTATTAAGGTGGCAGAAGGACCTTGGGCCTCTCTACTCAAGCACTCCCTCAATGCATGAATACGTTCTTTTATTAAATTGGCACTCTACGATGCTCACCCTCCAGACACAACTGCTGAAGACAAAGTGGATGAAAAAGTAAATGTGATGAAGAAAGCTGATGGTGCCCGGCTATCAAAAGAGATAGTGACTGGGGTCTTAAAGGCTTGAAGATAAACAAGCGGCCATCTAGCTCAGAAGCAACAAAGTCCACATGGAAGAACACACCAGCCTGTGTGATCGCGTGGTCCCGAAGGGATCAGTTATCAGGCATCAAAGAACAAAAAAAACATATCATTGGCTGCACACCTCCATGATACAATCTCCGAAGACAAACAGGTGCATAAGCAAATGTGGCGGAAAAAGCTGATGGTGCCCGGCTATCGAAAGAGATAGTGTCTGGGGTCTTAAAGGCTTGAAGGTGAACAAGTGGCCATCTAGCTCAGAAGCAATAAAACCCACATGGAAGAAGCACACCAGCAGATCCTGGATGCTTCCTTCCCCCAACTACCATGATCCGAATTCTACCTTGCAGGACTGCATAGGGCAGAGGTTGTACACTGGTGCATATGGGAGCTGGAGGCACAGGGAATCCAGGGTGGACGATACCTTCAGGACCAAGGGTGTGAAGGACGATGTTGGGAGAGTGGAGGGTGAGTGGGTTGGAAAGGGGGAACTGATTACAAGGATCTACATGTGACCTCCTCCCTGGGAGATGGACGGCAGAGAAGGGGGGAAAAGGAGACTCCGGATAGGGCAAGATATGACAAAATAACAATCTATAAATTATCAAGGACACATGAGGGAGGGGGGAGAGGAGAGGAGGGGGAAAAAAAGAGGACCTGATGCAAAGGGCTTAAGTGGAGAGCAAATAGGGCAAAGAATGTACGGATGTGCTTTATACAATTGATGTATGTATATGTATGGATTGTGATAAGAGTTGTATGAGCCCCTAATAAAATGTTAAAAAAAAAAGAAATCCTGTGGCAGAATGTACTGAGGTTAAATCAGTGGTTCTCATCCTGTAGGTCGCAACCCCTTTGGGGGTTGAACGACCCTTTCACAGTGGTTGCCCAATTCATAACAGTAGCAAATTTAAAGTAATGAAGTAGCAATGAAAATAATTTTATGTTTGGGGGTCACCACAATATGAGGAACTGTATTAAAGGTCATAGCATTAGGAAGGTTGGGAATCACTGGTTTAAATGATCCAACACTTCACCCGAGGACAATTAGACACTGTCTCAATGAACTCGTAATGTAGGAAACTTTCTTAGCAGTTTAAAGGAAAAGGAAGAACCAGGAAGGATGATACTAACTTTTTTGTTTCATACCCCCAAAAGAACTGCTTCTCTTTGGGAATATTACCGACTTGGAAACAAAAGCATGTTGTATGGATGTGTTAGTATTGAAGTTTATTTGTTTCTAAAGTTAATGTTGACTATGGTCTGACTCAAGAAGCACTGGTGGCATAGTGATAGGCTGTCAACTGCAAGGTCAACAGTTCATTACCACCAGCTACTCCTCAGGAGAAAGACAAGGCTTTCTATTCCAGAAATGAGTGACAGTTTTAGAAACTCACAGGGACAGTTCTGCTCTGTCCTATAGGGTCACTATGGGTCGGTATTGACATGAAGGCAGTTAAGGTTATACTCTGACTTATGGCAACACTCTGTGAACCAGAATAGAACTGTACACAGACCACTTTCAATGATTGATTTCTCATAAGTAGTTAGCCAGGCTTTTAATCCCAAGCCTCTGGATGTACTTGAAACTACAACTTTGGTTAATAGTCAAGTGTGTGAGTTATTTGCATAAGCCAGAGACTCCAGACAACTTAACATGCATTCCCAAAATTGTTAACCAACCAGTGTTGGCTGCAACACTCCACCAGGCACACACCACACTGGGAGGTAGAGTTCCTGGGGCGAGGGCTTTCTGAGCCAAAAGACAATTCAGGTGATTCAAACTCATAAAAGACCCTGTCAATGTCAAGGGACTAATGGGATTGGGAAAAAAGGAATCCACATGTATGTGAATCTGCTTTCATGGAATTAGACAAGGAAAATGAGACTTCTTTGTAATTTTAACTCTTATGAAGTTCTTTTATAAAGCAGCTTGGTATCAAGACTTAAGCTTGTTTGTTACAGTGGCTGCACTTTTACAATTGAATTTTATGGTTCTAAATCCTTCACCAAAGCAGGCGAACTCCTGGAGCATGATACAGTCTTTTCATAAACTAACTCTATAAGTCATGGCCACAGAGTGGGTTGGTGGCAAGAAGAGTATATGAACAAACAGCATAATACAGGGCTGACAGCATGCATATATGTCCTTGGCGCTCTTTCTTGCCTCTGCTGGATTACTAGATGTTAGAATCAGCTGGTACCAATGGCAAGAGACTGAAGAGCCATTGGATTATCTTCTCTTAGATTATCTAGTCTAAGTAAACGACTTGCCCAGAACTAATCATTTAGCTGCAAAGCCAAACTTCAACCACAGGCCTTTGATTCCTAAGTCAGTGGTCTTTTCTTCCTTTTTGTCTATAGAAAAGTCATTAGAAAGAAAATGGAGCTGGATCATGGGAGCCAAAAGAAGGCATGTTCTGTAGCCACAGCTCTATCCATATCTCTTCTGAGGTCTTTATAAGTTTTGTGGAGTACCTTTAATTGTTAGGTGCTGTCTCATTGATGTACACAGAAAAAAACATAGGGAAGTGTGAAGTCAAGAATTTCATTTCACTTAGATTCACACTCAATGATTATGGAAGCAAAAATTAAAAGATAAAATGGCTTATTACATTGTAAAATTAACTCCATAAGACCCTTCATAGTATAAAAGAAAAAAAAGGTGTCAATTTGTGGACTAAGCCATCATATTTTTTAAAACTCTTTGTTATGAATTAGATGGAAGTGTACATATCAGATCATCATTCTTGCATTCAACAAAACCTCCTAATGGCTTTCTGGCCCTGTTCAGCCCCCCACAACTATTATTTTTTGCCAATCTTCAATCTATAGTATATTATCTGTCCCTCCACCCAAGTTAACACCTTTGAACCCTCTAGCATATTACTTCCCCTATTCCTGCGACCCCTGATCACCATCAAACGGTTTTTCTTTTATGACAGTGGTCTCATACAACATATGTCTTTCTGTGATTGACTAACTTCACTCAGCAAAATGTCCTCCAAATTCATCCATGTCATAAGGTTTTTCAGTTTCATAATAATTCTTTATTTTTTTTGTGTCAACTTGAAGTATAAGGGTGGAGTCTAGTCTGTTAATCAGGTCACAGCCTGATGGTGCATTTGTATGGGTGTGACCTCCTCATAAAGAGGGCCCTGGGCACCTCCCTCTCTCTCTATTTCTCTGCCTTCACCTGCCTGATGGTAAGTCACGTGGAGACCTGTGGAAGCCCTGGAGATACTTCTGCTGCCATTAGGTCCACAAGACTTTTCACTCACTGGCCTGTGATCTTCCTACATTATGCATCATTACATGTGGCTTTGTGAGTCTGAAGAGGGACTTATGGACTAGTTTTAGACTTAGGGATGTGAGTTGGACTGGGCTGAGATGTTCTCTTGATATACAATTACTTCTTGATACAGTTCTTTCCTACGTATATATGAGTGTCACTGGATTACTTTCTCTAGGCAACCCGACCTAACACACAGTATTCCATTCTGCGTATATGCTAAAGTCTATTTATCTATTCTTCCACCTGTGTGCATTCAAGTTGTTTCCATCTTCTCACTATGGTAAATAGCAGCTCACACCAAGGGCTCAAGTAGAAAGCAAATGAATCTTGAGGGAAACAAATGTGCAAAATATACAAAAGTGCTTGACACAATGAATGTATGTACGGACTGTGATAAGAGTTGTATGAGGCCCCAATAAGATTATTATTTTTTAAACAAAGAGGAGGAAAAGTTAAAAAAAAAGCACTGCAGTGAACATGGGTGTACATGTAGCTTGTCGTATTGCATTCTTTATTTCTTTAAGATATATACCAAGCATAAAGATTGCTGGGTTTTATGGTATTTCTATTCCAAATTATTTGAAGAATAATAATACTGCTTTCCAGAGTGCTGTTGCAGTCTCACCAGTAGTATGTCAGGGCTTCAATTTCTCTGAACCATAACCAGATTATGGGTATTTGAACTTTATTATCAATGTTGAAGTGTGGTGGTATATCTTCTTTGATTTTGATTTGTGTCTCTTGCATGGCTAGTGATCCTGAGCATTTCTTCATGCTTATTGTCTGGATAGATGTTTTATTTGGTGAATTGTTTGTCAGTGTCCTCTATTCATTTCTAATTTGATTACTCATATTTTTTTCTTATTGAAGTGTTCTAAGTTTTCTAAAAAAATTAAAGCTTAGTTTCTCATCAAATATGTCATTGTCATAAACTTTTTCCCTCTCATTGGGTAATCTTTTTCTTCTTTATGTCTTTTGATGTCCATTTTCATTGATGTAAGGAGGCATGGACTCAGCTCCCACTCATATTGACCTTATGTACAACGGAATGAAACCCTGCCTGTTCATGCACTATAATCACAATTGTTGTCATGTTCAAGCCCTTGTTCATTGTTCACTCTTCAATATTCACTTTAACATGCGTAGAAAGAGATTGAAAATGCCGCAGCTTAATGAAGCACAGCTAAGTTCTCAGATTAACACCTTTGCTTTTCAACATGTGTGCAGCAGATTAACCCAATATAATGTCCTGGGAAATCTTGACTACTGCTTCCATGAACATTAGTTGTGAATAAAAGCAAGAGTACAATTCCAATCTTTTCTCTGTTTATCATGATGTTACCTATTTGTCAAATTCTGAGAATTTTTGTTTTCTTTACATTGAGTTGTAATCCATATTGAAGGCTGCAATCCTTGATCTTCATCAACTAGCACTTTAAGTCCTGCTCACTTTAAGCAAACAAGGTGTCAACTGCATATTGCAAGTTGTTAATATGCCTTCCTCCAATCCTAATGCTATATCTCCTTGATATAGTACAGTTACTCTGATGATTTGCTCAGCATACACCTTGAACAACTATGATGAAAGAATACAACCCTGATACACACCTTCCTTGATTTAAAAAAAAATCATTTTATTGGGGCTCATACAACTCTTATCACAATCCACACATACATCAATTGCGTAAAGCACACTTATACATTTGTTGCCCCCATCATTCTCAAAACTCTTGATCTCTGCTTGGGCTACTGGAATCAGCTCCTCATTTTTCTTCCCCTCCCTCCTCACTCCCTCCTCCCCCATGAACTCTTGATAATTTAGAAATTATTATTTTATCATATCTTGCACTGCCCGGCATCTCTTTTCACCCACTTTTCTGTTGTCCATCCCCCAGAGTGGAGGTTATATGTAGATTCTTGTGATCGGTTACCCCTTCCCTCCCGGTATTGCCACTCTCACCTCTGATCCTGAGTGATTCATCTGTCCTAGATGCCCCGTGTTTCCATTTCCCATTTGTACCGCTATGCATCCTCTGGTCTAACCAGGTTTGCAAGGTAGAATTGGGATCATGATAGTTGTGGGGAGGAAGCATTTAAGAACTAGAGGAAAGTTGTGTGTTTCATCCATGCTACACCGAACCCCGAGTGACTCATCTCCTCCCCACTACCCCTCTGCAAGGGATGTACAGTTGACCAGATGGGCATAGGGCCCCCCTCATGTGCTCCCCTCATTTACGATGATTTGATTCTCCCCTCCCCCCACTTTGGTGCTTGGAATTGATACGTGGTCCCCTAGACCCTTTGTGATCACACTTGCTGGTGTGCTTCTTCCTTCCTTGATTTTTAAACTATGCCGCTTTCCCTTGTTCTGTTTGTGCAACTGCCTTTTGACCCATGTGCAGGTTCAGCATGAGCACAAGGAAGCATTCTGGAATTCCCCTTCTTCTCAAGGTTATCCATATGTTCTTATGATCCATACAATTAAATTTCTTGGCATAGTCAATGAAACACAAATAAACATCTTTCTGTTAGTCTCTACTTTCAGCCAAGATCTATCTGACATCAATAATGATATCGCTTTTGCCATGTTCTCTTCTGAATCCTCTCTGAACCTCTGATATTTCCCTGTTAATGTACTGCTGCAACCCTTGTTGGATGATCTTCAGCAAAATTTTATTTGCATGTGATATCAATAATATTATTCTATCATTTGAGCATTTGGTTGGGCACCTTTTTTTAAATAGGTACAAATATGGATTGCTTCCAACCAGTTGCCTAAGTAGCTGTTTTCCAGTTTCTTGGCATAGATGAGTGATGGCTTCATCAGCTTGTTGACACATTTCAATTGGTATTTTATCAATTCCTGAAGCCATGCATTTCATTAATGTTTTCAATGCAGCTTGAATTGTTTCCTTCAGTACCATTGATTCTTGATTATATGCTACCTCTTGAAATGGATAAATGTTGACTGGTTCTTTTAAGTATGGTGACTCTGTGTTCTTTGCATCTTCTTTTGATGGTTCCTGAGTTGCTCAGTATTTTGCCTATAAATTCTTTCAATAGTGCAACTCAAGGCTTGAATTTTCCCTTGAGTTATTTCAGGTTGATATGTTGAAAATGTTTTTTCCCTTTGGTTTTCAAACTCTAGGTCTTTGCACAGTTCATTATGATATTTTACTTTGTCTTCTTGAACTGCCCTTTGAAATTTTCTGTTCAGATCTTTGACTTAATCATTTCTTTCATATACCTTAGCTACTCTAAAATTAACAGCAAGTTTCAGAGTTTCTTCTGACATCCACACTGATCTTCTCTTTCTTTACTGTCTTTTTAATGACCTTTTCTTTCTTCATGTATGATGTTCTTGATGTCATCCCACAGCTCATCAGTCTTCTGCCATTACTGTTCAATGCATCAAATATGTTCTTGAGGTGTTCTCAAAATTTAAGTATGTGTTAGGCTGGGTTGACTAGAGAAACCAATCCAGAGACATTCATATATGTGTAAGAAAGAGCTTTATATCAAGAAGTAATTACATATCAGGAAAACACCCTAGCCCAGTCCAACTCAAGTACATAACTCCAATACTAGTCCATAAGGTCCTCTTCAGACTTAGGAAACCACATGCAATGATGCAGAATGCAGGAATATCACAGGCCAGTTGATGCAAAGTCCCATGGATCCAATGGCAGTGGACACATCTCCAGGGCTCTGGCAGCACACAGGGTTTGCCAATGGAGAAAGAGGGAGGGTCCCGGGACCCTCTTTATGAGAAGGCCATGCCCACAAGGAGTCACCATCAAGTTGTGACCTGATTGACAGGCAAGACTCCACCTCTACACTTTTACTTATCTTCACGTTGACATGAAATTATATAACTACCACAAAGTGGAATATACTCAAGGTCCTATTTGACTCTTGTGAACTTATTTTAATTTTCTTCAGCTTACATCTGAGCTTACATATGAGCAATTGATGATCTATTCCACAGTCAGCAACAGGCCTGGTTTTAGCTGCTGATATTGGACTTCTCCATCATATCTTTCCACAGATGTGGTCAATCTGATTTCTGTGTATTCCATCTGGAGAAATCCACATGTATGTCATTGTGTTGTTGGAAAAAAGGTATTTGTGATAAATAAGTCACTGACCTTGAAAATTTCTATCATGCAATCCCCACCTTCATTTCTACTTCCCAGACCATATTTTCCAACTACTGGGTCTTCCTCTTTGTTTACAACTCTTGCATTCCAGTCACCAATGATAATTAATGCATCTTGATTGCATGTTTGATCAATTTCATATAGAAAGTATTGGGAGAATTCTCTAATTTCTTCATCTCTATCTTTTGGGGTTGGTGCTATTTGAATAATGGTTGTATTGACTGGACTTCATTTATATGCATAGATTTTATCCTATCACAGACAGCATTGTACTTCAAGATAGATCTCGAAATGTTTTAATGATGAATTCAACATCATTCCACTTAAATCTGTCATACCCAGTACGGTAAGCCATAAGAATGTCTGATTCAAAATATCTAATACTAGTCCATTTCAGTTCACTAATGCCTAGGATATTGATCTTTATTGGTCCATTTTTGGCGACTTCCAATTTTCCTACCGTATATTCATACATCGTACATTTCAAGTTACAATATCAATAGATGTTTGTGGCTGTTTTTTTCTCATTTTGAGTTGTTCTCCATCAGCAAATGAAGATCCCCAAAGCTTTCCGCCATCCACTCCATTAAGGTCAACTTTACTTTGAGAAGGGCGCTTTTCCTCAGTTTTGTGTTGAATGATTTCTGACCTCATTGCTGACCACTATATCTAACAATGTTCTGCTGCTATTCATGTGGCTTATCAGTAGCTTATTCCTCAGAAGTGGACAACATATTCCTTTTTAATAGTCTATTCTTAGTCTGGAAGATCTGTTGAAACCTGTTCACTTTGGATAACCCTCCTGGTATTTGAAACACCAGTGGCACAGCATACAGCATGACAGCTACCCACAAGCCACAACAGCACAACTGATTAACAAGTGGTGATTGATGCACATAGTGCATTATTTTTAGGAGGTCTCAGTCATCTATTGTGTCTTTTGTTGGGTGCTTTTCATTATGTTTGAAGTGTGTTTCTACCATGTTTTAGGGCCCTTAAGTTTGTCCCTAGTTTTTCACGAATGATCTTAATAGCTATAAGGTTTATATTTAGGTCTTTAAAATTTATTTATTTATTTTTCAATCATTTTATTGGGGGGTTCGTACAACTCTTATCACAATCTATATATACATCCATGTATGAAGCACATTTGTACATTTGTTGCCATCATCATTGTCAAAACATTTGCTTTCTACTTGCTCCTCATTTTTTAAAAACATCATTTTATTAGGGGCTTATACAACTCCTATCACAATCCATACATACATCAATTGTGTAAAGCACATTTGTACATTCTTTGCCCTTATCATTCTCAAAACATTTGCTCTCCACCCAAGCCCCTGGCATCAGGTCCTCATTTCCCCCCTCTCTCTCCACACCCCCCTCCCTCATGAACCCTTGATAATTTATAAATTATTATTTTGTCACATCTTGCTCTTTCCCACGTCTCCCTTCATCCACTTTTCTGTTGTATGTCCCCCAGGGAGGAGGTCACATGTAAATCCTTAAAATAGGACCCTCCTTTCCAAGCCACCCTCCCTACGCCCTCCCAGTATCGGCACTTACACCACTGGTCCTGAGGGGATCATTCTCCCTGGCTTCCCTGTGTTTCCAGTTCCCATCTCTACCAGTGTACATCCTCTGGTCTAGTCAGACTTGTAAGGTAGGATTTGGATCATGACTGTGGGGTGGGTTGGGGTGAGGAAGCATTTAGGAACTAGAGGAGAGTTGTATTTTTCATCATTGCTACATCGCACCCTGACTGGCTCATCTCCTCCCCGAGAACCTTCTGTAAGGGGATGTCCAGTGGCCTACAAATGGGCTTTGGGTCTCCACTCTGCACTCCACCCCTCATTCACTATGGTAAGATTTTTTTGTTCTGATGATGCTTGATACCTCATCCCTTCGACACCTCGTGATCACACAGGCTGGTGTGCTTCTCCCATGTGGGCTTTGTTGTTTTTGAGCTAGATGGCTACTTGTTTACCTTCAAGCCTTTAAGACCCCAGACGCTATATCTCTTGATAGCCGGGCACCATCTCTGCCACATTTGCTTATGTACCCATTTGTCTTCAGCAATCTTTTTTTATTTTTTAAACATTTTATACAGGTCATCACAATCCATAAATACATCGATTGTGTAAAGCACATCTGTACATTCTTTGCCCTTATCATTTTCAAAACATTTGCTCTCCACTTAAGCCCTTTGCATCAAGTCCTCTTTTTATCCCTTCCCTCCCCGCTACCCCCTCCCTCATGAGCCCCTGATAATTTATAAATTATTATTTTGTCATATCTTGCCCTGTCCGGCGTCTCCCTTCATCCCCTTTTCTGTTGTCCATCCCCAGGGAGGAGGTCACATGTAGATCCTTGTAATCGGTTCCCTCTTTCCAACCCATTCACCCTCTACCCTCCCAATATCGCCCCTCACACCCCTGGTCCTGAAGGTATCATCCACCTGGATTCCCCGTGCCTCCAGCTCCTATCTGCATCAGTGTACATCCTCTGCTCTATCCAGACTTGCAAGAATTCGGATCATGGTAGTTGGGGGGGAGGGGGGGGCGAGGAAGCATTTAGGAACTGGAGGAAAGCTGTATTCTTCATTGGTGCTACTTTGTACCCTGACTCATCTCCTCCCCTAGACCCCTCTGTGAGGGGATCTCCAGCGGCCAACAAATGGGCTTTGGGTCTCCACTCTGCACTTCCCCCTTCATTCACTATGGTAAGATTTTTTTCTTCTTCTGATGATGCCTGATACCTGCTCCCTTTGACACCTCATGATCGCACCGGCTGGTGTGCTTCTTCCATGTGGGCTTTGTTGCTTCTGAGCTAGATGGCCACTTGTTTATCTTCAAGCCTTTAAGACCCCCGACACTATCTCTTTTGATAGCCGGGCACCATCAGCTTACTTCGCCATATTTGCTTATGCACCCGTTTGTCCTCGGCGATTGTATCATAGAGCTAATGATATGATTTTTTGTTCTTTGAAGCCTGATAACTGATCCCTTCGGAACCACGTGATCACACAGGCTGATGTGTTCTTCCATGCGGGCTTTGTTGCTTCTGAGCTAGATGGTCATTTGTTTACCTTCAAGCCTTTTAGGCCCTAGACGCTATATCTTTTGATAGCTGGACACTATCAGCTTTCTTCACCACATTTGCTTATTCACCCACTTTGTCTTCAGTGGTTGTGTCAGGAAGGTGAGCACCATTGAATGCCAATTTAATAGAAGAATGTATTCTTGCACTGGGGGAGTACTTGAGTGGAGGCCCAATGTCCTTCTGCTACCTTAATACTAAACCTATAAATATTGGCAGATAGATCTATTTCCCCATACTCATATATAAATATATTTTCATATATACATGTCTTTGTCTAGACCTCTATAAATGCCCTTTGCCTCCCAGCTCTTTCCTCTATTTCCCTTGACTTTCCTCCTGTCCCACTATCATGCTCAGTCCCCACCAGGGTTTCATCAATTCCTCTTGGTTACATTACCCTTGGTCATGCCCTACCAGGCCTCCCACACCCTCCTCACCACCAATTTGGATCACTTGTTGTTCCCCTTTCCCTGGGTTTGTTAACACCACTACCATTCCTCCTACCTCCCCCTCTCCCATGTCCCCCCGGAATTGTCAGTCCATTGTTTTCTCCTCCAGATTGTTCATCCAGCCTATCTTATTTAGACAGACCTGTGGAGATAATAACATGCACAAAAACAAGACAGAGCAAAACCAAGCAATAATATACAACTAAACAACAACAACAACAAACCAATGACACATTAAAAAAACCCCACAAGAAACAAAAGCTTGTAGTTATTTCAAGGACTGTTTGTTGGCCTTTAGGAGTGTTTTCCAGTCCCGTCTTTTGGGCACCATGCCCTGGCTCCCACCTTCAGCATACCCCGGGGACCTCGCCACTCCTTTCCCTTGCTGTTCTGTTGCACCCCCTTAGCGTTTTGCTTTGGTGTGGTGGGATCAGGTCGGGTGCAATTCCCACACTGTGTTTCCGGTGTTGTCCCCTGTAGGGTTATGGGTCAGTGAGGAAGTCATGTCTCATAGTGGGGCCGGCCATGTGATCCTCTCTGTGGACTGGCTCCTCTAATCAGGAACTTGATTCCCAAGGCCTGGTGGGCCAAGTTGTGCTCCACTCTCTCCTCCTCCTCCTTCATCTGCTACCGTGTGCTCCAATCAGATATGTCCCTCTTCAGGAGCTGCAGATTCAATGCTGTCCTTTGAAATAAATTCTTCTGTGGGGAGGAGCACTGCCTGGTTTCTGCTGAAAAAAAAAAACAAAACAAACAAACCAACTCTAGCTTATTCTTAATGACTTTCCTTTCTACATGACTGTTCTTTCTTCCCTAGCTGCTCTCAAGATTCTTTCCTTTCCTTGACATTGGATAGTTTGATTTCAAGGTGTTGGGATGTTTTTCTTTTGAGATCTATCTTGTTTGGGGCTCTCTCATCATGCTGGATAATTTTTTTCTCTTCTATTATGTTGTTAGGAAGTTTTCTTCTAACATTTCTTATACTATTTCCTCTGTGAACAGTTTTGTTTCCATCTGTTCTGGAATTTGAAATGAATCGTGATTGTTCTGCTTGATAGTATTCCACATAATGCTTAGGGCGTGGGCTTGCTGAGGTCTCCCCTGGGACATGGAGTGGGACTGACTGGCTAGGACCAGCTAGTGTTAGCAGTGTGCAATGAGTGGCCATTAGCCAGGAGGAGAGCACTGGGTCCTTGTGAGTGTGCCTGCATCTCCCCAGCCTTCTCTGTTCACTTCCAGTGTCTCTAACATGTGAAGGTTTTAATTTTCTTAGCTTTTGAGCCCTTCTCTGAGATTGCTGGCCACCTGGTCTGTCTTTTGTGTCTGTTTTCTCCTGGTTGTTGTAGATAGATTTATCTGTGGTTTTTGGTCAGCTATATTACTTTGGTGAAAATGGTCTGATTTCTTTTTGTTGTCTAATAACTCCGGTTAAGACTTCCAGCATAATATTGAATAAGAATGGTGATAAAGGTTATCCTTGTTCGGTTTCCAATTGCAGGTGGAATGCTTTCCATTTCTGCCCATTGAGCAAGATGTTGGCCATTGGTTTTGTGTAGATAATGTTTATTATACTGAGAAATCCCCCTGCTTATTTTGTTGAATGCTTTTGTCATATATTGGGGTTTAATTTTCAACAAAATTCTTTCCTGAATCATTTGTATTATGAAGTAGCTCATTTCCTCTTTTATGTATATGGTGGATTACATAAGTTTTCTAATATTGAGCAATTCTTCAAATTTTGGAATGAACTCCATTTGATTTTCAGTATATTTATTAATATATTTAAATCCTTGATATTAATTATTATTACTATTTTGTTAGATTAATTAATTATTTTGTTAGATTAATATTTATTATTAATATTTTGCTAGATTTTATTGGTTAGGATTTTGTTGAGAATTTCTGAATCTGTGTTCATGAAAGGTAACTAGTCTTGGTTGATAAATTTCGATTGTAATCATTGCCTGGTTTGAGTATCAGGTTTATGCTCTGATCATAGAATGAATTCGGGAGTTTGCCATCTTTTCTATACTGCAATAATTTGAGTAAAATTGGTGCCAACTCTTCTCTGAATGCTTGGTAGTATTCCCCAGTGAAGTTCTCTGTTCCTGGATTTTTGTTGTTGGAATTTTTTAAATGACCTTTCTTCCTATCTTAGAAAGGCAGGGTGTTTTTTTTAATTTCAATTTGTTCTGTTGTTGTTTTACCCACATTACTTTACATTCTTGATATTTGCATCTTCTCCTTTTCTGTTTCCAGTGGTTTGTCCACTTTTTTGATTACCATACTTCAAAGAATCGATATCTTGTCTTGGATTTTTCTACTGATCTTCTGTTTTCTGATTCATTTATATCTACTCTAACCCTTATTATTTTTCTTCATTTGCTGCCTGGAGGCATATTTTGCCACCTTCATTCTAATTGTTAGAAATGTTTGCTTAAAGTTTTTACCTTGGTTCTCATTTTGTGTGTGCATTTATTGCTATAAATTGCCTTCTGGGTACTGCTTTTCTTGTATCCCAAATGTTTTGGAATGTTGGTTTTTCTGTACTTGTTTGTTTCAAGAAAATGAAAATATCACTTTTTAGTTCTTCAATTCCCCACCTGATTTTAAGCAGAATGTTTTTCTATTCTCTTGTTTTATTCCTTTAATCGTCCTATTACTGATTTGTAATTTTATAGTGCTGTGATCTAAGAAAGTAGTTTGTAATATCTCAGTTTTTAAGTTTATAAGGCATTCTTTGTAGCCTAACATGTGGTATATTCTGCAGAATAGTCCATATTCATTAGAAAATAATGTCTCTTGTGCTGTTGTTAGGTGGAATGTACTATATATGGCTAAGAAGTTTAGTTGATTAATAGTGTTGATTTCTTTTGTAGTTTTTGAATTTCTTTTGTTGTTCTGTCCTTTCTTGAAAGTGGAATATTAAAGTCTTCTATTATTATGATAGTACTATCTCTTTCTCTCTTTAACTTTATAAGTTCAATGACTGTGTTTTGAGGGTCTTTCATTGGGTACATAGATATTATAGTTATATCTTCCTGTTTAATTCACTTTAATCATTATGCAATATTCTTTTTTGTATCTTTGCCTTGAAGTCCGTTTTATCAGAGATTAAATTGCCACCTGCTTTTTTCTGATTTGCATTACCTTGTCTCTGTTGGGTGGAGCAAGATTAATTTTAAAAACGAGAATTAAGAACACAGACATTCACAATCCGAATCAACAAAATACCACACATTACCCCTCCCTACTAAAAAAACAAACAAACAAACCATCACACACCCAAACATTGAAGCTGGAATCAGCATTCAGTCACTAATGTGTGCTTACTAAGATCCTGCCCTGGGTACACACAGTAAGAATGTCATCATGAAGGTACGGCAGGAATGTGGCAACTTTTCTGGTCAATAGGAAGTTGTAAGGAGTTAGGAGTTATTTTCTCCCACCCCGTGTGTCCTGTGTCTCTCCACTGGACATTTGTCAAAACATCAAAAGAAGAGAACTTCTTCTAAAAGAATTTTTAAAAACTCACAATAACAAAACCTAAAGCTTAAAGTTTGAACTGGCCACTGTTTTTCCTCCAGACTCCTATCCCACAGTGACTTTTGTGGACATCAGGGGTTATGGGTATTACAATTGGTTCTACCTTTCTTGCAGTCTGTGCTTGTAGTTTATCAAAACAAAAGCAAGCAGGTGGTGGTGGTGGTAAACCTTCCAGTCAGTTCTTGCTGGTGATTAGAGGCTCCACTGGAGCAAATTTCTGGATCAGGTGAGTGATCCTAGACTCCATTGCTTTTACATGCAAGAATGCATAGACTAGCATCCCTTCTGGGTATCAAGGAGTTGTGAGAAACCTGGGATGACAACTATATGGGGGAAGTTCTACTATCACAAGAGTCATTATGAGTTGAAATCAACTTGAAGATACATAAAACCACAAAATCCATCCTTATATATTATAATACTATCCTCTGTATTATAATACTAGACCACTATAATAAATTCCCAATCAGTCATGACAATCCTGTGTGTGTCAGAGAATTGTGCCTCTGGATGTATCAACCCAGCATCCTTTTGGTCAGTTTCTTCATTCCAGTCCCTAAACTGTACAATTTGAACTTGGGAAGTGGAAGTCCTCTGCTCCCAATTCTCCCTGGCTTAGCTGCCTCATATACCAACCCTGTTTCTTTCCTCTCTCTCATCTCTGTAACCATGGCTGTCCCTTATGAATGTGGCACTATTCTGACTTCCTCATCTTTGATATTCAGTAAATATAGATTAAATACTTGTTTCTAAACTTCCCCAAAGGTTGTGTGAACATGTGCAGTAAAGAACACAAGTGTAAAGCTTATGAACAGTATTTAATAAGGAATTTTCCCTCCAGAATTTAGCTTGGTTATGTTTGTTAGGAGCACAAGAGTGGCCCCTTTCATAGACTTTATTACATAATTTCCAGGGATATGCTCAGAGTTGAACAATATGTCAACCTAAATACCAGGCAAAGATGAATTTCTACTAAGCAGGCATTTTATTACTTTCAATTAGTACAGAAGGCAATTAAAGCACTTTTTAATTTAAAAAGTATTAAATGGAGCAGGAAGTAATGGTATCAGTTAATCTTAGGATGTTGCTTTTTTTTGAACCTCCTAATAACTTCATAAACATCAAGCATTTCCAGGAGACTAGACAATGTTACTTAATTATAGGCTTCATGAGTAAGTGCTTCTACAGAATTCTCAAAGGAATCCTCAGGCTCCTTGGATAATATATGGTTTAGATGTTCTACACAGGAGCCTCTGTACCAGCCCTTTTATCTTAATACACAAAGGTGTCCCAAAGAAAATGCAATGAAGAGTTAAATGCCTCAGGAGTTAGGCTGGCTCAGGAATGAAGCAACTTCCTGGAGCCTGTGGCCTCTGCTGCTGCAATCCACTTGTGCAGTCAGTCCTATGCCTTGAAGGGTCCCGCGTGGGGTGATGCGGCAGCAGAGCACTCTCATGGGCAAGAACCTTACCGCTTTTCGTCCCACATGACCTGGCATTGCTACTGCTTCTCCTCAGTGCTTGCTTTTAAGTCCGTTAGGTACAGGAAGTCTGGCCAGGTGCTGAAATGTGGGAGCTTCTAGGAAGTTTGGCTATAGACAACTTAGCAACCAGACATTTGAGTAGCAGATCCTGACTCAGCATTACCCAAAACCTTCAACCTTGGATACTCTTTGGGTCCTCTCCTCTCTGCTAAGTTGTGGTGGTTGCATTCTTCGAGGTCTCTTCTGGTTTAAAATCATTGGTAAACTCTCTATCCTCTAAGATCTTATTACTTATGACTTGTGCAGGAATATTTAAGTAAGGTGATGAAAGAGGTAGAGGGGAAAGTGGAAAATAAGGTTGGCAGCCCAAAAAAGGCCAGATGGGAACCGTGTGGGCACAGCAGGTAAGGGATAATGTGTTCAACTGCACACATTGGGAATCCTGAAAATGATGTGAGCTGGACCACCGGTGAACACCTGAACTTGTCCTGCCATCAGGAACTGGACCTACAGAGCAGACCCAAACTCTGTTGCTGTCTCTGAATATCTTAACATCATATCCTTTCCCAGAAAAAACTCACATACATCTTGTACATAGTTTAGTTTTTAACCCTGAGGAACATGAATACATAGAACAAGATAGTGTTTGGCTCATAACAGAGCCAACAAAGCAGGTCTGAGGGAACCCAGGGAAGGGTGCGGAATTCCAGCTCAGAGACTGGGGGAAATGTTCCTGGTGACAAGGCAGGGAGAGGCAGTGAAGCCAACTCACTCTGAGTCTTCATTCATGGAAAAGTTCATCATATCAGCCTTGTAGGGGGTGGTGAGAATCAGAAGAAATGAAAACCTGAGTAACATGGAAGGTAATCTAACACCTCAGAAGTTGGTTCCTTTCTGATCCTCTTACCTGGCACAAGGCTATGGCCAGGGTTCCACCTGCTCCCTCACTTCAGACTTCTGCTAGGCCTGTGACTACATGCAGGCATGGTTCTAGGTTGTTAGGCCGAAAAGCCTGCAACCTGATTCGTGCCTTCCAATGTTCCTAGATTGTGGGTGGAGACAGGCAAAACCTTTATCACATTAGACAAAGGGACTCTGGGAAATCCTTCTAAGTAGACTTTCTAAAGGACAAATAGCCAAGGATTGGAAGCTGTAATGGACATTCTTAGTCTCCCAGTTGTCACAAAGGCAAGCCTAGCTACTTGGGTAAGGGCTGAATGACCAGCAGGATGGGAAGCCCTTTTCCAGTCACCTGTCACAGAACCACCACAACTCTCTCAGCATCTCTTCCCCTTACATGGTTTCCTATTCCATTCTACACTCTGGGAATCTCTGTTCCTATAAATACATACAACTTTCACATGGAAGTACCTCAGATTACCTACAATCTTACCTGGCCTCTTTGAAGAGGCAGCCACAGGTCTGTCCTAACTTCCATGTGGAGAAGCGGAGCTACCATGCCCTTCCTCTGTCAGAACTTCTTCCCCTTTCATCTAAGCTTTCTGTTAATACTTACTAAAACACACATACCTCTGGGTTGGCAAGACTCAATTATTCATATATTAAGATCCAGATAGGTCTATGGACAGATTTAATGTAATCAATGTTTCCTTCTGTTGTGCCCAGAGTTGCTATGAGTTGGAACCGACTGGTTGGAACTTAAAACAACATTGGTGTTCCAAGTAGACTGTTTTCATTCAGAAAAGACTGTTTTCCTGGGACCAGACTTCAACCCAGTGCCGCAAGGTGTGAATGAAATATCCTGGCATGGAGTAGGGAACCAGTGGAGAGGTCTGGGAGGCTGGCCCCAGCACCAAAAATTAAGTGGATTCCTGCCCCTCCCCTGAGAAGAATTTGTTTCAAAGGACAACATTGATTCTGCAGCTCTGGGAGATGGACATATCTGATCAGAGCACACGGGAGCAGATGAAGGGGGAGGAGGAGAGAGTGGAGCACAGCCTGGCCCACCAGGCTGTGAGGATGTTGTTCCTGATATGAGCAGCCAGACCACAGAGAGAAAAACATGGCTGGCCCCACTATGAGGCATGATGCTTCTCAGTGACCAAAGGTGATACAGGGGACAGCACCGGAGACACAGTGTGGGAATTGCACCTGACCTGATTCCCACCACACCGAGGCAAATCACTGGGGGCATGCAACGGAACAGCAAGGGAATGGAGTGGCAAGGTCCCCAGGGAATTCTGAAAGTGGACTTTGGGGCCAGGGTGTGGTGCCCCAACAGACTGGACTGGAAAACACTCCTAAGGGCCAGCAAACGATCCCTGAACTAACTACAAAAAAAAAAAAAGAAAAGAAAAAAAGACTGTTTTCCTTCTAGTCCTTGAGGATGAGAATGTTGGACTTTGGAAAAATCTCCCTGGCCATGGGCCTGGCCCTGGCCCTGGGCAATGCACTGCCTCCCATTCTTTGAGGGGCTGCAAGATAAGGGTGTTATTGCTACCAATTCTGCCTCGGTTTCTACTCAATGACTTCAGCTGTATAACCAGCCCTAATCTTCTAGCAAAGGGAGTGAAGGGATTGGCTCCCCCCTATTGGCATTACCCCAGCATGTAGAGGCCCCTAAACTCTTCGTATAGAAACACCTGCAAGAGGAGTAAGGTGTAGAGGCCAAAACTATCAAATATGTGCCTTGTTGGGCTTAACAGGAAGCTAAGAGAAAAACAGCTGTCCTTTCATTAGCCTATATATTGTGATTAGCATATACATACACTGATCTCCATAGAACTTGTAAAGATCTATGGGTAATTTGTTTGAGCCATCAGTACCTCAGTCTTAACATTCTTTAAGTATTTGTGCTATTTTTGTCTCTGCATGTCTATCTAGATGAGATAGCAGGGTAAACAATCTGGAGGAGAAAACAATGTGACCAACAGTTGGGGGGTGGGTAGCACAGGAGAGGGGGTTGGGGGAAAAAAAGAAGGGGGTGTCAGACCCAGGGACAAGGGAATAACAAGTGATCTAAAATTGAGGGCATAGGATGCCTGGTGGGGCTTGATCAAGGGCAATGTAGCTGAGAGGAATTACCAAAACCCAAATGACAGTGGGACAAGAGGAAAGTAAAAGGAAATAGAGGAAAGAACTAGGAGACAAAGGGCATTTATAGAGGTCTAAATACAGGTATGTACATATGTAAAAATATTTTTATATAATGATAGGGAAATAGATCTCTGTACATATGTTTCTTTGTTAAGAATTACAGCAGCAGATGGCATTGGGTCTCTACTCAAGTACTCCCTCAATGGAAGAGCACTTTGTTCTAATAACCTGGTATTCCATGATACTCACCTTCCCTGACACGATCGCTGAAGACAAAATGGATGCATAAACAAATGTGGCAAATAAAGAAGATGGTGTCCAGCTATCAAAAGATATAGCATCTGAGGTCTTAAAGGCTTGACAATAAACAAGTGGCCATCTAGCTCAGAAGCAACAAAACCCTCATGGAAGAAGAACACCAGCCTGTGTGATCATGAGATGTTGATGGGATCAGGTATCAGGCATCAAAGACCCAAAACAAAAAATCATATTGATGTGAATGATGGGGATGCTGGAATTGAGACACAAAGCCCATCTGTAGACAATTGGATATCCCTTTACAGAAGGGTCACAAGGAAGAGACAAGCCAGTCAGTGTGCAGTATAGCAATGATAAAACACACAACTTTCCTCTAGTTCTTTAATACTTTCTGCCCCCCACTATCATGACCCCAATTCTACCTTAAAAATATGGCTAGATCAGAGCAGGTACACTGGTACAGATAAGAGCTCACAACACAGGGAATCCAGGACAGATAAACCTCTCAGGACCAGTAATGAGAGTAGGGATCCCAGGAGTGTAAGGGAAAGTGGGGGGGAAATGATGTACATATAACCCCCTCCCAGTGGGATGAACAATAGAAAAGTGGGTGAATGGAGACACCAGTTGATGTAAGACATGAAAAAAATTGTAAATTATCGAAGGTTTGAGGGAGCATGGTGGAGGAGGGAAAAATGAGCTGATATCAAGGGTTCTAGTAGAAAGAAAATGTTTTGAAAATGATGGCAACATATGTAAAATGTGCTTGACACAATGGATGGATGGATGGATGGATGGATTGTAATAGAAGCTGTGGGAGCCGCCAATAAAATAATTATAAAGAAAACAAACCCAAAAAGATTATTTAAATCAGCAACTACACTTAGCCCACAAGTAAACTGAGTCTTAAACAAACAGTAGTCAAGTAAACTCTGACTCATGGCAACCCAGTGTGTATGTTCCCTAGTGTTTTCAGTGACTCGGTGAGTAGAACTGGGCTCCATGGGTTTTCTTTCTTTCTTTTTTTTTTTTTGCCGTAAAATTTTCAGTGGCTGATTTTCAGATCACAGGGCCTTTCTACCAAGGTTCCTCTTGGTAAACTTGAACTTCCAATCTCTCAATTAGCAACTAAGGGTGTTAATAAAAATGGTTGAGTTTAACTGCTTCTTACATAAATCTCAAGAGAAGCTTCTGGAGAAGCAAATGTCAACTTTAAAGAGCAAACAATTAAGGAATTGTTATGAAGTATAAGAATATTTTTTCCTTTTTATTTTTAATATTTTTGGAATATAATTCACCTATCATACAATTTAATAGTTCAATCATAATAAAGTGAGTTGTACAATCACCACAATCAACTTTAGAACATTTTCTTTCTTTTACTCATCACTATTAGCTCCCTATTTTCCCCCAACTTCTCCTGCCACACCTCTAAGAAACCATTAATCCAGTTTACTGTATAGATTCACTTATCCTGAATTTCACATACAGAAAAAGATACCAAAAAAAGAGACCCAGGAAAGTAAAACAGAAAAGCTTCAATATAAAAGAAAGGAGAAGATGCTAAAGTTTGAACAAATTTAAAATGGGTCAATGGGGAGATCAAATGGTAAGGCATTACATTTTAACTGAATCTTTAAAAAATCTACTTTCCAATGCACTTGCATGATAGCAAGGTAATTCACTTCCCTGGTCTATGGTCAGTAGGTATTTATATTTATTTTTTACCCAAATTTATTTCTATGACAAAATACTCAAGATCCTCTCCCTAATCTTCCAGGGCTCTTCAACTCTCACTGTACATATTTATTGAAGAGCCCTGGTGATGTAGTAGTGCAGCGGTTACGTGCGGAGCTGCTACCTGCAAGGTCAGCAGTTTCACACCATCCAGCACACTGTGGGAGAATGGTGGGAAGTTCTACGTCTGCAAAGAGGGCAGCTCGAGCCTGTCCTACAGTATTGCTTTGTGTCAGCATCAACTCAGTGACCATGAGTTTGAGTTTGGAGTACATATTTATTTTAGATGTGTGGGATCATTGAAAAATGATGAAATGGTGGGGGGTATATCATGTTCATAACTACCTGTATTTGGAGTTGAAAGGGATAAAAGATAAGTATGAGGCCACTGCATTGCACAGTCGTTCAAGTAAGCATACAGTACAGAGCCAAGACACACGATCAGAGGGAATTCTTATTGTTATACTCACAAAACTGGCAAAGGGCACGTGTAGTTCTTCAGAGAGCTCTGGAATCTAAACTCTCAATCAAGATGATTCACAAGTGTATGGTGAAGATAGCACGCCAAGAAAGCATTCCATAGGAAGTGACAGTTGTGTGTAGGGGTTTTAAATCCAGAAAACATGCATAGGAAATCCTAAGCCTTATTTCCTCTTGTTTAAAATGCTGCTAGAAGCAACTCTTGTTACTGCCCTGTGAACAATGGCTCCACTTATCTTCCATAGAATACAAGCGATACACGCAAGATCAAAGCTGAGCTAGTCCAGGACAACTGAAGAAGGTACACCAGGTTGGGAAGCCTGGTTTCTTCTAGCTCCTGTTGCTAGTTGCTGTCGAAGTCATTTTGACTCATAGCAAGCCCATGCATACAAAATAGGCCTGAAGGCTGACTCAACAGTTTCCAAGGGTGTGAACTCACAGAAGGAGCTAGCCTCTGGGGAAGTGTTCTTCAGATTAGTAGCACAAAGCCTAACATTTACACCACCCAGGGACTCCTTACCAGCTCCTATCCTCCCAGGTATTGAATGCATGGCCATACCTCCTGCATCAGACCCATGCTCAATTTCTTGGCTTTCCTACCTGTCAAAAGAAAGGCCTGGACTAGATGGATTCCTTTGAAAGAGAATGATAAGAGCCCACAACGTGAAAGGAATTGTGCCAGTAGAACTACACAGAACCCAAACAGGTAAGGCAAATCTGGTTCCAGGATAACACAGACAATAGAAAACAGGACAAAACCCATCAGTGCTTTCCTAGTGCATAAAACATTGTGATGTTTGCACAACAAATGGAAAACCGGGCAAGGGCATGTGAGGAGTGGAATTGCCTTAGTTTCCATCTGCTGCCCTGAGAACTCAGGACAGTGGGATCAGAGCAGAGCTCTCCCTCTTTCATAAGCAGAGCTCATGGAACCTTGTGTCATGTGTGGGCCATCCCCACAGCAGCCATCCCTCTGAGAAACCCAAAGTGCTGGGTGCGCTCCAGGAAGGTCTGAGGGATAAAATTCCTTGTGACCAGAATCCCAATGGTCTCGCTTTTAAAGTCTGCAATCTTAATGCCAATGAGTTCACTACCCAATAACAACAAGGATAGGGTTAAGGGGGATAACCATAGGAAAAGATGGTCCAGAAAAGGCAATCCTGGTTGGAATTTGAGCTATACTTACCTGAGATTGGGAGAAAGGATATGCTGACACGGTCATGTGTTTGACTTCAAGTTTCTTTGGAGATTTAAAAAAACAGTTGCAGATTGGTGAACAACAGCTATATGTAGCTAAAGCAGAGTCTTGCGGCAAATATTGCTTGAGAATCAGAGCAGATGATTTCTTGGTACCCAAGATGGAAAATGGAACGCAAAAAAAAAAAAATACAAACTAAACCCACTGCTGTTCACTCAGGTCTGACTCACAGTGGCACAATAGGGCAGGGTACAATTGCTCTGTAGGTTTTCTGAGGCTCTAAGTTTTTTGGCTCTAAGTTTTTATGGAATCAAGTTGTCTCCTTTTTCACCAGCAAAGGATTGCTGAGTTCCAACCATTGGCCTTTCGGTTAGCAGGCCAGTTCTTAACCTATTCATCCAGGCTAATGGAGATTACCAGGACTAATTTACTAGATATGCATAATTCCAAACATCAACCTATATTTCTGCCCAATGAGGCAGTTTGGGAATTCTAAAACCAGTATATGGAAGCAACTTGGTGAGATGTTATTTCCCACCCAAAGTCTGTATTATTAGAGGGCTAAGGGACCAGAATTAAAGAATTAAGAGTGCCAACATTTATAAACCTCTACAGAAATCTGAAATTCTACAAATGCTCTTTTTTTTCTGATCACATAAAAGAAAACTCAGCCACAACCTCACCAAAAATTATCGGAGAGAAAGAAAAGCAACATTAAGTCAAGAATGGACAGCAAGAGAAAGGTGGCTCCATTTGCAGATGAAAAAGGAAGTCGCTGAGCCACCATGGCTGTGTCGCTCAGGACCATGTATTCAGGACGTAATGAAAACTTTGTCACAAATGAACTCCATGCTCCACATGCAACCAGTATTTCAAAGAAAAATAAATCACTTTATTCCTTGTTGTTAAGTTCTCTATAAATTTCTCACACGGATGCCATGCATCAGAAGAGAAGTAAGTCACAGGGTTTATCCTTTAGTGAATTGGATGGCGATCCACAGACCAGATCAGCTTTCTGCTGAAAAACTCATACATTTTTTAAATGAATGTAATACAGCATCACTTATCCTACTTTTCCCTATGCTTACTGTTTTCTTTTCTCCTTCTTTCCTAACCCTTTACATTTTGTCCTGGGGCAAATGCTGCCCTTTTGTCCTCACATGGTTGATGATTCCAAGGTGTTCAGGCTCCGTTAGTATCACTGTTCTTATATGTACCTATTGCTTAGCAGAAAATTGAGCCACAGTAGTAATTTCATTTCTACCTGAGAGATGATTAAGAGTCATAGTTTATTCAGATCAATGTCTGTCAGATAAAAAGGGTGGTCACTTTTTATGATTTGGGTTATTTTTTAATTTTAATAAATCATTTTATTGGGGGAATTTACAACAATCCACCTGTCAATTGCATCAAGCACATTTGTACATGTTGCCTATGATTTCGGTTTAGTTCCACATTTTCCTCCCATTCTATCAAGGACCTTTTAATTAATCTCTTTCAGAGCAATTGGTAGCAGTAGCTGCATGCCATCTAGTTCTGGTCTCAGAATGGTGGAGATACGCTCTATTAATCCAATTCTCATTCTTCCTTCCTCTGTCCAGGGTAAGGCCAATGGTTGCACCTTAGATGGCAGTGTCTGTGCTTTTAAGACCCCAATTGCTACTCATCAAAGTAGAAGGTCAAACACTCTTTATGAACTGTTATGCCCATTGAACTTGGTGTGCTTTGAGATTATGGTTCTGAGATCCCAGGCCCAGCAACTCCCTCCCTCAGAGTGTCTGGTTATGCCAAATACCCAAGATATAATCTTTACAGGAATATAAACACCATTTCTTTCTCCTGGAAAATGGCCAGTTGAGTAGTAGCTGCCAAACTTTCAGCTAGCCAAGAACCCTTACCCATCATGCTACCTTGCATAATTAATGCCAGTGATATTAATTCTAAAATTTCCTCATTCCAACCACATTTTTGAAACATAAAAAGGGTTCTAAGTGAGGGTTTAAAAGCTACTGAAACAAACTGAAACTTAATTTGAAATACTGTAGGGAGCTTTAAGACTTCCTGGGGAAAATGGAACTGAAAGAATGAATTTTCCCAAGATGGTCTTGCGGTCCTCTCATATTTATAATAGCCATATACATATATATTTTATTTTTTGAATGTGCCACAAGAGCTCTTTAATTTAGAAGAAATAAAAAACAACACTAGCTCAACTCAGTTCGCTGCTTGGAATAAACGAATCTTGTCCACAAGTTTGAATGTCTAAGGCTAAGATTCATTTTATATCGGTGATAGTCACCTGAAAGTTTCAGGAAATGAGGGTGCCCTGTCTTAGAGGACTGTGCTAGTCAAGAGTTCCCAGGTTTCTTACTTTGCTTTGCTACTTTAAAAAAATTATTTTATTGGGGCTCATACAACTCTTATCACAATCCATAGATACATCAATTGAGTAAAGCACCCTTATACATTTGCTGCCTTCATCAGTCTCAAAATTTGCCTGCCACTTGGGTTCCTGGAATCGGCTCATTTTCCTTCCCCCCACCCACCCTCTTTGCTCCCCCCTCCCTCATGAACCCTTAATAATTTATAAATTATTATTTTATCTTATCCTACACTGCCTGACATCTCCCTTCACCCACTTTCCTGTTGCCCATCCCCCAGAGTGGAGGTTATATGTAGATCCTTGTGATTGGTTACCCCTTCCCTCCCGGTATTGCCACTCTCACCTCTGGTCCTGAGCAATTCATCTGTCCTTGATGCCCTGTGTTTCCATTTCCCATTTGTACTGCTATGCATCCTCTGGTCTAACCAGGTTTGCAAAGTAGAATTGGGATCATGATAGTTGGGGGGAGGAAGCACTGAAGAACTAGAGAAAGGTTGTGAGTTTCATTATTGCTACACTGAATCCTGAGTGACTCATCTCCTCCCCACTACCCCTCTGCGAGGGGTGCCCAGTTGTTCCCCATCATGTACTCCCCTCATTCACAATGATATGATTTTTGTTGCTTGAAACCTGGTCCCCTCGGCCCTTCATGATCACACATGTTGGTGTGCTGCTTCCATATGGGCTTTGTTGCTTCTGGGCTAAATGGCCGCCTGCTTACTTTTAAGCCTTTAAGTCCCCAGACACAATATCTCTCAATAGCCAGGCACCATCAGCCTTCTTCACCACACTTAATTATGCACACATTTGTCTTCAGCGTTGATGTGGGGAAGGCGATCACATAATGATGGTTTTTGTTCTTTGGTGTCTACTACCTGATCCCTTCAACACCTCATGTTCACTTAGGCTTATGTGCTTCTACTCTGTGGGCTTTATTGCTTCTGAGCTAGATGGCTGCTTGTTTGCCTTCAAATCTTTAAGATCCCAAATGCTCTATCTTTTTGATAGCTGGGCAACATCAGCTTTCTTCACCACATTTGCTTATGCACACGTCTGTCTTCAGCGATCATGTTAGGAAGGTGGGTATCATGGAATGACTGTTTAGCTGAGCATGGTGCTAATGTATTGAGGGAGGGTGTGTGAGGAGGCCCAATGTCCATTTGCTACCCTACTAATGAACCTAGAAATATATGCACATAGGTCTATTTCCCCCATAATCATAAATATATTTTATTCTTATCTGCAGAAGAGAAAGTGTAGGCTTGAATCTGATCTTTTTATGGCTTGTGGGTCCTCAAAGTGGATAAATAACAGTTTGTTGATGCACAACTAAGACTCAGTGGGAGACACGTGGAAGCTGAAAGAGCCTATCTGATACTCTTATGTAAGATATCATATATACTCAAGGATAAGCCAACCCGAATATCAGCTGGGGCACCTAATTTTACCACAAAATCGGCATTAAACATGTGCTGAAAAACTCAGCTTATACACAAGTACATACAGTATGCCTTCAGTCAAAAAAGGAGCAAGTGTTGTAGTCACAGCTTTTGTTACTCGGTTCTATGTTGAACACATGACCTCTCTTGGGAGTCAAAAGCATACTACTGCCTTACTTACATTCTGACTGGGGTTTAGCCTGCTCTCAAGAATCATAGCATTCTTCTGGTAGATAACTGTTATAAAATGGACAGTGAGCTTCATGAAATATGTGACAAAACACTGAACACTACCAATGTACAGGGAAAGCCATGGTTCCAGCAGTACTTTGTAGTAGATGCGCCTGTGTTTTTATTACCCAAGAGACTCAGGTTTGGTATTAAGTCATAAAAGAAAAAAGGAAGACTTTCAATGAAATGGAATGACAAAATAGTGGCAACAATGGACAAAAATCACCCCTGTAAGGATGGAGCAGACATATGGTCTGTTGTACATTTCATTTCTGAGTCAGAATAGCCAATGACAAGATTTTAAAATATATCTTCAGATTGTAGGAATCTATATCAATACCAGGCTAAATCTCAGACTCTGGCAGTGAATATTTAGAAACTTTATTGGTATTAAACTCATACCTACTGCCATGGCATTGACTCTGACTCATAGCAACGCTAGAGTGAGTTTCCAAGACTGTGAGAGTTTTCTGGGGCAGACTGCCTCCTCTTTCTCCCGTAGAGCAGCTGGTGGGTTTGACTTATGGTAGCAGCTCAATGCCTAACTCAGAGCACCACCAGCACTCCTGAAGCTTACGGTATATATATAAATCCTAACATCAAAATTTGTAAAACGTTAGTCCTTACTCTTTAAAGAACAAAGAGTCGCATAGTTACATCAATATAAGCAGATGACACAACTTTGATACACAACTACATGGGATGTGGAAATATTTTATCAAATAGATAATCTGCTTGTCAATAGCCAGTAAATCATTTTTATAAATTCACTTTCAGCTAAAAAAATATACTTACATGATTATTAGAAATGACCTACAGATTTCTGAGCCATACAGCTATTTTTCAAATCTGAACTCTCCTGCTGATTAGTTATAGTTTTAAATATCCCATGCTTTGTATTATTGATGTCAACCTCTGAACAAGTCTGTCACAAAGATGCAACTCCCTAAAGTAGTTTCTGCACAGGGTGTTAAACAGCTTGACCTCTGTCACACTATCAATTCATATTACTATGGTTTCCCTTAAATTAAGTTGTTTGTTTTATAGCACCCACCCACCAAATTCACTGCTGTTGGGTTGATTTCCACTCATAATAACCCTACAGGACAGAGTAGAACTGAACCACAGGGCTTCTGAGCTGTACTCTTTCGGAAGCAGACTGCTTTCTTCCATAGACTGGCTGGTGGGTTCAAACAACTTTATTAATTAGCAGTCAGAACTTTTTAACCACGGTACCGCCCAAGCTCATATTGTTAAGAGGACAGATGAAATTCAGTTATTTTGCTTTTTTCTCCTGCAGACAAATATGTTCATGCAAATTCATAGCTTTGACTGAATTTACTTTTCTATGATCAGAACTATTGTGGGCCAAACCCTATCCTCAGTTAAGGTGCATGCATGAAGCCAGCCCAGTGCTGGGTCCGCACATTTAGGAATGCAGTAGGCATTTACAGAATGCATTTAAATAAAAAAGAAACAGAGAATGCAAATTGGCTCATTGAAGACTATCTAAAGCGGTGGTGCTTTCTGTATCACTCTGAACATGATTCTCACAGATCTAAAATGCTGATGAATGAAGGACAGATGTTTTGCTTCCTTTCACCAAACAGCTGAAAATGCTAAAATGTTAAAGCAGACTAAAAATAAAACACAAGTTTTAGGTGTTTTAAATCAGGGTGGGTTTTTTTAAAAAAAAATTCAAATTGACCCAGAGCAAAACTTAACATTACAAAGGAAGAACAAAATACATTATGATAATAACACACAAGGATTTACATGAAAGCTAGACTGGGGCAAACATCCTTATTCAAATCACATTCTGGGCTAATGAGCAGAAAGTTAGGCTCTCCCTTTCACATGGTCCACTCTGGTAATTAAACTACACGTTCTTGTCTCTTAATCTGACAGATTATGCTCGTCCTCCTCATACTCCAGATGTGCACTCTTGCTACTGCCAGAACACTGAATTCCCTAGTGGAGATGCTGTGTCAAGCATGACTGACGATGGATTTAAAAAAACAAAACAGTCAAATCTTCCGAACTAATAAGCCTGGGTTGTTATTCTGTAGAAAGTAGTTTAGAAATAAGGAAATTAAATAATCTAAAAACAGTCTTACTCTGCTGTACATTTATAAACAAAAATATTTACAAAATAAAAAACCTCTTGAGAAGATGAGGTTTGTAGTTCATTAATGAGCATAATCTTTTGTGAGCTGGCTTCTTTGGTATATTTGCCAAATATGTTTTTATAATGGTTCAGTCATAGGTTTAAATAATTTTAAAGAAATATAGAAGGATCAATGATAAATTTAATACATTCTAAACATTTTAGTCAAGGTTCCTGAGAAGCCAGCAGCATGATTTTCTGACAATACTTGATTCTACCCATTCTGTGACCCCAGAATGCTTGTCAATCAAATTAATCATGGACCTGCACACATTCATCACTGTATTCCACCAATGACCATCTTGGAGACATTTTGTTAAATATGATATGCAATTGGGCTTTTATTAACAGCAAAATTGAGGCGTTCTTTTTAAGTGTCCAGATAAATACCCAAACAATAAATAATGGCATTATATACTTCTTCATTAAGTAGAAATTTCAGTTCCAGAAAGAGCTCTCATGTTTTGTTTGCCCTTTGGAGTCACAGCAGCAAAACAGAACAAAGAATTTACCTTAATCTGATCTTTCTACTTGGAATTCCCTGACTCAAATTCAGTGGCTCCCTTAGTTTGGAAACCTTTAAATAGATGGGGAAATAAAATAATTTGAAACACACTGAGTAAATTAATACACATGTGTGAGGAAATTAGCCCTATGGGAATGCAACATTCATATTTCTGTTCAGAGTGCAGGACTTCCAGGCATCTTCCTATCTCCTCATTTCCCTGGGTGTAGAGTTTTAGAAAGAAGTGATCATTTATTTCTGGGCATGCCATATCCCTTCACCCTGCTGATGTGCTTTAGCCTGGGTATTGTTTAAAGAATGAGGGCATAGTTCTACTCCTTTCTTCACAGGAATTCTTTCTTGGATGTAACTTTTTAGAGATAATCTTATTGGGAAAAGGGCAGGCCTAGTGATTAGGTTCAAGCTCCAGCTTGGGGATGGTTATAAAACCACTCAGACTCTGCCTGGTTGCCTACAAGACTCCATGGACCACACCAGCAATCGCCCAGTTCACCCTTTTCCTGAAGAGGCCTAGAGGCTTTATACAACTGCACCTTGCCTTGTCACACGGGACCAGACATTCTGATGCCACAGCTGTTCCATATCTTAGAAAACATACTTCGTGCTTGGAAAACAATCACTGACCCTGGAAACAAGCAAATCTTGATGAGATTCCTATTTCTAATCTTAGTGATACTTCTCATTTGAAATAATTTTACACGAATGACTTAAAACTCGACATTCAGAGAAGTTCTTCAACTTGTAAACGTGTTAGCAAATTCATCATCAGTGTGTAAAAACGTTGACATTTCCCAAAGCACTCAGAACAATGCTGGACATTTGAGAAGGTTCTTCTAAAGCCAAGATCATGTTAAATCAAGCACCAAACACATCTCCTTAGACCCCCATGCCTTTTAAGGTGTAACCAAACCTCTGTTCTCTCTGTGTTTATTCTGCCAACAAATGTCCCATCAACTCAGAAAGCAAAATCATCCTTTGGAGGAGCTTCACGTCATAGCCTCAAAACAGATATGAAATATCTAATGAACACATTAGGAATTAATGAGACTTATAATTTGTCTTATAAGACTTATAAATGTCTTTTAAAATGCATCCATTAGAAATTTTACCCTCTTTTAAAAGTGAAATGAGAAGAAACACCATGAGTGAAAACATTCTAAACTATCCAACTGTCAAAGCCAAATGTCTTAACAATATTGGCGGCTATATTTTAGGGGTTGCTCTTATGACCAGGTTATGAAATATTCTGTGCAAAGTGAGGTAAAAAGCATAGCTGAAAATGGAAATGGCAACTGCCCTATGATGGTTCTGCATTGAGAAGGACACTGGTGGTTCCTTCCCTCACGGGCTTGTCCAAGCTGGCCGTGGAAGGATGCACCACAGGAGACCGTGCATCCAATACACCAGGAAAGAGTGCTGCCCGGGAGGCACTCACTGTGTTACACACTGAATACACTGGCTTCTTAATGTTCTTTCATTTGCATTAATTCTTTTAAAAGCACAATTCAGCTAGAGACAGAAGTTGAGACTCAAAGTCTCTGAGTAGTGTACTATAGTTAAAAAATAAATAAAGACAAGAGCACATGGATGGGAAAGCAGAGATACTGGATTACTGCTGTCTCAAAGCTACACCAATTAGAAAAAAGAACCATTTCAAACAGCCAATTTGTGCTCATTGAAAATGAATGAGCTGCCAGCATCACTTGTGGAATTTCTCAGGACATCTAATGTAACCCAGGATCCCTTGGGTGACTGTGGGTCTCAAAATGTTACTTTAACAAGTGCTTTGCTGGTTTAAAATACACAACAATAAAACCAGGAGTAATTTGGAAAGGGGAAGTTCTCCACCCTGAATCTACCTGTTTCATTTTAGAAAAAAACATCTCTTCTAAATGCAGTATTGTGTAGAAATCTTGGACCACATAAACTTGGACCAAGAAACCAAGCAAGTGGTGTGTGTGTGTGTCCCCACCCCTACCATGAAAACCAACCAATCGAACAACAAAACACCCCCCAAACAAACCCAAACCTTAAAGTGTATATCTGCTTTCTGACATCACAGTGAATCAGGACTTGCACAGCATGTACTTTGTGGAAGGCAAAAAGCCTTTTAAGTATCAGGAACATAACTCATAATCTTCTGCACAGTTCTGTGAATATCAGATATCATCACATTTGTGTTTTAAGTAGTCTTTCATGACCTTGGCAATTGGTAGTTCGTCAAGTAGTTTTAGGTTTTGAGGGCCGATAAGCTGACAAATTTTAATTCGGCACAGGTCCTGCAATTTTCTGGGCTGCCCTCAAAAGACAGAAGTATACATGTTACAAAGCTTCAAAGCACAGTATTTAAGGCAAGCTGTTACATTTTTAAAATAATCACTTATTTCTCTGTGAAGTGACTTTACATGCAAAGGACTGGGCAGGCAACCTCGCCTGAAAAGTGGCAAGAGGGCCCTTTCTGTGATATCACGGTAATTCTTTTTACAACCCTGAAATGGTAGGTACTCCACCCCCCCCCCCCAACCCCTGCCATTTTATAGATGAGGATACTAAGACTTGAAGTTTCAAATAAAGTGTTCCATGTCAGACAACTAAGTAAAGGTGTTAGATTGAAACTGAAAGTTTTTCTACTTCTTAGCTCAGTGCTTTTTTTTCTGCTAAAAATCAGGAAAATTCTACTCTCTCCTTGCTAGGCCTCTTATATGTTGGGTAAGCTTGCGTGAGCAAATAGTTGCATTTCTTGATGTCCCGGCTTCTTCCTCTCACGTGTGAGTTAGATGCTCTCTGCAGGAGCCTGGGCATGTAACCAGTCTCCATTAGCTTCCCCATACTACATCACCCACCTGCTTATTCTGATCCTGAAGGGGCAACGTCTAGATGAGGGGCGAGAAAGGCAGGCAAGGATGGGATTGCAAAAGCACCCCAAATTATTCTGACTTTATGTTTCTGAAATCTCAAGGTCTGGCTACCTGCCAATAAAAAGTGTGCTGTAAGTTAACACAGTGGTTCTCAACCTTCCTCATGCTGTGACCCACCATGTGGTGGTGACCCCCCAACCATAAAATTATTTTTGTTGCTGCTTCATAACTATAATTTTGCTACTTTTATAAATTGGGCGACCTCTGTGAAAGGGTCATTTGACCCCCAAAGGCGTCACGACCCACAGGTTAAAAACCACTGACTTACCATAAAAAGAAAAATCATAAAATCCAATCTCCTCACTTCAAATGTGTTGAGCAAAACTATACACAAGATCATATACACAAGCAAAACTTTTCAGCAACAGCATTGTTTGAAATCACATAGATTATGGCTTAATATTGAACAGTAGTAATAACAAAAGCTAACACACACTGACCATTTATTCTGTCCTATGCACTGTTATAAACTCTTGGCATGAAGTAACTCCTTTAATCCTTTCAGGAAGGACAAACTTTGATCAGCACCCCCATTTGACAGACTTTCTGAGTCTCAGAGACATTAAGTAGCAGGTTAAAAGTCTAGTAGAATACCAAACCTTAGTAGTTCTCAAATTTCATGACATCAAAACCTCTACCTTTAAGCATTATTGAGGATTCAAAAGGAATTTGGTTTATGTGGCTTAAATTTATCACATTGGAAGCTAAAAGAGAAATTTTAGAATAGCTATTAAAGTATTTACAAATAACAAAAACTAACCCATTGGATATTAATATAACTAACATTATGAAAAATAACTGCATTTCCCAGTACAGACTCCCCTAAAAAGTCAGTGAGAAAAAATTGCTCTTTCACATTTCTACAAGCTCTTTATGGCTTGGTTTAAGAGAGGACAGGTAGTCAAATTCTCTATATGGTTCTACATTCAATTTGCTATGATAAAAACCACAGCATGTATATGCACGAAGCAATGACTATGAATAAGTATGATACTAATATTATTATGAAAATCATTTTGATCTTACAGAGATTCTGAAAGGGTTTCAGAGATTTCTGGGTCTTAGGGAGATCCAAACCACACTTTGAAAAGCTATGCTGTACTGAATATTTCATCCCTGGCTTGAACTGTACTGGTTTATAGTGGCAAGCATGATGGAAAACTCAGAAATTCATTATATCTGAAATGGCTCCATAACACTCAGTCTGCTCCTCTTTAAGGGCTCTAAAGGCCATGTGCTTCCAAGAGAGTTGTTTGATATGTAGTCTCCAAACAGAATCATAACAAAACCTACCACTTTCCTAGAAATATCTAGGAACTACTAGGTGCATGTACATCCGCAGATATTTGTAGTGGGAGCTGCACATGAACTTGACACACACACACACACACACACACACACACACACACTCTAATGTGTCTCCTAGTGTGTCTATCATCTTCATTGGTCAGATCTCTGCTACCATGGCATTTTATCAGGGGTCAAAATTAAGTTCCCCAGCAGGCATTCTCAGAGCTCTCACTGGGGCTCTAAACAAGGGAGAAAATACACATGTCCTGATGCTGAGCTTTCTTCTTTCATGACATGTCCCATGGGAGTATGACAATTGCTGCCTCCAGGCGCCAATGCCTGGCACAGGGCCCAACTAACACTAGAAGTTTGGTGAAGGAATTGTTTTTTCCTTTAAAGTATAAAAGCATCAACTCATTGTAATATTTTGAAACATCAAGAGCAAATCTTTTTCTAATCTGTTTTGAATTGTTTTTCATCACCATTTAGGGACTATATGAGAATAAGTTATGACTGTCATTTTAGTTGATCTTGTAACACAAACCAGAATATGAATGAGATGGGAATCCTTTTTTGCTGTTGTTCAAAAGAATTTTATTTTCCTCGTAGATAGCAGTTTCAAGTATTATCTTACTAAAAAGAACTGGTGCATATAGGAGGTGCAGGCACAGGGAATCCAGGGTGGATGATACCTTCAGGACCAGGGGTGTGAGGGGCGATACTGGGAGAGTAGAGGGTGAGTGGGTTGGAAAGGGGGACAGACAACAAAGAAGGGGATGAAGGGAGACTCCGGATAGGGCAAGATATGACAAAATAATAATCTATAAATTATCAAGGACTCATGAGGAAGGGGGGAGCGGGGAGGGAGGGGAAAAAAAGAGGACCTGATGCAAAGGGCTTAAGTGGAGAACAAATGCTTTGAAAATGATTAGGGCAAAGAATGTACAGATGTGCTTTATACAATTGATGTATGTATATGTATGGATTGTCATAAGAGTTGTATGAGCCCCTAATAAAATGTTAAAAAGAAAAAGAAGACCCACCATAATATAATCAGGTGAAAAGCAGATGTGGATAAAATTGATATAGGTGGGTATTCCAACATGTTTCAAAATCACAGAAACATTTATTAAATGGAACTATCAAAATGTGAAGCTATTGATTCTTGATATATCCTCCATCTAGGTCTATAACATATTCCTGAAGGCAGTATTTCCACCTCTCTAATCCTTCCCTGAAGAGGATACACCATGCTCAAACAGCAATTTTTGCATTCTAGAGGGTCTCAAATCGTGTTCCTTTTAAAACGTTGAGTTTAGGGAACAAACAAAGTGTGAATGAGCAAGATCAGGGCTGAAAGGTGGATAGGTAAGATTTCCCAATGAAAACATCATAGGACAGCCCTTGCTACCCTTGAAGAATGAGCAGGTAGAATGTTACATTGGGGAAAAAATCCTTAGTATAACCTTTCTGGTGCTTTTCTCAATCAATGCTGCTTTCAATTTTCTTAAAACTTCCTAAGGTCCTATGATGATCCAGTATCCTTTGAGAAAACCTATCAAGATTACTTCTTAAGAATTCCCAAAGCAGAGTCCAAAACAGAGAAACCCCTCAGGACCAATAATGAGAGTAGCAATATCAGGAGGGGAAGGGAACGGTGGGGGCAGAAAGAGGGAACCGGTCACAATAATCAACATATAACCCACTCCCAAGGGGGACAAACAACAGAAATGTGGGAGAAGAGAGACTGGGGTCAGTGTAATCCATGAAAAAAAAAATTATAAATTATCAAGGGTTCATGAGGGAGGGAGTGGGGGGAGGGGGTGGTGAAATGAGCGGATACCAAGGGCTCAAGTAGAAAGAAAATGTTTTGAAAATGATGATGGCAGCATATGTACAAATGTGCTTGACACAGTGGATGGATGGATGGATGGATGGATGGATGGATGGATGGATGGATGGATGGATGGATTGTGATAAGAGCTTTAAGAGCCACCAATAAAATGATTTTTAAAAATCTAGATATCAATTAAATAAGGACTTTCAGTTTAAAAAATAAATACATTCCCAAAGTAGTCTCTATAACCTCATGAGATAACCACTCTGCCGTGAACTGAACTGTCCCACCGATCCCCTCAGAAACCAGTTTTGATTTGGCCTTTTTGGAAGACACTCTAATGAGAAGACATATAAAGCCATCCACTGATCGAAGAGGCATGCTCAAACATGCTTTGCTTGTCTGCTTACCACAGCCACTCTGCGGGAAAAAAGATGATGCTCTCTATCCTGAAAATATTTACAGTCTCGTAAACCCAGTGGGGCTGTTACCTCTGTCCTTACAGGGTCACTGTGAGTCAGAATTGACTCAACAGCAGTGAGTGTGGCTTGAGTTTGTTTGGAAGATGTCTGTTCATGCATGAACTGGCACCTTAGAAGCAATTAGCTTTTGATTTACCCTCATATATGCAGAGGTAGTATTTATGTGATAGGCTGTGATCTGCAAGGTAGCAGTTCGAAACCACTAACTCTTCCTCAGGAGACATTTGGGGCTTTCTACTTCCATTAACAGTTACAGTCTTGGAAACTCACAGGGTAGTTCTGTTTTATAGGCCGCTCAGAGTCAGCATTGACTGGATGGCAGTTAGCTCTGCATACTGAAGTGAAAACATATCAGCCAACAGATTGATAAAATAAAATTGCATTTGCTTATCTAAGGTAAAAAAAAAGAAAGGATTAAGAGAATACATTGTTGTTATTAGGTGCCATTGAGTGGTTTCCTAAACAACAGAAAGAAACACGCCTGGTCCTGGGCCATCCAGGTGTTCCAATGCTTGAGCCCACTGTCGCTGCCACGGTGTCAGTCCACCGTCTTGAAGGCCATTCTCTTTTCACTGCTCCTCTACTTTACCAAGCATGCCGTCTTTCTCCAGGGACTGGTCTCTCCTGAAAACCTGTCCAAAATACTCTAAGATGAAATCTCACCATCCTTGCCTCCAGGGAGTACTCTGGCTGTACTTCTTCCAAGAGAAATTGGGTTGGCCTTTTAGCAGTCCATGGTACTTTAGTATTGTTCTCCAGTACCACAACCGAAACCCATTGATTCTTCTCTGATCTTTATTCAATGTCCAACTTTCACATGTATATGAGGTCATTGAGAATACCATGGCTTAGGTCAGGCACACCTCACTCTTAACGGGTAACATCTTTGCTTTGCAAAACTTTAAAGAGGTCTTGCACAGAAGATTTCCCCAGTGCAATGTACCTTTTGCTCTTGACTGCTGCTTCCATGAGCACCGATTGTGGATCCAAGCAAGACACAATCTTTGACCATTTGAACACCCTCCATTTATCGTGATGTTACCTATTGATCCAATGGTGAGGATTGTGGTCTTCTTCACATTGAGCTGTAATCCATACAGGAGCTTGCACTCCTTGAACTTCATCAGCAAGTGCCCCAAATCCTCCTCAATTTCAGCAAGCAAGGTTGTGTCATTTGCATAGTGCAGGTTGTTAATAAGCTCTTCTCCAGTTCTAATGCCACATTCTTAATATAACCCAGCTTCTCTAATTATTTGATCAGCATACATACTGAGTAAGTACAATGAGAGGATATCACCCTGTTGCACACCTTTTCTGATTTTAAACCATGCAGGACGCCCTTGTTCTGATCTGACAACTGTTTCTTGGTCCATGTACTGCATCTGCATGAGTAAAATCAAGTGTTCTGGAATTCCATTCTTCTCAAGGTTATCCATAGTTTGTTTTGATCCACACAGTCAAGAGCCTTGGCATAATCAATAAAATACAAGTAATTATCTTGTGGGTATTCTCTGCTTTGAGCAAGAGCCATCTGACATCTGTAATGATGTTGCCTGTTCTACATTTTCTTCTGAATCCGGCTGAACCTCTGGAAATTCCTTTCACTGTGCTCCTCCAACTGTTGGATGTTCTTCAGCAAAAGAGAATAGGTTGCCTGTTGGGAAATCGTCTGATAGACTCATTTGGGGGGAGTGTATATTCAACCAATGACCACAGCTATATTCTACCCTTTGGCATTAAGATATGGAGTTCTAGGTGTTCCTGTTCTCAAAACAGGTTAGGGAAACTGATGCTAGTTGACTTCCAAGGAGAGGTCAATAGAGGTTACACATAGTTTTCATCAGGCTCTTAGGACACTCACTATTGGAGCACAGCCACCATGACACAATGAAGCCTAAGCAGCCTACAAAATGGTACTGAGGTCCCTGTGAAACATTCCTGGCTGAGTTCCCATCAACAATCAATACCAACTTGCAAGCCATCTGAGCAAGCCATTTTAAAAGCAAATAATTATCATTCAAACTGCTCCCAAAGGCATTGTGCAGAACAGAGATGAGCTGTTCCTTCTAACCTTGGCCAATTGTATACATGTGAGTAAAATCATTTACTTGTGTTTTAAGCCACTAAATGTTGAAGAATTAGGCAATCAAGTGATATTTTGTGACTTGAAGGGGAGTGCTGTCCTAACAAAAATAAATAACTATATGGTTTTGACATTAGGATGAGGCAGTTGAAGAAGCTGGAAAGATATTAAGAAAGCTATGAGTGGAAACCTACTGGACTTTGAGGCAAGTGTTAAGTTGATGCCTAAAGGAGCTTTAAGGAAGCTGAAAGGTCTTTATGAGGAAAAGAATGTTTCACAAATGCTTTAAATCTTGTTGCACATAGCGGAAGGTTCAGTGACACTGTCACCTGCAGTATGCTGGAAAATTATAAAAACGAGGAGGGCCAGTTAAGGAAATGTCCCCCAAAGATTGTTTGAAGTGTCACTGGTTTATTTTTCAAGTATATGATAAAATACAAGAGGGTAAAGAAGCACTAAAACACAAGTGATTCCATTCAAAAGGGCCAGGTCTTCCTGGGTTCTGTAGTAGAAATGCTTTTCACTTTAGACAAATGATTGTCAAAGTCAGAAAAAAAAAAAAACGTCAGGCCAAATGAAATAAAGGGTGAACCATAAGATTTTTGTTAGTAACTCAGAAAGACCGAAGGGATTACCTCCTAGAACCTTCACACTGACAAAAATTGCACAAAGATCTTATGTACATACTTCAGAGATTCTATTCATTATCTAGTAGAACTATGAAGAACACGGAAGCCATTGTTCCACAGCAGTCTCTCAGACGAAAGCAGAGAAAGGTGTTTGTCTAATTTGAGTATATTATCAATTCATACACAAAGTTTTACAGTCAGCTTTGATTGAAAGGAACAGAGAGTATGTAAAAGTTTGGGCCCAATGTGAATGGGTTGGGGAGGGTAGAGACCCTAAAGTAATGTCTAGACAACTAGACATCCCCTAACAAAAGGGTCACAAGGAAGAGATGAGCTAGTCAGAGTGCAGTATAGCACTGATGAAACACACAACTTTCCTCTAGCTCTTTTAAAAAAATCATTTTATTGGGCGCTCATATAACACTTCTCACAATCCATACATACATCCATGAAGTCCAGCACATTTGTTGCCATCATCATTCTCAAAACATTTGCTTTCTACTTGAGCCCTTGGTATCAGCTTCTCATTTTCCCCTCCCTCCCCATTCCCCCCTCCTTCACAAACACTTGATTATTTAAATTATTTTGTCATATCTTACACTGTCTGACGTCTCCCTTCACCTACTTTTCTGTCGTCCATCTCCCAGAAAGGAGGTTATATGTAGATCTTTGTAATTGGTTCCCCCTTTCTACCCAATCTTTCTTCCCGGTATCGCCACTCTCGCCACTGATCCTGAGGGGTTTATCTGTCCTGAATTTCCTGTGTTTTCAGTTCCTATCTGTACCAGTGTGCATCATCTAGTCTAGCCTGATTTGTAAGGTAGAATTGAGATCATGATAGTGGAGAGGAGAGAGGAAGCATTTAATAACTAGAGGAAAGTTGTATGTTTCATCGCTGCACCCTACCTTTCCCCCACTATCATGATCTCAATTCTACCTTACAAATTGGATTAGACCAGAACATGCACACTGCTACAAATAAGAGGCCACACACAGGGAATCAAGGATAGATAAACCCCTCACAGCCAACAATGAGTATAGAGATACCAGGAGGTAAAGGGGAAGGTGGGGGAAGGAAAAGGGAAAATTGATCACAAGGATCGACATATAACCCCTTCCAGTGGGTCGAACAACAGAAAAGTGAAGTGCAACAGAGGACAATGTAAGATATGAAAACAATAATATATAACTTATCAAGGGTTTATGAGGGAGGGCAGACAGGTGAGGAAGGGGGTAAACGAGGAGCTGATATCAAGGGCTCAAGTAGAAAGAAAATGCTTTGAAAATGATGATGGCAGCACATGTACAAATGTGGTTGACACAATGGATGAATGTATGGATTGTGATAAGAGATGTAAGAGCCCCCAATAAAAGTACTAAAACTGCCCTCAAACTTCTATGGGCAGAAGCAGGTTAAGAAATACTGCAATGCAAACATGGGCAACATACATAAAGAACCAAAGGAAAAAAAAAACAACCAAAAAACAGTTCCTAGGACTTAGCTCTAATCATGTATTGATAAAATGTGTCAGCCTGCATTTTAGAATTGCCAGTGATTAGTGGAAATTATAGAACACAGAGAATTCGGCCCTGGCGGTGGGGTGGTTACACGGTGGGCTGCAATTTACAAGGTCAGCAGTTTGAAATATTCCTATAAAGAGTGAGTCTCAGAAACTCACAGGGGCAGTTCTACCCTGTCTTAGAGGGTTAATATGAGCTGATATCAATTCAATGACAATGAGTTTTCTTTGTGTTATTATTTCCATCACATGCTAGTAAAATTTTGCTGAAGATTATCCAAAAACAATTGCAGCAGTACAAGGAGCTGCCAGAGGTTCAGCCCAGATTCAGAGGAGGACGTGAAACAAGGACTATCACTGCTGGTGTCAATTGGATCTTGGCTCAAAGCAGAGAATACCAGAAGGATGCTTGCTTGTGTTTCATTAACTATGCTCAAGGATTTGACTGTGTGGATCATAACAAATTATGGATAACCTTGAAAAGAATGGAATTCCAGAACCCTTGATTGTGCTCATGTGGAAGCAGTACATGGACATGACAGTCATTGTAACAGAACAAGGGAATACTACCTGGTTTAAAATAAAGTAAGTTGTGTATCAGGGCTGCATCATTTAACCATACTTATTCATTAAGTATGCTGAGTACTGTAAATCATCAGACAAGCTGAATTATAAGAAGAATGCAGTATCAGGATTAGAGAAAGGCTTAATATCCACCTGCAATACACAGATGATACAGTCTTACTTGCTAAAAGTGAGGAGAACTTGAATCACTTACTGATGAAGATCATGGATTGCAGCCTTCAGTATGGATTATAACTCAATGCAAAGCAAACAAAAATTCTCACAACTGGACCAATAGGCAGCCTCATGATAAGCAGAGAAAAGATTGAAGCTGTCAAGCAAAGATTTCAACTTGCTTGGATCCACAACCAATGCTCATGGAAGCAGCAGTCGAGATATCTAACTACAAAGTACATTAGGTAAATCTGCTGCACAAGAACTCTATTTAGTATTCAAAAGCAAAGATGTTACTTTGAGCACGAAAGTATACCTTACCCAAGCCATAGTACTTTCAAGTGCCTCATGTCCATGTGAAAGTTTGACACTGAATAAGGAAGACTGAAGAAAAATTGATGCATTTGAACTACAGCGTTGGAGAATATTGAAAGTACCCTGGACTGTCTAAAGAATGGTGCCCAGCTATCAAAAGATATAGCATCTGGGGTCTTAAAGGCTTATAGATAAACAAATGGCCATCTAGCTGAGAAGCAACAAAGCCCACAAGGAAGAAGCACACCAGCCTGTGCGATCACGAGGTGTCAATGGAATCAGTTATCACGCATCAAAGACCCAGAACAACAACAAAAAATCATATCATTGTGAATGAGGGGGAATGTGCAGTAGAGACTCAAAACCCATCTGTAGGCAATCGGACATCCCCTTACAGAAGGGTCACGGGAAGGAGACGAGCCAATCAGGGTATTGTGTAGCACCGATGAAATGTACAACTTTTCTTTAGTTCTTTAATGCTTCTCTCCCCCCCACTATCATGACCTCAATTCTACTTTACAAATATGGCTAGACCAGAGCATGTACACGGGTACAGATTGGAGCTGGAAACACAGGGATTCCAGGACAGATAAACCCCTCAGGACCAATATTGAGAGTAACCATACCAGGAGGAGAAGAGGACGGTGGGGAGAGATAAGGGGAATGATCACAATGATCTACCTATAACCCCCTCCCATGGGGATGGAAAATAGAAAAGTGGGTTAAGGGAAACTGGTCAGTGTAAGACATGAACAAATAATAATACTTTATAAATTCTCAAGGATTCATGAGGGAGGGAGGGCCAGGAAGGGAGAGGAAAAATGAGAAGCTGAAGTAGAAAGACAATGTTTTGAAAATGATGATGGCAACAAATGTACAAATGTGCTTGACACAATAAATGGATGGATTGTGATAAGAATTGCATGAGCCCCCAATAAAATGGTTTTAAAAAATGAATAAACAGATCTATCTTGGAATAAGTACAGCCAGAATGTTCTTTTGAGGCAAGAATGGCAAGACTTCATCTCATGTACCTTAGACATGTTGTCTGGAGAGACCAGTTCCTGGAGAAGGACATCATGTCTGGTAAAGAGGAAGGCCCTTGGCGAGATGGACACAGCGGGTGCAACAATGGGCTCCAACATAAGAACAAATGTGAGGATGGCACAGGACTGGAGGTGTTTCCTTCTGTTGTATACAGGGTCGCTGTGAATCAGAACCAAACAACAACAACAGTGCCTGCTGTCTGCTTCCCATCTCCCTCCTTTTTGAATGTGAATGCCTATAGTGGTTACCGTATGCCAGTCCCACTGTTATATGCTGGATGTGTGTGGGATAGATAAATTGCCCCTTCAGTTCACAGCTCTTTAGTGATAACAGTAGGAAAGAGGTTGTTCTAATGGAACTATACTCAAGGAGCCTGAACCACATCTGGACTGGATTTAAATTTTAATATTGAGCAGATGCCATAATGTAATGAGACCAGAACACAGGATGAGGGGAACCATGCATTTTGCACATAGAATAAATGAGCAGAGGGTGGACTATATTGTTCCAAAGAAGGTCACAACAACACTTCTCATCTCATGTGTTCTTTTTACAATATAATTGACATTCCTAATACAAAGAAATTGGGCCTATTTTTCTTTACGTTGAATCTGGGCAGCTATGACAAAAGTGATAGCCTATGACTTCTAAGACAGGTTCTCACTGGCTCATTTGGACACCCACTGTTGAAACATAACCATAAGGAAGATGGTCTTAGTGAACTGTTAGCCAAGAGTGTCAACATGTTCATTGTGTGTGATACACATTCTGAAGGCTTCTCCAGTTGATAGCACATGGAACATAGAGGAGCTGTCACAACTCTGCTCTCATGACCAACATCATGATTGATCCCATCACAAGATTGGATATGTAACCCACCCCCCAGGGGGACGTGTAACACAAATGTGGGTGAAGGGAGACCACAGACAGTGTAAGACATGAAGTAACAACAATAATATATAATTGATCAAGGATTGACAAGGGTGAGAGGGTGGGGGGGGGTGTAAAAGAGGAATTGATACCAAGGGCTCAAGTAGAAAGAAAATGTTTTGGAAATGTTGATGGCAATGTCTGTACAAGTGTGCTTAATACAACTGAATGATGGATTGTCATAAGATTTGTATGAGCCCCCAATAAAATGATTTATAAAAATAAAATAGTCTGAAATATTTTACTATTAAGGGTCATTGGTATATTTAGTAATAATAAACACTTTAAACATGTTTTTTTCATTTTAAGCATCTCTCAATGAAGTTAAAAATTTCAAGACTTGAAAATTCAGCTATACCAAAAAGAAAAATGAAAAAAAAAAACAACCCAGCCACCTAATTACCTTTATTCAAGTAAATAAAATGTTAATTCACACCCTGTGATTTCTTTTGGGGAGAGTTCAAGTTCACACAGAGACATTTCAAAAGAAGACCTGGTGATCTAATTTTTAAAAATTAGACATAGAAAATCCTGTGGAACACAGTTCTACTCTGATACACAGCAAATTATTTATTAAGGCCTTAATATTAAAAAAATATTTTATTAGGGGCTCATACAACTCTTATCACAGTCCATACATATACATATATCAATTGTATAAAGCACATCTGTACATTCTTTGCCCTAATCATTTTCTTTTTTTTTCCCCTCTTTTCTTTTTTTACATTTTATTAGGGACTCATATACCTCTTATCACAATCCATACATATACATACATCAATTGTATAAAGCACATCCATACATTCCCTGCCCCAATCATTCTCAAAGCATTTGCTCTCCATTTAAGCTCTTTGCATCAGGTCCTCTTTTTTCCCCCCTCCCTCCCCGCTTCCCCCTCCCTCATGTGCCCTTGGTTATTTATACATTGTTATTTTGTCATATCTTGCCCTATCTGGAGTCTCCCTTCCCCCCCTTCTCTGCCGTCTATCTCCCAGGGAGGAGGTCACATGTGGATCCTTGTAATCAGTTCCCCCTTTCCAACCCACTCACCCTCCACTCTCCCAGCATCGTCCCTCACACCCTTGGTCCTGAAGGTATCATCCACCCTGGATTCCCTGTGCCTCCAGCCCTCATATGTACCAGTGTACACCCTCTGACCTATCCAGCCCTGCAAGGTAGAATTGGGATCATGGTAGTTGGGGGGAGGAAGCATCCAGGATCTGGGGGAAAGCTGTGTTCTTCATCGGTACTAACTCGCACCCTGACTGACTCATCTCTTCTCCTAAACCCCTCTATGAGGGGATCTCCATTGAAGACCTTAATATTATTAGAAAAATTTCCTCAGTTTGCTATTGATTTTTCTTCAAACTACTGACCTTGAGACCAACAGCACTGCACATATATATAGCACCAGGTCCATAAGCATTTGGTAAATAATATATTTAAATATTAGTTTTTATGTACTTGTAAACATAATGTTTAGGGCCATTCCTTTGAAGCTGGAGTCTCCATCTTCCTGGTGTTAGAACTTAAAACAAGCCTTACTGCCACTGAGTTGGTTCCGACTCACAGCAACTCTACAGGACAGCGTAGAACTGCTCCTGTGGGTTTCGGAGGCTATAACTCTTTAAAGGGGTAGACAGAGCCACATTTTTCTCCCACGATTTGGCCATTGGTTCTGAACTGCTGACTTTGTGGTTAGCAGCTTGACATGTAATTTTATGCCACAGGGCTCCTTCCTAGTGTTAAGACAGTAAGAAAAATTTTACATGTTAATTAGTACTTCCTGATCTGTTGTTTTCAATTCTTCCCTTTCTAAAATATTTTATCGTTTAAACAAATGAAAGGAAAAAATAAACAAATGAAAAAAAAATTGTTAAAGGTTCCAACAAGGGTAGAGGGAGAGTCCAGGCTCGAAAGCATAGGTTCCCACACTTATTGGAGTACCGCCCCTTTTTCCAGAGGGTGGTGGTGGAGATTACTCAGCAGCCCCCAGGAAATTAAAAACTTGAGCACAGGGATCTGAATTGCAGCTTCCCTGGATCTTTCCAGCCCACCCTCCCTCCCCCACCACCCTCCCCGGGGTGGTATCACTAATTTGGGAAAACTGCTAGCACTTCAAGTTTCTGACCTGATTTGGGGACAAAGATATATGATATCATTAATATAAAAATAGATGCACTAACAAACTCTCTATAAGATAAACCATAAAAGAGTATTGTTGCTCTAAATATACAATTCTCTCCTAAAAATACATGAAGCAAAGTGATGGCAAGTCTCCCTCTAACTTGCATTCTCACCAAGGCACTTTCCCAAATGCTCAAGGCTGGGACCTTCATTAGACCAATGAAGAAAGGAAGGCACAGGAAGCCCAAGGTCACAAACTAGTTGTCCGGTTGGCAGTAAAAACAAAAAAAAACCCCACTGCTATCAAGTCAGTGCTGACCTAGACACCTACTGTGGGTTTCTAAGACGGTAACTGTTAACCAGAGTAGAATGCCCTGTCTTTCTCCTGAGGAGGTGCTTGTGGCTTCCAAGTGCCAACCATGTGAATCGCAGCCCAATGCGTACCCACCGTACTACCAGAGCTCCCTGGAGTAAAAGAGCACGCTCCTAGACAAATGGGAGTTATGTTTTTGAAGACACTTGAATGGAGCACAGTCGTGAGAAGTTCTCCCTGTACAAATAGTGATGCAGTGAGTGAGGAGAGTACTTAGTTTCTAAGAAAAATATTTACTCTGCCCCTACTATGTGCTCCACAATACACTGCTCCAAGATTTAAGAGGTAATGGAAGATAAAGAGGCAGCAACAGAAGAAAAGAAGGCAATGCAGAGAATAAAAGAAATTTGAAAACAAACAAACGAACACCAGACATTCTAGAAGAGTAATTTCTACCTTGTTAAATAGCAGTTGCCTTATCATGGGATTTATAAGTCATGGTTAACCTGAGGGGAGACACCTCACCAAAGAGTTTAATTAAAAACATTTTAGGGGTTGAAAAAAGCTACAGGGTATGAGTACTAAAGAACTATAATGGAATTATGTAACATTTCAAAGGGTTTTTAGTCTTTCCATTCTGTAAAGAAGCCCATTATTAATAATAATTGGGCCGGTATGAAAAAAGAAATCAGCGTTTGAAGAGTTTGCTCTAGTATAAATTATAAAAGCAAAGCCAACAGCCTAATTTAGAAGACTAAATACCCTAAACCATCTCCTTGTAATATTGCTATTACAACATTTATGACGGGCTAGAGGACTTTATTTAGATAAAAACATCTGGAATCATAAAGGTAGACAGAGGGACGAAGCATCTTCTGAAAATTACCAATGTGAAGAAAATGGAAGCAAAGCACTGGAAAGTTCAGTCTTGTGTGCTTTTGGACGGTGGTCGAGGTTGGGGTAGAGAAAGAGATTTCACCTTCTCTAGATTGCTTGATGCAATCTCATTATTGTTCCTTTTCTCCTTAAGGCCATCATCTGGAACGGTCTTCTAAGACCCCTTAATCTCAGCTTTCCAATTTAAAATCCAACCAAAAGTGTTTTCTTCCTTTGCTCTTTTCTCACAATTCCCATCACAGACCCTTAGTAAGGACAGTACAAGACAGTCTCCAACTTTCCTTACCATCGATGACATTTGGCTATTTGTTACCTTTTCCACATCCAAATCAGCTTTGACCTTATTTTCTATCTTCACTGAGCCAAACTTAAATACCAAATGACAATAAATCTAGATTTCTGCATTAAAAATAGAGCAATGAAAGCACTTTGAAAGATTTTTTATCAAAGAATCTTAAAAAAACATGATGTAACAGGAGTTAAAATTGTATTATTTATTTATAAAGTTAGTCTTAATAATGGAGACCAAAAAAAGATCTAAGAAATATATAATATGGGCACAATCCCCAATTCATTTTTAAAACATCGATAGCCTAAAATAACCTTAGTCAAAATACTATGGAAATTATTTCTCCAAAGAGTTATGCTATGTAACCCTTTGATAATTTTACATTTTAAAAATATTTAAAAACCTTGGCTTACCATTTTACTTCTACAGGTAAAACACAATACTTGGCTACTGCTACAATTTAAACAAGAATATATTCCAAATTATTGCAATATTTATAAAATCGCATTTTTTAACACCTCTGGTTTATACTCTAGAGAGCAACTAGCCTAAACATTTGGCAGATTCTCGTGCAAAACCATTTAAACAACTCAGTTCTCCATATACTTAATTTTTACCTTTCAGAAATATAAAGCATTTGATTCTTTAACACATGAAACTCAAAATACAGCACAGTTCTCCCTTTCACACATCACTGAGGCCCACTAAGTAGTTACTTCAAGTGTCTGCTGGAAGCATAAATCACTACTTTAAGTGGAAAACAAAACAAAACAAAACAAAAAATACAAAACCCCCAAAATTCCAGACATTAAATACAAATCTAAACAGTAAATTCTCTACCTTATGAATAATCTATACACGGTTTTCATAGGAAAAAATTCTTTGTAAAAGTAGGCAGTTTAAAAAAGCAAAATAAAAAAAAACTGAAACCATGAAAAACAAAAGTAAAAGGTAAACTTGATTAAAACTGAAAATGATGTAGGCTGTTTATACTCGTAAACAAAGTTACAGTAAATAGCTTGCTAGGACTTTTTAGAGACTTTGATGTGCTAGCGAATGCTGTGATTCTCAGAAATCATAATGTGATATTCCTCCAAACTGACTTAATGCATTCATTTCATCTCACAGTACCTGGGAAAATCACCCTCCTGAAGTCCCACCTCAAGAGTCATTATTGTCTATAAATCCAGAGTAGAAAATATGCTAGCCCCGAACTAGCCGCCATTTAAAGCTTTTTATTTTCTCTGCAAATCATAACTGAGCAAGAGGAATATATCACAGATGCATCAAATTCTAAACTCCTGCGCTATCGGAATAGCCTTAAAAATCCAAATGTGGAAGTTGAACATCAGTTGAGAATTTATCCAAAAACCAAACTCATGGCCACTGAGTTAATTCTGACTCATTATAAGACACATTTAAACTCTTAAAATGAAATGATCTTATCTTAGAGCTCTAGATTGCTTTATACAATTTATTTTACTTTTGCCTATATGACTTTTATCTATTCATATCTGGATATAAGCCATATAATTTTATTTATATGGCTGAAATGTATTGATAGTTGCCATATTTAGAATGCAAAATTAAGAAGTTAAAAATATTTGATTAACACTGGCTTGAAAGCTTTTTAAAAATGAAAAACCAAAAGCTGTTGTCCAAAACAAAATGAGCTTTTGTGAGTTTAGTTTTGTTTTTTATAATTTTTGCAAGTCTCTTTAATGTCTAGCTTCAGAGAAGACACCCAACTGCTTCTGCATTCTAGCTGCTCCAAGAGGCTGTCTTAGCCTGGTGTGCACAGACCTAGCCTCAAAAGCTCTGGCGGCATAGTGGGTTATGCACTGGGCTGAGAACCATGAGCGCAGCAGTCCAGCTGTTCTTCAGTTGAAAGATGAGGCTTTCTTCTTCTGTAGAGATTTACAATCTCCGAAACTCACAGGGCAATCCTGCTTCATCCTGTAGTGTCACTCGAAGTAAGAATGGTCTCATTTCCAGTCTTTGTTTTTTTTTGAGGTCCAGCTTCATGCAAATATATAGCTAGAACAGAATGGAGCAATTTCAGATAAGGTGAATCTTTTATGATACTCCACCACACTCAAGTGATGGCTTTAAGAGGTTGGTTGCAAAGTGGAGTCTGTAAAATCCAAGATATTTATTTTTCATGGAACACTATTTTTGTGCTTTAAAAAAAATTTTTATTATTATTTTTTAAACAATTTATTGGGGCTCATACAATTCTTTTCACAGTTCATACATATACATACATCAATTGTATAAAGCACATCTGTACAGTCTTTGCCCTAATCATTTTTTTTCACTTTTCTTCTTTTACATTTTGTTAGGGACTCATACAACTCTTACCACAATCCATACATATACATACATCTATTGTATAAAGCACATCCATACATTCCCTGCCCCAATCATTCTCAAGGCATTTGCTCTCCACTTAAGCCTCTTGCATCAGGTCCTCTTTTTTTTCCCCTCCCTCCCCATTCCCCCCTCCCTCATGTGCTCTTGGTAATTTATACATCGTTATTTTGTCATATCTTGCCCTAGCCGGAGTCTCCCTTCCCCCCTTCTCTGCTGTCCCTCTCCCAGGGAAGAGGTCACATGTGGATCCTTGTAATCAGTTCCCCCTTTCCAACCCACTCACCCTCCACTCTCCCAGCATCGTCCCTCACACCCTTGGTCCTGAAGGTATCATCCACCCTGGATTCCCTGTACCTCCAGCCCTCATATGTACCAGTGTACAGCCTCTGTCCTATCCAGCCCTGCAAGGTAGAATTCGGATCATGGTAGTTGGGGGGAGGAAGCATCCAGGATCTGGGGGAAAGCTGTGTTCTTCATTGATACTACCTCACACCCTAATTAACCCATCTCCTCTCCTAAACCCCTCTATGAGGGGATCTCCATTGGCCGACACTTGGGCCTTGGGTCGTCACTCTGCACTTCCCCCTTCATTTAATATGATATATATACATATATACATATACATATACATATATACATATATACACATACATACACACACTTATATCTTTTTTTTTTTTTTTGCATGATGCCTTATACCTGGTCCCTTGGGCACCTCATGATCGCACTGGCCAGTGTGCTTCTTCCATGTGGGCTTATTTGCTTCTGAGCTAGATGGCCGCTTGTTCACCTTCAAGCCTTTAAGACCCCAGACACTATCTCTTTTGATAGCCGGGCACCATCAGCTTTCTTTACCACATTTGCTTATGCACCCATTTGTCTTCAGCGATCCTATCATGGAGGTGTGCAGTCAATGATATGATTTTTTGTTCTTTGATGCCTGGTAACTGATCCCTTTGGGACCACTCGATCACACAGGCTGGTGCGTTCTTCCATGTGGACTTTGTTGCTTCTGAGCTAGATGGCCGCTTGTTTATCTTCAAGTCTTTAAGACCCCAGTCACTATCTCTTTTGATAGCCGGGCACCATCAGCTTTCTTCACCACATTTACTTGTTCACCCACTTTGGCTCCAGCCGTTGTGTCGGGAGAGTGAGCATCATAGAGTTCCAATTTAATAAAAGAAGGTATTCATGCATTGAGGGAGTGTTTGAGCAGAGGCCCAAGGTCCTTCCGCCACCTTAATACTTGACCTATGAATATAGACACATAGATCTATTTCCCCATCCACCTATATATATTTGCATGTACATGTCTTTGTCTAGACCTCCATGAATGCCCTTTGACTCCTAGCTCTTTCCTCCATCTCCCTTGACTTTCCTCCTGCCCTACTACCATGCTTCATCGCCACCTGGGCTAGAGTATACCTCTTCTCTAAGCAACCTTACCCTTGATCATTTCCCACCATGCCTGCCACTTCCCCTTCTCTACCATTTGGGGTCCCATGTTTTTCCCTTGTCCCTGGGTTTAACACCACTTCCTTACCCCCCTACCCCCCACCCCAAGTCCCCCCGGAACTCTCGGTCCCGTTGTTTTTCCTCCAGATAGTTCATCCAGCCTGTCCTATTCAGACAGACCTGTGGAGTCACTAACATGCACGAAAACAAGATAGAGGAAAACAAAGCAACAGTATACAACCAGACAACAAAACAACAAAAACAAACCACTGACAAAGAACAGAACAAAACAGTTCACAAGAGAAAAGCTTGTAGTTAGTTCAGGGATCGTTTGCTGGCCCTTAGGAGCGTTTTCCAATCCAGTCTGTTGGGGCACCACGCCCTGGCCCCAAAGTCCACTTTCAGCATTCCCTGGAGACCTTGCCACTCCATTCCCTTGCTGTTCCGCTGCACTCCCCCAGTGATTTGCCTCGGTGTGGTGGGATCAGGTCAGGTGCAATTCCCACACTGTGTCTCCGGTGCAGTCCCCTGTATCGCCCTTAGTCATTGAGGGGCATCATGTCTCATAGTGGGGCCAGCCATGTTGTCCTCTCTGTAGACTGGCTGCTCTAATCAGGAACATCATCCTCATGGCCTGGTGGGCCAGGCTGTGCTCCACTCTCTCCTCCTGCCCCTTCGTCTGCTCCCGTGTGCTTTGATCAGATATGTCCATCTCCCGGAGCTGCAGAGTCAATGTCGTCCTTTGGAACAAATTCTTTTAGGGGGAGGGGCAGGAATCCACTTAATTTATGGTGCTGGGCCAGCCTCCCAGACCTCTCCACTGGTTCCCTCCTCCACGCCGGGATATTGCATTCACACCTTGCGACACTGGGTTGAAGTCTGATCCCACTTTGACTGTGGAGATATAAACAATACCCTCCCCTTGGGTGGATTAATGCCCCCTGACCCCACTACCCTTTTCTTCCTTGTATTCATCCTTTTGTTTTCCTTTCCCCACCTCCTCCACCATTGTCTACCATGTACATCCCTGGTTTTGGTCTGGTCTCTTCCATACTACACCGTCTTCACCTCTAAAATGTTTGTATACAGTAGCTTTTTTCCCTATGCCACTTTTGCTTAAAAAATTTTTTTTTTAAATTCTTACCTCAGCGGACTCATGTTGTACTTGTCCTTTTGTGCCTGACTTACTTCGCTTAGCATGATTTCCTCCAGTTCTTCCCATGCCGCTATGTGCCTCATATGCTCATCACTGCTTTTTAGTGATGCGTAGTATTCCATTGTATGCATATACCACAGTTTTTTAATCCAATCGTCAGTTGATGGAAATTTGGATTGCTTCCAACTCCTTGCAATTGTGAACTGTGCCGCAATGAACATTGGAGCACAGATGTCTGGTCTTGGTTTGTTTCTTGCCTCTTCTGGGTATATGCCCAGTAGGGGGATTGCTGGGTCATATGGTAACTCTATTTCCATCTGTTTTAGGTATCGCCAGATTGATTTCCATAGTGGCTGTACGTACTTACAGTCCCACCAGCAGTGGATGAGAGTTCCTGTCTCCCCACAGCCCCTGCAACACTTGTTGCTTTCTGATTTTTTGAATTGGGCTACCTTTGAGGGTGTTGTTTTAATTTGCATTTCTCTTATGGCTAAAGATCGGGAACATTTTCTCATATGTTTGTTGGCCATTCGGATTTCTGCCCCTGTGAAACTTCTGTTCAAGTCCTTTGCCCACCTTTCAAGTGGGCTATTGGTTTTTTCTTTTTGGAAGCTAGCAGAGTACTGTAGATTTTAGTAATAAGGCCTTTGTCTGATGTGTCATTGCTAAAGATGTTTTCCCAGTCTGTGGACTCTCTTATTACTCTCTTGGTGAATTCTTTAGATGTACACAAGTGTTTTATCTTCTGTATATCCCATTTGTCGATTTGTGCCTCCTCTGTGTTTGTGTCCTTCCCTATTTCTGATAGCCTGTGTATTCCCTGCGCCAAAGTTCTCAAGTTGGTCCCAATTCCCTCATTGATGGCCCTAATAGTTTGGGGTTTAACTTCAAGGTCTGTGATCCACCTTGAGTTTATTCTTGTGCATGGAGTGAGATAAGGGTCTTGCTTCATTTTTCTGCATGTTGATATCCATTTTTTCCAGCACCACTTGTTAAAGAGGGCATCTGCTTCCCATTTGATCTTTTTGGGGCCCTTGTCAAAGATCAGCTGTGTGTATGCTGATGCTTTTATTTCTGGGTTTTCAGTTCTTTTCCATTGGTCTGAGTATCTGTCATTGTACCAATACCATGCAGTTTTGAGAACTGTGGCTGCATAGTATGTGCCAAAGTCAGGTAAAGCAAGCCCTCCCATGGTGTCCTTCTTCTTGAGGAGTTCTCTGCTAATTCTGGGCTTCTTCCCTGTCCATATGAAGTTGGTGATCAGTCTTTCCATTTCTTTGAAGAAAGATGATGGTAATTGTATCGGGATGGCATTAAACTTATATAGTGCCTTTGGCAGAACTGACATCTTAACTATATTAAGTCTCCCAATCCAAGAGCATGGAATATTCTTCCATTTGTTGAGGTCGCTCTTGGTTTCTTGTAATAGTGTTCTATAGTTTTTCCCTATATAGATCTTTTGTTTTTTCAGTCAAGTGTATCCCTAGATATTTCAGTTTGTGTTTGGCTATTGTGAAGGGTACCACCTTTTTGATCTCTTCTTCTGTGGTCTTATCTGATGTGTATAACAGTCCGATGGACTTCTGTTTGTTGATCTTGTATCCTGCCACTCTGCCAAACTCCTCTATTGCTTCCAGTACTCCCCTTGTGGAACTTTTGGGATTTTCCATATATAAAATCATATCATCTGCAAATAACAATAGTTTCACCTCTTCCTTCCCCAGACGAATACCTTTGATGTCACTTCTTTGCCTTATGCTGTTAGCTAAAACCTCCAGCACGATATTAAATAGGAGTGGAGACAAGGGGCATCCTTGTCTGGTTCCCTTTTTCAGTGTGATTGGTTAGTCTTTTCTCCATTGACTATGACTTTGGCTGCTGGTTTTTCATATATAGCTTGTATTGTCTTGAGGAACTTTCCTTCCATTCCTATTTTCGCTAGTGTCTTAAACAGGAATTGGTGTTGGATGTTGTCGAATGCTTATTCTGCGTCTATTGATGTTATCATGTGATTCTTATACTTTTTCATGTCAATGTGACGAATAATACTAATGGTCTTTCGTATGTTGAACCATCCCTGCATCCCTGGTATGAATCCCACTTGGTCATGGTGAATTATTTGTTTTATATACTTTTGTATTCTGTTGGCTAGTATTTTGTTAAGGATTTTTGCATCAATGTTCATTAGGGATATCGGTCTGTAGTTCTCGATTCTTGTGGGATCCTTGCCCGGTTTGGGTATCAGAGTTATACTAGCTTCATAGAATGAGTTTGGGAGTTTGCCATCTTTTTCTATGTTCTGGAAAAGTTTGTGTAGGATTGGTATTAGTTCTTCCCTGAATGCTTGATAGAATTCTCCAGTGTATCCATCTGGTCTCGGAGATTTTTTTGTTGGTAATCCCTTGATAACCTTTTCTATTTCTTCTATTGCGATGGGTCTGTTGAGATTCTTGATGTCCACCGAGGATAGTCTAGGGAGGGATTGTTTTTCCAGGAATTTGTCCATGTCTTCCAAATTGTTGAATTTATTGCGCCCAGCCCTTATGCTTTGGGAGCCCCAGGCCTGGGGCGCCCCAGCTTTTAGGCTTTGGGAGCCCCAGGCCTGGTGTGCCCCAGCCCTTGGGCTTTGGGAACCCCAGGCTTGGGGCGCCCCAGCCCTTAGGCTTAGGGAGCCCCAGGCCTGGGGAGCCCCAGCACTTAGGCTTAGGGAGCCACAGGTCTGGGGCGCCCCAGCCCTTAGGCTTAGGGAACACAGGACTGGGGCGCCCCCTCCCTTAAGATTTGGGTGCCCCAGGCCTGGCGCGCCCCAGCCCTTAGGCTTAGGTAGCCCCAGAGCTGGGGCGCCCCAGCACTTAAGTTTTGGGAGCCCCAGGCCTGGGGCGCCCCAGCCCTTCGGCTTAGGGGACCCCAAGCCTGGGCGCCCCCGCCCTTATGCTTAGGTAGCCCCTGGCCTCGGTCGCCCCAGCACATATGCTTAGGGAGCCCCATGCCCGGGGTGCCCCAGCTCTTAGCCTTTGTGAGCTCCAGGCCTGGGGCACCCCACCCCTTAGCCTTTGGGAGCCCCAGGCCTGGGGCGCCCCAGCCCTTAGGCTTTGGTGCCCCCAGGCCTGGGACTCCCCAGCCCTTAGGCTTAGGTAGCCCCAGAGCTGGGGCGCCCCAGCACTTAGGATTTGGGAGCACCAGGCCTGGCGCGCCCCAGCCCTTAGGCTTAGGGAGCCCCAGGGTTAGGGCGCGCCAGCCCTTAGGTTTAGGGAGCCCCTGTCCTGGGGCGCCCCAGGCATTAGGCTTTGGGAGCCCCAGGCCTGGGGCGCCCCTGCCCTTAGGATTTGAGAGCCCCAGGCCTGGGGCGCCCCAGCCCTTAGGCTTAGTGTGCCCCAGGCTTAGGGCGCACCAGCCCTTAAGCTTAGGGAGCCCCAGGCCTGGTGCGCCCCAGCCCTTAGGCTTAAGGAGCCCCAGGCCTGAGGCGACCCAGCCCTTAGGCTTAGGGAGCCCCAGGCCTGGGGCGCCCCATCCCTTAGGCTTTGGGAGCCCCAGGCCTGGGGCGCCCCCGCCCTTAGGCTTTGGGTGCCCCAGGCCTCGGCCGACCCAGCCATTAGGCTTAGGGAGTCCCAGGCCAGGTGACCCCCAGCCCTTAGACTTAGGGAGCCCTTGGCCTGGAGCGCCCCAGCCCTTAGGCTTTGGGATTCCCAGGCCTGGGGCGCCCCCACCCTTAGGATTAGGTAGCCCCTGGCCTGGGGCGCCCCAGCACTTAGGCTTAGGGAGCCCCAGGCCTGGGGTGCCCCAGCCCTTAGCCTTAGGGAGCGCCAGTCCAGTGGCACCCAGCCCTTATGCTTTGAGAGCCCCAGGCCCGAGGCGCCCCAGCTCTTAGGCTTTGGGAGCCCCAGGCCTGGTGTGCCCCAGCCCTTGGGCTTTGGCAACCCCAGGCCTGGGAAGCCCCAGCACTTAGGCTTAGGGAGCCCCAGCCCTTAGGCTTAGGGAACACAGGACAGGGGCGCCCCCTCCCTTAAGATTTGGGCGCCCCAGTCCTGGGTTCACTAAGCCTAAGGGCTGGGGCGCCCGAGGCCTGGGGCTGCCCAAGCCTAAGGACAGGGCTCCCCAGGCCTGGGGCTCCCTAAGCATAAGGGCTGGGGCTCCCCAGGCCTGAGGCTCCCAAGCCTAAGGGCTGGGGCACCCAAGGCTTGGGGCTCCCAAAGCCTAAGGGCTGGGTCGCCTCAGGCCTGGGGCTCCTTAAGCCTAAGGGCTGGGGCGCACCAGGCCTGGGGCTCCCTAAGCCTAAGGGCTGGGGCGCCCCAGGCCTGGGGCTCCCAAAGCCTAAGGGCTGGGGTTCCCCAGGCCTGGGGCTCCCAAAGTCTAAAGGTTGGGGCTTCCCAGGCCTGGGGCTCCCTAAGACTAAGGGCTGGGGCGCTCCAGTACTGGGGCTCCCAAAACATAAAGGCTGTGGCGACCCAGGCCAGGGTCTCCCTAAGCCTAAGGGCTGGGGCGCCCAAGGCCTGGGGCTCCCTAAGGCTAAGGGCTTGGGGTCACCTGGCCTGGGGCTCCATAAGCCTAAGGGTGTGGGCGACCCAGGCTTGGGGCTCCGTAAGCCTAAGGGCTGGGGCACCCAAGGCCTGGGGCTTTTAAGCCTAAGGGCTGGGGCGCCCCAGGGCTGGGGCTCCCTAAGCCTAAGGCTGGGTCACCCCTGGCCTGGGGCTCCTTAAGCCTAAGGGCTGGGACGCCCCAGGCCTGGTGCTCCCTAAGCCTAAGGGCTGGGGTGCCCCAGGCCTGGGCCTCCCAAAACCTAAGGGATGTGGTGCCCCATGCCTAGGGCTCCCAAAGCCTAAGGACTGGGGCTTCCCAGCCCTGTGGCTCCCTAAGCCTAAGGACTGGGGCGAACCAGTCCTGGGGCTTCCTAAGCCTAAGTGCTGGGTTGCCGCAGGCCTGGGGCTCTCAAAGCCTAAGGGTTTGGGCGCACCAGGCCTGGGGCTCCCAAAGCCTAAGGGCTGTGGTGCCCAAGGCCTGGGGCTACCAAAGCCTAAGGGCTAGGGCTTCCCAGCCCAGGGGCTCCGTAAGCCTAAGGGCTGGGGCGAGCCAGTCGTGGGGCTCCCTAAACCTAAGGGCTGGGGCGCCGCAGGCCTGGGGCTCCCAAAGCCTCTGGGCTGGGACGCCCCAGGCCTGGGGCTCCATAAGTCTAAGGACTGGGGCGCCCCAGGTTTGGAGCTACCTAAGCCTAAGGTGTGGGGCGCCCCATGCATGGGGCTCCCAAATCCTAAGGGCTGGGGCGCCCCAGGACTGGGCCTCCCAAAACCTAAAGGCAGTGGCGACCCTGGCCAGGGGCTCCCTAAGCCTAAGGGCTGGGGCGCCCAAGGCGTGGGGCTCCCTAAGCCTAAGGGTTGGGGCGCCCCAGGCCTGGGGCTCCCTAAGCCTAAGGGTTGGGGTGACCCAGGCCTGGGGCTCCCTAAGCCTAAGGGCTGGGGCGCTCCAGGCCAGGGGCTCCCTAAGTCTAAGGGGTGGGGGTCACCTGGCCTGAGGCTCCCTAAGCCTAAGGGTGGGGGCGACCCAGGCTTGGGGCTCCCTATGCCTAAGGGCTGGGGCACCCAAGGCCTGGGGTTTTAAGCCTATGGGCTGGGGCGCCCCAGGGTGGAGATCCCAAAGCCTAAGGGATGTGGTGCCCCATGCCTGGGGCTCCCTAAACCTTAGAGCTTGCGTACCCCAAGCCTGGGACTCCCTAAGCTTAAGTGCAGGTTCGCCCCAGGCCAGGGGATCTCTAAGTCTAAGGGCTCGGGGTCACCAGGCTGCAGGTCCCTAAGCCTAAGGGCTGGGGCGCCCCAGGCCTGGGGGTCCCTAGGTCTAAGGGCTGGTGTGCCCCAGGCCTGGGGCCCCCAAATCCTAAGGGTTTGGGCGCCCCAGGCCTGGGGCTCCCAAAGCCTAAGGGCTGGGGCTTCCAAGCCCAGGGGCTCCCTAAGCCTAAGGGCTGGGGCGAGCCAGTCCTGGGGCTCCCTAAGCCTAAGGGCTGGGGCGCCCCATGCCTGGGGCTCCCAAAGGCTAATGGCTGTGTTGCCCCAGGCCTGGGGCTCCCAAAACCCAAGGGCTGGGGCTTCCCAGAACTGGGGCTCCCTAAGCCTAATGGCTTGGGCGAGCCAGGCCTGGGGCTCCCAAAGCCTAAGGGCTGGGTCGCCCCAGGCTTGGGGCTCCCAAAGCCTAAGAGCTGGGACGCCCCAGGCCTGGGGATCCCAAAGGCTAAGGGCTGGGGCGCCCCATGCCTGGGGCTCTCAAAGGCTAAGGGCTGGGACGACCCAGGCCTGTGGGCCCCTAAGCCTAAGGGAAGGGTCGCCCCAGTCCTGGATTCCCTAAGCCTAAGGGCTGGGGCGCCCCAGGCCTGGGGATCCCTAAGCCAAAGGGCTGGGGCGCCCCAGTCCTGGGGCTCCCAAATCCTAAGGGCTGGGTCGCCTCAGGCCTGGGGCTCCTTAACCCTAAGGGCTGGGGCGCACCAGGCCTGGGGCTCCCTAAGCTTAAGGGCTGGGGCGCCCCAGGCCTGGGGCTCCCAAAGCCTAAGGGTGGGGCGCCCCAGGTTGGGGCTCCCAAAGCCTAAAGGCTGGGCTTTCCCAGGCCTGGGGCTCCCTAAGACTAAGGGCTGGGGCGCCCCAGGACTGGGCCTCCCAAAACCTAAAGGCTGTGGCGCCCCAGGCCAGGGGCTCCCTAAGCCTAAGGGATGGGGCGCCCCAGGCCTGGGGCTCCCTAAGCTTAAGGGCTGGGGCGCCCTAGGCTGGGGCTCCAAAAGCATAAGGGCTGGGGCGCCCCAGGCCTGGGGCTCCCAAAGCCTAAGGGCTGGGGCTTTCCAGGCCTGGGGCTCCCTAAGACTAAGGGCTGGGGCGCCCCAGGACTGGGCCTCCCAAAACCTAAAGGCTGTGGCTCCCCAGGCCAGGGGCTCCCTAAGCCTAATGGCTGGGGCGCCCAAGGCCTGGGGCTCCCTAAGCCTAAGGGCTGGGGCGCCCCAGGCCTGGTGCTCCCTAAGACTAAGGGCTGGGGTGCCCCAGGACTGGGCCTCCCAAAACCTAAAAGCTGTGGCGCCCCAGGCCTGGGGCTCCCTAAGCCGAAGGGCTGGGGCTCCTCATGCCTGGGGCTCTCAAAGCCTAAAGGCTGGGGTGCCCCAGGTCTGGGGCTACCTAAGCCTAAGGGTTGGGGCGCCCCAGGCCTGCGGATCCCAAATCCTAAGGGATGGGGCGCCCCACTCCTGGGGCTCCCAAAGCCTAAGGGCTGGGGCACCCAGGCCTGAGGCTCACAAACCTAAAGGCTGGGGCGTCCCAGCCCTGGGGCTCCAATCCCATAAGGGCTGGGGTGCCCCAGGCGGGGTCTCTCAAAGCCTAAGGGATGGGGCGCCCCAGTCCTGGGGCTCCCAATGTCTAAGGGCTGCGGCGCCCCAGGCCTGGTGCTCCCAAAGCCTAAGGGCGGGGGCGCCCCTGGCCTGGGGTTCCCAAAACCTAAGGACTGGGGCGCCCCAGGCCTGGGGCTCCCAAAGCCTAAGGGCTGGGGCGCCCCGGAGTGGGTTTCCCAAAGTCTAAGGTTTGGGGCAACCCAGGCCTGGGGCTCCCAAGCCTAATGGCTGGGGCGCCCCAGGCCTGGGGCTGCAATTGCCTAAGGGCTGGGGCGCCTAAGGCCAGGGGTTCCCTAAGCCTAAGGGTTGGGGCGACCCAGGCCTGGGCCTCCCTAAGCCTAAGGGCAGGGGCGCCCAAGGCCTGGGGCTTTTAAGCCTAAGGGCTGGGGCTCTCCAGGCCAGGGGCTCCCTACGTCTAAGGGCTGGGGGTCACCTGGCCTGGGGCTCCCTAAGCCTAAGGGCTGGAGCGGCCCAGGACTGGGGCACCCAAAGCCGAAGGGCGGGGGCGCCCCAGGCCTGGGGCTCCCAAAGCCTAAGGGCTGGGGCGCCCCAGTCCTGCGTCTCCCTAAGCATAAGGGCTGGTGTTCCCCAGGCCCGAGGCTCCCAAAACCTAAGGGCTGGGGCGCCCAAGGCCTGGGGCTACCTAAACCTAAGGGCTGGGTGGCCTCAGGCCTGGGGCTCCTTAAGCCTAAGGGCTGGGGCACACCAGACCTGGCGCTCCCTAAGCCTAAGGGCTGGGGTGCCCCAGGCCTGGGCTCCCAAAGCCTAAGGGCTGGGATGCCCCACCTGGGGCTCCCAAAGCCTAAGGGCTGGGGCTTACCAGGCCTGGGGCTCCCTAAGACTAAGGGCTGGGGCGCCCCAGGACTGGGGCTCCCAAAACCTAAAGGCTGTGGCGCCCCAGGCCAGCGGCTCCCTAAGCCTAAGGGCTGGGGCGCCCAAGGCCTGGGGCTCCTTAAGGCTAATGGCTGGGCGCCCCAGGCCTGGGGATCCCTAAGCCTAAGGGTGGGGGCGACCAAGGCTTGAGGCTCCCTATGCCTAAGAGCTGGGGTGCCCAAGGCCTGGGGTTTTAAGCCTAAGGCCTGGGGCGCCCCAGGGCTGGGGCTCCCTAAGTCTAAGGGCTGGGTCACCCCAGGCCTGGGGCTCCTTAAGCCTACGGGCTGGGGCGCCCAGGCCAGGGGATCCCAAAGCCTAAGGGCTGGGTCGTCCCAGGCTTGGGGGTCCCTAAGCCTAAGGGCTGGGGCGCCCCAGGCTTGGGGCGCCATAAGTGTAAGGACGGGGGCACCCCAGCCCTGGGGCTCCCTAAGCCTAAGGGCTGGGTCGCCCCAGGCCTGGGGCTCCTTAAGCCTAAGGGTTGGGGCGCCCCAGGCCTGGGGCTATCTAACCCTAAGGGCTGGGGCGCCCCAGGCCTGGGGCTCCCAAAGCCTAAGGGCTGGGGCTTCACAGGTCTGAGGCTCCCTAAGCCTAAGGGCTGGGGCGAACCAGGCCTGGGGCTCGCTAAGCCTAAGGGCTGGGGCGCCACAGGCCTGGGGCTCCCAAATCCTAAGGGCTGGGGAGCCCCAGGCATGTGGCTTCCAAAGCCTATGGGCTGGGACGCCCCAGGGCTGGGGCTTCCAAAGGCTAAGGGCTGGGCGCCCCAGGATTGGGGCTCCCTAAGGCTAAGGGCTAGGGCGACCCAGGCTTGGGGCGCCCTAAGCCTAAGGGCTGGGGCGACCCAGGCATGGGGATCCCTAAGCCTAAGTGCTGGGGCGCCCCAGGCCAGGGGATACCTAAGCCTAAGGGCTGGGGAGCCCCAGGTCTGGGGCTCCCTAAGCCTAAGGGTTGGGGCGCCCCAGGCTTGGGGCTCCTAAAGCCTAAGGGTTGGGGCACCCCAGGCCAGGGGCCCCCTAAATCTAAGGGCTGGGGCTCACAAGGTCTGGGGCTCCCTAAGTCTAAGGGCTAGGGCGCCTGAGGCCTGGGGCTTTTAAGCCTAAGCGCTGGGGCACCCCAGGCCTGGGGCTCCCTAAGCAAAAGGGCTGGATCGCCCCAGGCTTGGGCCTCCCAAAGCCTAAGGGTTGGGGCGCCCCAAGCCTGGGGCTCCCTAAGCCTAAGGGCTGGGGGACCCCAGGACAGGGGCTCCTTAAACTAAGGGCGGGGGCGCCCCAGGCCTGAGGCTCCCTAAGCCGATGGGCTGGGGCGCCCAAGGCATGGGGACCCCTAAGCCTAAGGGCTGGGTCGCCCCAGGCCTGGGGTTCCCCAAGGCTAAGAGCTGGGGCGCCCCATGCCTGGGGCTCCGAAAGGCTAAGGGCGGGGGCACCCCAGGCCTGGGGCTCCCAAAGCCTAAGGCCTGGGGCCCCCCAGGTGTGGGGCTACCTAAGCCTGAGGGCTGCGGCGCCCCAGTACTGGGTTCCCTACGCTTAAGGGCTGGGGCGCCCCAGACCTGGGGCTCCCTTAGCATAAGGCCTGGGGCGCCCCAGGCCTGTGGCTCCCAAAGCCTAAGGGCTGGGGCGCCCCAGGCCTGTGGCTACCAAAGCCTAAGAGCTGGGGCGCCCCAGGCCTGGGGCTCCCAAAGGCTAAGGGCTGTGGCGCCCCATGCCTGGGGCTCCCTAAGGCTAAGGGCTGGTACGCCCCAGGCCGGTGGCTCCCTAAACCTAAGGGCTGGGGCACCCCAGGTCTGGGGCTACATAATCCTAAGGGCTGGGGCGCCCCAGACCTGGGGCTCCCTATGCCTAAGGGCTGGGGCGCCCCAGGCCTTGGGCTCCCAAAGCATAAGGGCTGGGCTCCCCAGGACTGTGGCTCCCTAAGGCTAAGTGCTGGGGCGCCCCAGGCCTGTGGCTCCCAAATCCTAAGGGCTGGGGTGCCCCAGGACTATGGCTCCCAAACTCTAAGGGCTGTGGCGCCCCAGGTCTGGGGCTACCTAAGTCTAAGTGATGGGGCGTCCCAGGACTGGGGCTCCCAAAGGCTAAGGGCTGGGGGCCCCATGCCTGGGGATCCCAAAGGCTAAGTGCTGGGACGCCCCAGGCCGGTGGCTCCCTAAGACTAAGTGCTGGGGCGCCCGAGGCCACGGGCTACCTAAGGCTGAGGGCGAGGGCGCCCCAGGCCTGGGGTTCCCTAAACCGAAGGTCTGGGGCGCCCCATGCATGGGGCTCCCAAATCCAAAGGGCTGGGGCGCCCCAGGCCTGGGGCTCCCTAAGGCTAAAGACTGGGGTGCCCCAGGCCTGGGGCTCCCTAAGCCTAAGGGCTGGGGCTCCCAAAGCTTAAGGGCTGGGTCGCCCCAGGCCTGGGGATCCCAAAGCCTAAGGGCTGGAACGTTCCAAGCCTGGGGATCCCAAAGCCTAAGGGCTCGGGCACCTCAGGCCTTGGGCTCCCTAAGCCTTAGGGCTGGCGCACCCCAGGCCTGGGACTCCCTAAGACTAAGTGCTGGGGCCGCCCCAAGCCAGGGGATCCCTAAGTCTAAGGGATGGGGGTCACCAGGCCTGGAGGTCCCTAAGCTTAAGGGCTGGGGCGCCCCTGGCCTGGGGCTCCCAAAGCCTAAGGGCTGGGGCACCCCAGGCCTGGGGGTCCCTAAGCCTAGGGGCTGGGGTGCCCCAGGCCTGGGGCTCCCAAAGCCTAAGGGCTGTGGAGCCCCTGGCCTGGGGCTCCCAAAGTCTAATGACTGGGGCGCCTCAGGCCTGGGGCCCCCAAAGACTAAGGGCTGCGGCACCCCAGGCCTGGGGCTCCCAAATCCTAAGGGTTGGGGCGTCCCAGGCCTAGGGCTCCCTCACCTAAGGGCTGGGCCGCCCAGGCCTGCGCCTCCCTAAGCCTAAGGGCTGGGGCGCCCCAGTCTTGGGGCTCTCTAAGCCTATGTGCTAGGGCGGCCCAGGCCAGGTGCTACCTAAGCCTAAGGGCGGGGGCGACCCAGGCCTGGGTATCCCTAAGCCGAAGAGCTGGTGAGCCCCAGGCCTGGGGCTCCCTAAGCCTAAAGGCTGGGGGCCCCAGGTCTGGGGCTACCTAAGCCTAATGGTTGGGGCGCCCCAGGCATGGGGATACCTAAGCCTATGGGTTGGGGCGCCCGAGGCCTGGGGCTCCTAAGCTTAAGGGCTGGGTAGCCCAAGGCCTGGGTTCCCTAAGCCTAAGGGCTGGGGCGCCCCAGGCCTGGGGCTGCCACAGCCTAAGGGCTGAGGCGCCCAAGGGCTGGGGATCCCTAAGCCTAAGGGTTGGGGTGCCCCAGGCCAGGGGCTCCCTAAATCTAAGGGCTGGGGCTTCCATGGCCTGGGGCTCCCTAAGCCTAAGGGCTAGGGCGCCCAAGGCCTGGGGCTTTTAAGCCAAAGGGCTGGGGCGCCCCAGGCCTGGGGCTCCCTAAGCATAAGGGCTGGATCGCCCCAGGCTTGGGGCTCTCAAAGCCTAAGGGCTGGGGTGCCCCAGGCCTTGGGCTCCGTAAACCTAAGGGCTGTGGCCCCCCAAGACAGGGGCTCCCTAAGCCTAAGGGTTGGGGCACCCCAGGACAGGGGCTCCCTAAGCCTAAGAGCTTAGAGCGCCCCTGGCCTGGGGCTTCCAAAGTCTAAGAGTTGGGGCGCCCCAGGCCTGGGGCATCCAAAGCATAAGGGCTGGGCGCCCCAGGACTGTAGCTCCCTAAGGCTAAGGGCTGGGTCGCCCCAGGGCTGGGGATCCCTAAGCCTAAGTGCTGGGGCGCCCCAGGTCACGGGCTACCTAAGCCTAAGGGCGGGGGCACCCCAAAACTGGGGCTCCCTAAGCCGAAGGGTGGGGTGCCCCAGGCCTATAGCTCCCAAAGACTATGGGCTGTGGCTCCCCAAATCTGGGGCTCCCTAAGCCGATGGGCTGGGGCACCCAAGGCCTGGGGATCCCTAAGCCTAAGGGCTGTGGTGCCCCATGCATGGGGCTCCCTAAGATGAAGGGCTGGGGTGCCCCAAGCCTGGGGCTCGCAAATCCTAAGGGCTGGGGCGCCTCAGGCCTGGGGTTCCCTAAGCCTAAGGGTTAGGACGACCCAAGCCTGGGGCACCCTAAGACTAAGGGCTGGGGCGGCCCAGGACTAGAGCTCCCAAAACCTAAGGGCTTGGGCGCCCTAGGCCTGGCGCTCCCAAAGCCTAAGGGCTGGGGCACCCCAGGCCAGGGGCTCCATAAGCCCAAGGGCTGGGGCACCCCAGGCCTGGGGTTCCCTAAGCCTAAGGGTTGGGGCGACCCAGCCTGGGCCTCCCTAAGCCTAAGGGCTGGGGCGCCAAGGCATGGGGCTTTTAAGCCTAAGGGCTGGGGCTCTCCAGGCCAGGGGCTCCCTAAGTCTAAAGGCTGGGGGTCACCTGGCTTGGGGCTCCCTAAGCCTAAGGGCTGGGGCGCCTCAGTCCTGGGGCTCCCTAAGCATAAGGGCTGGTGTTCCCCAGGCCTGGGGCTCCCAAAGCATAAGGGCTGGGCGACCCTGGACTGGGGCTCCCTAAGGCTAAGGGCTGGGGCGACCCAGGCCTGGGGCGCCCTAAGCCTAAGGGCTGGGGCGACCCAGGCATGGGGATCCCGATGCCTAAGTGCTGGGGCGCCCCAGGCCAGGGAATACCTAAGCCTAAGGGCTGGGGAGCCCCAGGTCTGGGGCTCCCTAAGCCTAAGGGATGGGGCGCCCCAGTCCTGGGGCTCCCAAAGCCTAAGGGCTGGGGCACCCCAGGCCTGAGCCTCACAAACCTAAAGGCTGGGGCGCCCCAGCCCTGGGGCTTCAATCCCATAAGGGCTGGGGTGCCCCAGGCGGGGTCTCCCAAAGCCTAAGGGATGGGGCGCCCCAGTCCTGGGGTTCCCAAAGTCGAAGGGCTGGGGCGTCCCAAGTTTAGGGCTCCCAAAGCCTAAGGGCTGGGTCGTCCGATGCCTGGGTCTCCTTAAGCCTAAGGGCTGGAGTGTCCGAAGCCTGGGGCTCCTTAAGCCTAATGGCTGGGGCGCCCCAGGCCTGGGGCTCCCTAAGCCTAAGGGCTGGGTCGCCCCAGGCCTGGGGCTCCCTAAGCCTAAGTGCTGGGGCGACCCAGGCCAGGAGCGACCTAAGCCTAAGGGCGTGGGCGCCCCAGGTCTGGGGCTCCCTAAGCCGAAGGGCAGGGGTGCCCCAAGCATGGGGCTCCCATAGCCTAAGGCTGGGGCTCCCCGGGTCTGGGGCTACCTAATCCTAAGGGCTGGGTCGCCCCAGGCCTGGGGTTCCCAAAACCTAAGGGCTGGGGCGCAGCAGGCCTGGGGCTCCCAAAGCATAAGGGCTGGGCGCCCCAGGACTGTGGCTCCCTAAGGCTTAGTGCTGGGGCGCCCCAGGCCAGGGGCTACTTAAGCCGAAGGGCGGGGGCACCCCAGGACTATGGCTCCCAAAGACGGTGGGCTGGGGCGCCCAAGGCCTGGGTATCCCTAATCCTAAGGGCTGGCTCGCCCCAGGCCTGGGGCTCCTAAGCCTAAGTGCTGGGACGGCCCAGGCCTGGGATTCCCAAAGGCTAAGGGCTGGGGCGCCCCATGCCTGGGGCTCCCAAAGGGTAAGGGTGGGGGCACCCCAGGCCTGGGGCTCCCTAAGTCTAAGTTCTGGGGCGCCCCAGTCAAGGGGCTACCTAAGCTTAAGCGCGGGGGCACCCCAAATCTGGGGCTCCCTAAGCCGAAGGGCTGGGGTGCCCCAGGCCTATGGCTCCCAAAGCCAAAGGGCTGTGGTGCCCCAGGTCTGGGGCTACCTAAGCCTAAAGGATGGGGCGCCCCAGGCATGGGGATGCCAAAGGCTAAAGACTGGGGCGTCCCTGACCTGTGCCTCCATAAGCCTAAGGGCGGGGGCGCTCCAGGCCTGAGGCTCCCTAAGCCTAAGTGCTGGGACGCCCCAGGCCTGGGGTTCCCAAAGGCTAATGGCGGGGTCCCCCAGGCCTGGGGCTCCCTAAGTCAAAGGGCTGGGGCGCCCCAGGCCTGGGGCACCCAAAGCCTAAGGGCTGGGGCGCCCCAGGTCTGGGGATACTTAAGCCTAAGGGCTGGGGCGCCCCAGGCCTGGGGCTCCCAAATCCTACGGGCTGCGGCGCCCCAGTCCTGGGTTCCCGAAGCCTAAGGGCTGGGGCGCCCCAGACCTGGGGCTCCCTTAGCCTAAGGCCTGGGGTGCCCCAGGCCTGGGGTTCCCAAAGCCTAAGGGCTGGGGCGCCACAGGCCTGGGGCTCCCAAAGCATAAGGGCTGGGGCGACCCTGGCCTGTGCCTCCCTAAGACTAAGGGCGGGGGCGCCCCTGGCCTGAGGCTCCCTAAGCCGATGTGCCGGGGCGCCTAAGGCCTGTGGCTCCTAAGCCTAAGTGCTGGGATGGCCAAGGCCTGGGGTTACCAAAGGCTAAGAGCTGGGGCGCCCCATGCCTGGGGCTCCCAAAGCCTAACGGCTGGGTCGCCCCAGGCCTGTGGCTCCCTAAGCCTAAGTGCTGGGACGGCCAAGGCCTGGGGTTACCAAAGGCTAAGAGCTGGGGCGCCCCATGCCTGGGGCTCCCCAAGGCTACGGGCGGGGGCACCCCAATCCTGGGTTCCCTAAGCCGAAGGTCTGGGGCGCCCCATGGATGGGGCTCCCAAATCCTAAGGGGTGGGTCGCCCCAGTCCTGGGTTCCCTAAACGTAAGGGCTAGGGCACCCCAGGCTTGGGGCTCCCTAAGCCTAAGGGCTGGGGCGCCCCAGGCCTGGGGCTCCCTAAGGCTAAGGGCTGGGGTACCCCAGGCCTGGGGCTCCCTAAGCCTAAGGGCTGGGGCGCCCAAGACCTGGGGCTTTTAAGCCTAAGGGCTGGGGAGTTCCAGGCCTGGGGCTCCGAAAGCCTAAGGGCTGGGGCGCCCCAGGCCTGGGGCTCCCTAAGCCTCAGGGCTGGCGCACTCCAGGCTTGGGACTTCCTAAGACTTAGTGCTGGGGCGCCCCAGGCCAGGGGATCCCTAAGTCTAAGGGCTGGGGGTCACCAGGCCTGGGGCTCCTTATGCCTAATGGCTGGGGCTCCCCAGGCCTGGGGCTCCTTAAGCCTAAGGGTTGGGGCGCCCCAGGCCTGGGGCTCCCTATGCCTACGGGCTGTGGCGCCCCAGGCCAGGAGCTACCTAAGCCCAAGGGCATGGGCGCCCCAGGTCAGGGGCTCCCTAAGCCGAAGGGCAGGGGTGCCCCAGGCATGGGGCTCCCAAAGCCTAAAGGCTGGGGCACCCCGGGTCTGGGGCTACCTAAGCCTAAGGGCTGGGCCAACCCAGGCCTGGGGCTCCCAAATCCTAAGGGATGGTGCGCCCCAGTCCTGGGTTCACTAAGCCTAAGGGCTGGGGCGCCCCAAGCCTGGGGCTCCCTAAGCCTAAGGGCTGGGGCGCCCTAGGCCTGGGGTTCTCAAAACATAAGGGCTGGGGCGCCCCAGGCCTGGGGCTCCCAAAGCCTAAGAGCTGGGGCGCCCCAGGCCTGGGGCTCCCAAAGCATAAGGGCTGGGCGCCCCAGGACTGTGGCTCTCTAAGGTTAAGTGCTGGGGCGCCCCAGGCCAGGGGCTACCAACCTACGGGTGGGGGCGCCCCAAAACTGGGGCTACCTAAGCCTAAGGGCTGTGGCGCCCCAGGCCTGGAGCTCACAAATCCGAAGGGCTTCGGCGCCCCAGTCCTGGGTTCCCTAAGCCTAAGGGCTGGGGCGCCCCAGACCTGGGGCTCCCTAAGCCTAAGGGCTGGGGCTCCCCATGTCAGGGTTACCTAAGCCTAAGGGCGGGGGCGCCCCAAAACTTAGGCTCCCTAAGCCGAAGGGCTGGGGTGCCCCAGGCCTATGGCTCCCAAACTCTAAGGGCTGTGGCGCCACAGGTCTGGGGTTACCTAAGCCTAAGTGATGGGGCGCCCCAGGCATGGTGATGCCAAAGCCTAAGGGCTGGGGCGTCCCTGGCCTGTGCCTCCCTAAGCCTAAGGGCGGGGGCGCCCCAGGCCTGAGGCTCCCTAAGCCGATGGGCTGGGGCACCCAAGGCCTGGCGATCCCTAAGCCTAAGGGCTGGGTCGCCCCAGGCCTGGGGCTCCCTAAGCCTAAGTGCTGTGATGGCCCAGGCCTGGGGTTCCCAAGGGCTAAGGGCTGGGGCGCCCCAGGCCTGGGGCTCCCAAAGGCAAAGGGCGGGGGCACCCCAGGCCTGGGGCTCCCTAAGCCTAAGGGCTTGGGCGCCCCAGGTCTGGGCCTACCTAAGCCTAAGGGCTGGGGCGCCCCAGGCCTGGGGCTCCCAAATCCTAAGGGCCCCGGCGCCCCAGTCCTGGGTTCCCTAAGCCTAAGGGCTGGGGTGCCCCAGACCTGGGGCTCCCTTAGCCTAAGGCCTGGGGCGCCCCAGGCCTGTGGCTCCCAAAGCCAAAGAGCTGGGGTGCCCCAGGCTTGGGGCTCCCAAAGTCTAAGGGCTGGGGCCCTCCAGGCCTGGGGATCCCAAAGGCTAAGGGCTGGGAAGCCCCAGGCCGGTGGCTCCCTAAGCCTAAGTGCTGGTGCGCCCCAGGCCACGGGCTACCTAAGCCGAAGGTCTGGGGCGCCCCATGCATGGGGCTCCCAAATCCTAAGGGCTGGGTCGCCCCAGTCCAGGGTTCCCTAAGCCTAAGGGCTGGGGCGCCCCAGGCCTGCGCTCCCTAAGGCTAAGGGCTGGGGTGCCCCGGCCAGGGCTCCCTAAGCTAAGGGCTTGGGCGCCCCGGCCTGGGGCTCCCAAAGCCTAAGGACTGGGTCGCCCCAGGCCTGGGGATCCCAAAGCCTAATGGCTGGAACGCCCCTTTCCAGGGGATCCCAAAGCCTAAGGGCTGGGGCACCCCAGGCCTGGGGCTCCCTAAGCCTTAGGCCTGGCGCACTCCAGGCCTGGGACTCCCTAAGACTAAGTGCTGGGGCGCCCCAGACCAGGGGATCCCTAAGTCTAAGGGCTGGGGGTCACCAGGCCTGGAGGTCCCTAAGCTTAAGGGCTGGGGCGCCCCTGGCCTGGGGCTCCCAATGCCTAAGGGCTGGGGCACCCCAGGCCTGGGGGTCCCTAAGCCTAGGGGCTGGGGTGCCCCAGGCCTGGGGTTCCCAAAGCCTAAGGGCTGTGGGGCCCCTGGCCTGGGGCTCCCAAAGTCTAATGTGGGGCGCCCCAGGCCTGGAGCCCCCAAAGACTAAGGGCTGGGGCACCCCTGGCCTGGGGCTTCCAAAGCCTAAGGGCTGGGGCGCCCCAGTCTTGGGGCTCCCTAAGCCTATGTGCTAGCGCGGCCCAGGCCAGGTGCTACCTAAGCCTAAGGGGGGGGGGCGCCCTAGGCCTGGGGATCCCTAAGCCGAAGGGCTGGGGAGCCCCAGGCCTGGGGCTCCCTAAGCCTAAGGGCTGAGGGCCCCAGGTCTGGGGCTACCTAACCTAATGGCTTGGGCGCCCCAGGCCTGGGGATCCCTAAGCCTATGGGCTTGGGTTCCCCAGGCCTGGGGTTCCTAAGCCTAAGGGCTGGGTCGCCCAAGGCCTGGGCTCCCTAAGCCTAAGGGCTGGGGCGCCCAAGGCCTGGGGCTGCCACAGCCTAAGGGCTGAGGCGCCCAAGGCCTGGGGAGCCCTAAGCATAAGGGCTGGATCGCCCCAGGCTTGGGGCTCCCAAAGCCTAAGGACTGGATCGCCCCAGTCCTGGGGCTCCCTAAACCCAAGGGCTGGGGCCCCCCAGGACAGGGGCTCCCTAAGCCTGAGGGCTGGGGCGCCCCTGGCCTAGGGTCCCAAAGCATAAGGGCTGGGGCGCCAGAGGCCTGGGGCTCACAAAGGCTAAGGGATGGGGCACCCCAGGCCTGGAGCTCCCAAAGGCTAAGAGCTGGGGCGCCCAGGCCTGGGGTTCCCTAAGCATAAGTGCTGGGGCGCCCCAGGCCAGGGGCTCCCAAAGCATAAGGGCTGGGCGCCCCAGGCCTGGGGCTCCATAAGGCTAAGGGCTGGGGCGCCCCAGGACAGGGGCTTCCAAAGCCTAAGGGCTGGGGTGTCCCAGGCCTGGGGCTCACTAAGCCTAACTGCTGGGGCGCCCAAGGCCTGGGGCTCCCTAAGCCCAAGGCCTGGGGCGCCCCAAGCCTGGGGCACCCTATGCTTAAGGGCTGGGGTGCCCCAGGCCTGGGGCTCCCAAAACCTTAGGGCTGTGTCGCCCCAAGCCTGGAGCACCCTAAGCCTAAGGCCTGGGGCGCCCCAGGACAGGGGCTCACTAAGCCAAAGGGCTGGGGCGCCCCGGGCCTAGGGCTACTAAAGCCTAAGGGCTGGAGCACCCCAGGCCTGGGGCTCCCAAAGCCTAAGGGAGGGAGCGCCCCAGCCCTGGGGCTCCGTAAGTCAAAGGGCTGGGGCGCCCCAGGCCTGGGGCTACCAAAACCTAAGGGCTGGGGCATCCCTGGCCTGGGGCTCACTAAGCCTAAGGGCTGGGGCTCCCCAGGCCTGGGACACCCTAAGCCTAAGTGCTCTGGCGGCCCAGGCCTGTGACTCCCAAAGCCTAAGGGCTAAGACGTCCCAAGCCTGGGGCTCCCTAAGCCTAAGGGCTGGGTCGCCCCAGGCCTGGGCCTCCCTAATCCTTAGGACTGAGGCGCCCAAGCCTGGGGCACCCTAAGCCTTAGGGCTGTGGCGGCCCAGTCCTGGGGCTCCCAAAACCTAAAGTCTGGGGCGCCCCAGGCCTGGGGCTAACAAAGCCTAAGGCCTGGTGCGCCCCAGGACAGGGGCTCCCTAAGCCTAAGGGCTGGGGCTCCCCAAACCTGGGGCTCCCAAAGCCTAAGGGCTAGGGCATCCCAGGCCTGGGGGTCCTAAAGCCTAAGGGCTGGGGCGCCTCAGGCCTGGGGCTCCCAAAGCCTAAGGGCTGGGGCGCCCAGACCTGGAGATCCCAAAGGCAAAGGGCTGGGGCGCCCCAGGCCTCGGGATCCCTAAGCATAAATGCTGGGGAGCCCCAGGCCAGGGGCTACCTAAGCCTAAGGGCGTGGGCGCCCCAGGCCTGGGGCTCCCTAAAAGGAAGGGCTGGGGCGCCCAAGGCCTGGGGCTCCCAAAGCCTAAGGGCCGCAACAACCCAGGCCTGGGTCTCCCAAAGAGTAAGGCCTGGGGTTCACAAGGCCTGGGGCTCCCTAAGCCTAAGGGATGAGGCGTCCCAAGCCGGGGCTCCCTAAGCCTAAGGGCTAGGGCTCCCCAGGCCTGGGCCTCCCAAAGCCTAAGGGCTGGGGCGCCCCAGGTCTGGGGCTACCTAAGCCTAAGGGCTGGGGAGACCCAGGCCTGGACCTCCCTAGCCTAAGGGCTGGGGCGCCCCAAGCCTGGGGCTCCCAAAGCCTAAGGGCAGGGGCGCCCCAGGCCTGGGGCTCCCAAAGCCAAAGGGCTGGGGCGCCCCAGGCCAGGGGCTCCCTAAGTCTAAGTGCTGGGGTTCACAAGGCCTGGGGCTCCCTAAGCTGAAGGCCTGGGGCGCCCAATGCCTGGGACTACCAAACCCTAAGGGCCACGGCACCCCAGGCCTGGGGCTCCCAAAGCCTTAGTCCTAGGGCTCACAAGGCCTGGAGCTCCCTAAGCCTAAGGGCCGCGGCGCCCCAGGCCTGGGGCTCCCAAAGCCTAAGGGCTGGGGCGCCCCTGGCCTGGGAGGCCCTAAGCCTAAGGGCTGAGGCGTCCCAAGCCTGGGGCTCCATAAGCCTAAGGGCTGGGGTGCCCCAGGACTGGGGCACCCTAAGCCTAAGGGCTAGGGCGCCCCAGGCCTGGGGCTCCCAAAGCCTAAGGCCTGGGCGCCCAGGTAGGGGCTACCTAAGCCAAAGGGCTGGGGCGCCTCAGGTCAGAGGCTCCTTAAATCTAAGGGCTGGGGCTCACAAGGCCTGGGGCTCCCTAAGCCTAAAGGTCGGGGTGCCCCAGGCCTGGGGCTCCCAAAGCCTAAGTGCTGGGGCACCCCAGGCCTGGGACTCCCTCAGCCTAAGGGCTCGGTCACCCCAGGCCTGTGGCTCCAAAAGCCTAAGGGCTGAGGCGTCCCAAGCCTGGGGCTCCCTAAGCCTAAGGGCTGGGGCTCCCCAGGCCTGGGGCTCCCTAAGCCTAAGGGCTGGGGCGCCCCAAGCCTGGGGGCACCCTAAGCCTAAGGGCTGGGGCGCCCCAGGCTTGGGGCTCCCCCAGCCTAAGGGCTGGAGAGCCCAAGGCCTGGAGATCCCTAAGCCTAAGGGCTGGGGCGCCCCAGGCCTGGGGCTCCCTAAGCCTAAGGGCTGGGACGGCCCAGGTCTGGGGCTCCCAAAGGCTAATGGCTGGGGCGCCCCATGCCTGGGGATCCCAAAGGCTAAGGGCTGGGGCTCGCCAGGCCTGGTGCTCCCTAAGCCAAAGGATTGGGGCGACCCAGGCCTGGGGCTCCCTAATCCTAAGGGCTGGGGCGCTCCAGGCCAGGGGCTCCCTAAATCTAAGGGCTGGGGGTCACCTGGCCTGGGGCTCCCTAAGCCTAATTGCTGGGACGGCCCAAGTGTGGGGCTCCCAAAGGCTAAGGGCTTGGCGCCCCAGGACTGGGGCTCCCTAAGGTTAAGTGCTGGGGCGCCGCAGGCCTGTGGTTCCCTAAGCCTTAGGGCTGGGGCGGCCCAGGCCTGGGGCTCCCTAAGCCTAAGGGCTAGGGCTCCCCAGGGCGGGGGCTCCCAAAGGCTAAGGGCTGGGGCGCCCCATGCCTGGGGATCCCAAAGCCTAACGGCTGCGGCGCCCCAGGCCAGGGGCTCCCAAAACCTAAGGGCTGGGGCGCCCCAGGCCTGGGGCTCCCAAAGCCTAAGGGCTGGGGCGCCCCAGGCCAGAGGCTCCCTAAGCCTATGCGCGGGGGCACCCCAGGCCTGGGGCTCCCTAACCCTAAGGATGGGGCGACCCAGGCCAGGGCTCCCTAAGCCTAAGGGCTGGTGCACCCCAGGTCTGGGGCTCCCTAAGCCTAAGGGCTGGGGCGTCCCAGGCCTGGGGCTTCCTAATCCTATGTGCTGGAGTGCCCCAGGCCAGGGGCTACCTAAGCCTAAGGGCGGGGGCGCCCCAAACCTTGGGCTCCCTAAGCCGAAGGGCTGGGGTACACCAGGCCTATGGCTCCCAAAGCCTAAGGGCTGGGGCGCCCCAGTTCTGGGGCTACCTAAGCCTAAGGGAAGGGGCACCCCAGGCATGGGGATCCCAAAGCCTAAGGACTGGGGCGTCCCTGGCCTGGGCCTCCCTAAGCCTAAGGGCTGCGGCGCCCCAGGCCTGAGGCTCTCTAATCCGAAGGGCTGAGGAGCCCAAGGCCTGGGGATTCCTAAGCCTAAGGGCTGGGACGGCCCAAGCCTGGGGCTCCCTAAGCCTAAGGGCTGGGACAGCCCAAGCCTGGGGCTCCCTAAGGCTAAGTGCTGGTGGGCCCCAGGCCTGGGGGTCCCTAAGCCTTAGGGCTGGGGCGCCCCAGACCTGGGGCTCCCTAAGCCTAAGGCCTGGGACGCCCCAGGCCTGGGGCTCCCTAAGCCTAAGAGCTGGGGCGACCCAGGCCAGGGGCTACCTAAGCCTAAGGGCTGGGGCGCCCCAAAGCTGGGGCCCCCAAAGCCTAAGGGCTAGGCCGCCCCCGGGCTGGGGCTCCCAAAGGGTAAGGGCTGGAGAGCCCCATGCCTGGGGATACCAAAGCCTAAGGGCTGCGGCGCCTCAAGCCTGGGACACCATAAGCCTAAGGGCTGGGGCACCCCAGGCCTGGGGCTCCCTAAACCTAAGGGCTGGGGCGCCCCAGGCCTGGGGCTCCCAAAGCCTAAGGGCTGGGGCTCCCCAGGCCAGGGACTCCATAAGCCTATGGGCTGGGGCACCCCAGGCCTGGGGCTCCCTAACCCTAAGGATTGGGGCGACCCAGCCAGGGCTCCCTAAGCCTAAGTGCTGGAGCGCCCCAGGCCAGGGGCTACTTAAGCCTATGGGCGGGGGCGCCCCAAAACTGGGGCTCCCTAAGCCGAAGGGCTGGGGTGCCCCATGCCTATGGCTCCCAAAGCCTAAGGGCTGTGGCGCCCCAGGTCTGGGGCTACCTAAGCCTAAGGGATGGGGCACCCCAGGCATGGGGATCCCAAAGCCTAAGGGCTGGGTCGCCCCAGGCCTGGGGATCCCAAAGCCTAAGGCCTGGAACGCCCCAAGCCTGGAGATCCCAAAGCCTAAGGGCTGGGTCACCCCAGGCCTGGGGCTCCCTAAGCCTTAGGGCTGGTGCACTCCAGGTCTGGGACTCCCTAAGACTAAGTGCTGGGGCGCCCCAGCCCGGGGATCCCTAAGTCTAAGGGCTGGGGGTCACCAGGCCTGGATTTCCCTAAGCTTAAAGGCTGGGGCGCCCCTGGCCTGGGGCTCCCAAAGCCTAAGGGCTGGGGCACCCCACGCCTGGGGGTCCCTAAGCCTAGGAGTTGGGGTGCCCCAGGCCTGGGGCTCCCAAAGCCTAAGGGCTGTGGCACCCCTGGCCAGGGGCTACAAAAGTCTAATGCCTGGGGCGCCCCAGGCCTGGGGCTCCCAAAGACTAAGGGCTGGGGCGTCCCAGGCCTAGGGCTCCCTCAACCTAAGGGCTGGGCCGCCCAGGCCTGCGCCTCCCTAAGCCTAAGGGCTGGGGCGCCCCAGTCTTGGGGCTCCCTTAGCCTATGTGCTAGGGCGGCCCAGGCCAGGTGCTACCTAATCCTAAGGTCGGGGGCGCCCCAGGCCTGGGGATCCCTAAGACGAAGGGCTGGGGAGCCCCAGGCCTAGGGCTCCCTAAGCATAAGGGCTGGGGGCCCCAGGTCTGGGGCTACCTAATCCTAATGGCTGGGGCGCCGCAGGCCTGGGAATCCCTAAGCCTATGGGCTGGGGCGCCCCAGGCCTGGGGCTCCTAAGCCTAAGGGCTGGGTCGCCCAAGGCCTGGGCTCCCTAAGCCTAAGCGCTGGGCCGCCACAGGCCTGGGGCTCCCAAAGCCTAAGGGCTAGGGCACCCCAGGCCTGGGGCTCCCAAAGCCTAAGGGCTGGGGTGTCCCAGGCCTGGGGCTCACTAAGCCTAACTGCTGGGGCGCCCGAGGCCTGTGGATCCCTAAGCCTAAGGGCTGGGGCGCCCCACGTCTGGGGCACCCTAAGCCTAAGTGCTGGGCCGCCCCAGGCCTGGGGCTTCTAAAACCTTAGGGCTGGGGCGCCCCAGGCCTGGGGCTCCCAAATCCTAAGGGCTGGGGCGGACCAGGTCTGGGGCTACTTAAGCCTAAGGGATGGGGCGCCCCAGGCATGGGGATCCCAAAGCCTAAGGGCTGGGGCGTCCCTGGCCTGGGCCTCCCTAAGCCAAAGGGCGGGGGGCCCCAGGCCTGAGGCTCCCTAAGCCGAAGGGCTGGTGCGCCCCTGGCCTGGGGCTCCCTAAACCTAACGGCTGGGGCGACCCAGGCCAGGGGCTCCCTTAGCCTAAGGGCTGGGTCGACCCAGGCCTGGGGCTCTCAAAGCATAAGGGCTGGGTGCCCCAGGACTGGGGCTCCTTAAGGCTAATGGCTGGGGCTCCCCAGTCCTGGGGCTCCCTAAGCCTAAGGGCTGGGGTACCCCAGGCCTGGGGCTCCCTAAGCCTAAGGGCTTGTGTGCCCCAGGCCTGGGGATACTATCCCTATGCCTAAGTGCTTGGGCGCCCCAGGCCAGGGGCTACCTAAGTCTAATGGCGGTTGTGCCCCAAACCTGGGGCTCCCTAAGCCGAAGGGCTGGGGTGACCCAGTCCTATGGCTCCCAAAGCCTAAGGGCTGGGGCGCCCCGCCAGGGGCTACCTAAGCCTAAGGGCGGGGTCACCCGTGGCCTGGGGCTCCCAAAGCCTAAGGGCTGGGGCGCCCGAGGTCTGGGGCTACCTAAGCATAAGGGCTGGGGCACACCAGGTCTGGGGTTCCCAATCCTAAGGGCTGGGGCGCTCCAGGCTTGGGGCTCCCTAAACCTAAGGGCTGGGGCGCCCCAGGCCTAGGCCTCCCTAATCCTAAGGGCTGGGCCGCCACAGGCCTGGGGCTCCAAAGCCTAAGGGCTGGGGCGCCCCAGGCTGGGGTTCCCAAAGCCTAAGGGCGGGAGCGCCCCAGGCCAGGGGCTTCCTAAACCTATGGGCTGGGGAGCCCCAGGCCTGTGGCTCCCTAAGCCTAAGGATTGGGGCGACTCAGGCCTGGAGCTCCCTAAGCCTAAGGGCTGTGGCGCCCCAGGCCTGGGGCTCCCTAAGCCTAAGGGCTGGGGGTCACCTGGCCGTGGGCTCCCTAAGCCTAAGGGCTGGGGCGGCCCAGGCCTGGGGCACCCAAAGCCTAAGGGCGGGGGAGCCCCCGGCCTGGGTCTCCCTAAGGCTAAGGGGTGAAGCGACCCATGCCTGGGACTCCCTGAGCCTAAGGGCTAGGGAGCCCGAGGCCTTGGTCTCCCAAAACCTAAGGGCTGGGGCGCCCGAGGTCTGGGGCTTCCAAAGCCTAAGGCTTGGGGCGCCCCAGGACAGGGGCTCCCTATGCCTAAGGGCTGGGGCGCCCGAGGCCTGGGGCTCCCAAAGGCTAAGGGCTTGGACGCCCCAGGCCTGGAGCTCCCAAAGGCGAAGAGCTGGGACGCCCCAGGCCTGGGGCTCCATGAGCATAAGTGCTGGGGCGCCCCAGGCCAGGGGCTACCTAAGCCGAAGGGCGGGGGCGCCCTTGGCCTGGGGCTCCTAAAGCCTAAGGGCTGGGGCGCCCGAGGTCTGGGGCTACCTAAGCCTAAGGGCTGGGGCGCCCCAGATCTGGGGCTCCCAAATCCTAAGGGCTGGGGTGCCTCAGGCCTGGAGCTCCCTAAACATAAGGGCTGGGGGGCCCCAACCTGGGGCTCCCTAAGCATAAAGGCTGGGGCGCCACTGGCCTGGGGCTCCCTAAGCCTAAGTGCTGGGGCGCCCCAAGCCTGGAGCTCCCAAAGCATAAGGGCTGGGCGCCCCAGGCTTGGGGCTCCCTAAAGCTAAGGGCTGGGGCACCCCAGGCCGGGGGCTCCCAAATCCTAAAGGCTGGGGCGTCCTAGGCCTGGGGCTCACTAAGCCTAACTACTGGGGCGCCCCAGGCCAGGGCGTACCTAAGCCTAAGGGCTGGGGCGCCCCAGGCCCGGGGCTCCCAAAGGTAAGGGCTGGGGCGCCCCATGCCTGGGGATCCCAAAGCCTAAGGGCTGCGGTGCCCCAAGCCTGGGGCACCATAAGCCTAAGGGCTGGGGCGCTCCAGGCCTGGGGCTACCAAACCCTAAGGGCTGGGGCGCCCTAGGCCTGGGGCTCCCTAAGCCTATGAGTTGGGGCGACCGACCCAGCCCTTAGGCTAAGGGAGCCCCAGGCGTGGGGATCTCTAAGTCTAAGAGCTGGGGGTCACCTGGCCTGGGGCTCCCTAAGCCTAAGGTCTGGGGCGGCATAGGCCTGGGGCACCCAAAGCCTAAGGGTGGGGGCGCCCCAGGCCAGGGGCTCCCAAAGCCTATGGGCAGGGGTGCCCCAGGCCTATGGCTCCCAAAGCCTAAGGGCTGGGGCGGACCAGGTCTGGGGCTACTTAAGACTAAGGGATGGGGCGCCCCAGGCATGGGGATCCCAAAGCCTAAGGGCTGGGGCGTCCTTGTCCTGTGCCTCCCTAAGGCAAAGGGCGGGGGCGCCCCAGGCCTGAGGCTCCCTAAGCCGAAATGCTGGTGCGCCCCTGGTCTTGGGCTCCCTAAACCTAACGGCTGGGGCGCCCCACGCCTTGGGCTCCCTTAGCCTAAGGGCTGGGTCGCCCCAGGCTTGAGGCTCCCAAAGCATAAGGGCTGGGTGCCCCAGGACTGGAGCTCCTTAAGGCTAAGGGCAGGGGCTCCCCAGTCCTGGAGCTCCCTAAGCCTAAGGGCTGTGGCGCCCCAGGCCTGGGGCTCCCTAAGCCTAAGGGCTGGGCCGCCACAGGCCTGGGGCTCCCAAAGCCTAAGGACTGGGGCACCCCAGCCTGAGGTTCCCAAAGCCTAAGTGCAGTAGCGCCCCAGGCCAGGGGCTTCCAAAACCTATGGGCTGGGGCGCCCCAGGCCTGTGGCTACCTAAACCTAAGGATTGGGGCGACTCAGGCCTGGGGCTCCCTAAGACTAAGGGCTGTGGCGAACCAGGCCTGGGGCTCTCTAAGCCAAAGGGCGGGAGACCCCCAGGCCTGGGGCTCACAAAGCCTAAGGGCTGTGGCGCCCCAGGCCGGTGGCTCCCTAAGACTAAGTGCTGGGGCGCCCCAGGCCACGGGCTACCTAAGCCTTAGGGCGAGGGCGCCACAGGCCTGGGGCTTTTAAGCCTAAGTGCTTAGGCGCCCCAGGCCTGGGGCTCCGAAAGCCTAAGGGCTGGGTCGCGCCAGGCCTGGGGATCCCAACGCCTACAGCCTGGAGCGCCCTAGGCCTGGGGATCCCAAAGCCTAAGGGCTGGGGCGCCCCAGGCCTGGGGCTCCCTAAGCCTTAGGGCTGGCGCACTCCAGGACTGGGACTCCCTAAGACTTAGTGCTGGGGCGCCACAGGCCAGGGGATCCCTAAGTCAAAGGGCTGGGGGTCACCAGGCCTGGAGGTCCGTAAGCCTAAGGGCTGGGGTGCCCCAGTCTTGGGGCTGCAAAAGCCTAAGGGCTGGGGCGCCACAGCGCTGGGGCCCCCTAAGCCTAAGTGCTGGGGCGCCCCAAGCCTGGAGCTCCCAAAGCATAAGGGCTGGGCGCCCCAGGCTTGGGGCTCCCTATGCTAAGGCCTGAGGCGCCCCAGTCCGGGGCTCCCAAATCCTAAAGGCTGGGGCGTCCCAGGCCTGAGGCTCACTAAGCCTAACTGCTAGGGCGCCCCAGGCCTTGGGCTCCCAAAGCCTAAGGGGTGGAGCACCCCAGGCCTGGGGCTCCCTAAGCCAAAGGGCTGGGGCACCCCAGGACAGGGGCTCCCTAAGCCTAAGGGCTGTGGCGCCCCCGGCCTTTGGCTCCCTAAGCCTAAGGGATGGGGCGCCCGAGGCCTGGAGCTCCCTAAGCCTAAGGGCTGGGGCACCCCAGGACAGGGGCTCCCTAAGCCTAAGGGCTGGGGCACCCCAGGACAGGGGCTCCCTATGCCTAAGGGCTGGGACGCCCCTGACCTAGAGTCCCAAAACCTAAGGGCTGGGGCGCCCGAGGCCTCGGGTTCCCAAAGGCTAATGGCGGGGGCACCCCAGGCCTGGGGCTCCCTAAGCAAAAGGGATGGGGCGCCCCAGGCCTGGGGCTCCCAAATCCTAAGGGCTGCGGCGCCCCAGTCCTGGGTTCCCTAAGCCTAAGGGCTGGGGCTCCCCAGACCTGGGGCTCCCTTAGCCTAAGGCCTGCGGCGCCCCAGGCCTGGGGTTCCCAAAGCCTAAGGGCTGGGGCACCCCAGGCCTGGGGCTCCCAAAGGCTAAGGGCTGGGGCGCCCCATGCTTTGGGCTCCCAAAGGCTAAGGGCAGGGATGCCCCAGGCCTGGGGCTCTCTAAGCCGAAGGTCTGGGGCGCCCCAGGCATGGGGCTCCCAAATCCTAAGGGCTGGGTCGCCCCAGTCCTGGGTTCCCTAAGCCTAAGGCCTAGGGCGCCCCAGGCCTGGGGCTCCCTAAGCCTAAGGGCTGGGGCGCCCCAGGCCTGCGGCTCCCTAAGGCTAATGGCTGCGGTGCCTCAGGCCTGGGGATCCCTAAGTCTAAGGGCTGGGGTGCCCAAGGCCTGGGGCTTTAAAGCCTAAGAGCTGGGGCGCCCCAGGCCTGGGGCTCCGAAAGCCTAAGGGCTGGAGTGCCCCAGGCCAGGGGATCCCAAAACCTAAGGGCTTGGGCGCCCCAGGTCTGGGGCTCCCTAGGCCTTAAGGTTGGCGCACTCCAGGCCTGGGACTCCCTAAGACTTAGTGCTGGGGCGCCCCAGGCCAGGGGATCCCTAAGTCTAAGGGCTGGGGGTCAACAGGCCTGGAGGTCCCTAAGTCTAAGGGCTGGGGCGCCCCTGGCCTGGGGCTCCCTAAGCCTAAGGGCTAGGGCGCCCCAGGCCTGGGGGACCCAAAGCCTAAGGGCTGGGGTTTCCAAGCGCAGGGGCTCCCAAAGCATAAGAGCTGGGGCGCCACAGGCTTGGGGCTCCCAAAGCATAAGGGCTGGGCGCCCCAGGACTGTGGCTCCCTAAGGCTAAGTGCTGGGGCGCCCCAGGCCAGGGGCTACCCAAGCCTAAGTGTGGGGGCGCCCCAAAACTGGGGCTCCCTAAGCCGAAGGGCTGGGGTGCCCCAGGCCTATGGCTCCGAAAGCTAAAGAGCTGTGGCGCCCCAGGCCTGGGGCTCCGAAAGCCTAAGGGCTGGGTCGCCCCAGTCCTGGGGATCCCAAAGCCTAAGGGATGGGGCGCCCCAGGCCTGGGGCTCCCTAAGCCTTAGGGCTGGCGAACTCCAGGCCTGGGACTCCCTAAGACTTAGTGCTGGGGCGCCCCAGGCCAGGGGATCCCTAAGTCTAAGGGCTGGGTGTCACCAGGCCTGGAGGTCCCTAAGTCTAAGGGCTGGGGCGCCCCTGGCCTGGGGCTCCCAAAGCCTAAGGGCTGGGGCGCCCCAGGACTGTGGCTCCCTAAGGCTAAATGCTGGGGTGCCCCAGGCCAGGGGCTACCTAAGCCTAAGTGTGGTGGCGCCCCAAAACTGGGGCTCCCTAAGCCGAAGGGCTGGGGTGCCCCAGGCCTATGGCTCCCGAAGCCTAAGGGCTGTGGCACCCCTGGTCTGGGGCTCCTTAAGCCTATGGGCTGGGGTGCCCGAGACCTGGGGCTCCTTAAGCCTAATGGCTGGGGCTCCCCAGGCCTGGGGTTCCTTAAGCCTAAGGGCTGGGGCGCCCCAGGCCTGGGGCTCCCTATGCCTAAGTGCTGTGGCGCCCCAGGCCAGGAGCTACCTAATCCCAAGGGCGTGGGCGCCCCAGGCCTGGGGCTCCCTAAGCCTTAGGACTGGCGCAATCCAGGACTGGGACTCCCTAAGACTTAGTGCTGGGATGCCACAGGCCAGGGGATCCCTAAGTCTAAGGGCTGGGGGTCACCAGGCCTGGAGGTCCGTAAGTCTAAGGGCTGGGGCACCCCTGGCCTGTGGCTCCCAAAGCCTAAGGGCTGGGGCGCCCCAGGCCTGCGGGTCCCTAAGCCTAGGGGCTGGGGTGCCCCAGAGCTGGGGCTCCCTAACCTAAGGGCTGGGGCACCCCAGGCCTGGGGCTCCCAAAGCATAAGGGCTGGGCGCACCAGGACTATGGCTCCCTAAGGCTAAGTGCAGGGGCGTCCCAGGCCAGGGGCTACCTAAGCCTAAGGGTGGGGGCGCCCCAAAACTGGGGCTCCCTAAGCAGAAGGGCTGGGGTGCAGCAGGCTTATGGCTCCCAAAGCCTAAGGGTTGTGGCACCCCAGGTCTGGGGCTACCTAAGCCTAAGGGATGGGGCGCCCCAGGCATGAGGATGCCAAAGCCTAAGGGCTGGGGCGCCCCAGACTTGGGGCTCCCTTAGCCTAAGGCCTGGGGCGCTCCAAGCCTGGGGTTCCCAAAACCTAAGTGCTGCGGCGCCCCAGGCCATGGGCTACCTAAGCCTGAGGGCGAGGGCGCCCCAGGCCTGGGGCTCCCTAAGCCGAAGGTCTGGGGCGCCCCATGCATGGGGATCCCAAATCCTAAGGGCTGGGTCGCCCCATTCCTTGGTTCCCGAAGCTTAAGGGCTAGGGCTCCCCAGGCCTGGGGCTCCGAAAGCCTAAGGGCTGGGTCGCCCCAGGCCTGGGGATCCCAAAGCCTAAGGGCTGGAGCGCCACAGAACTGGGGATCCCAAAGCCTAAGGACTGGGGCGCCCCAGGCCTGGGGCTCCCTAAGCCTTAGGGCTGGCGCACTCCAGGCCTGGGACTCCCTAAGACTTAGTGCTGGGGCGCACCTGGTCAGGGGATCCCTAATTCTAAGGGCTGGGGGTCACCAGGCTTGGAGGTCCCTAAGCCTAAGGGCTGGGGCGCCCCTGGCCTGGTGCTCCCAAAGCCTAAGGGCTGGGGCACCCCAGGCCTGGGGGTCCCTAAGCCTAGGGGCTGGGGTGCCCCAGGCTTGGGGCCCCAATAGCGTAAGGGATGGGGCGCCCCAGCCCTGGGGTTAGCTAACCTAAGGGCTGTGGCGACCCAGGTCTGGGGCTCCATAAGCCTAAGGGCTGGGTCGCCGATGCCTGAGGCTCCTTAATCCTAAGGGCTGGGGCGCCCCAGGCCTGGGGCTCCCAAATCCTAAGGGCTGCGGCGCCCCAGTCCTGGGTTTCCTAAACCTAAGGGCTGAGGCGCACCAGACCTGGGTCTCCCTTAGCCTAAGGCCTGGGGCGCCCCAGTCCTGGGGTTCCCAAAGCGTAAGGGCTGGGGCGCCCCAGGCCTGTGGCTCCCAAAGCCTAAGAGCTGGGGCGCCCCAGGCCTGGGGGGCCCTAAGCCTAGGGGCTGGGGTGCCCCAAGCCTGGGGCTCCCGAAGGCTAAGGGCTGGGGCGCCCCAGCCCTGGGACTCCCTAACCTAAGGGCTGGGGCGACCCAGGTCTTGGGCTCCCTAAGCCTAAGGGCTGGTTCGCCCTATGCCTCGGGCTCCTTAAGCCTATGGGCTGGGGTGCCCGAGACCTGGGGCTCCTTAAGCCTAATGGCTGGGGCTCCCCAGGCCTGGGGTTCCTTAAGCCTAAGGGCTGGGGCGCCCCAGGCCTGGGGCTCCCTATGCCTAAGTGCTGTGGCGCCCCAGGCCAGGAGCTACCTAAGCCCAAGGGCGTGGGCGCCCCAGGTCAGGGGCTCCCTAAGCCGAAGGGCAGAGGTGCCCCAGTCATGGGGCTCCCAAAGCCTAAAGGCTGAGACTCCCCGGGTCTGGGGATACCTAAGCCTAAGGGCTGGGCCAGCCCAGGCCTGGGGCTCCCAAATCCTAAGGGATGGGTCGCCCCAGTCCTGGGTTCACTAAGCCTAAGGGCTGAGGCGCCCCAGGCCTGGGGCTCCCTAAGCCTAAGGGCTGGGGCGCCCTAGGCCTGGGGTACCCAAAACTTAAGGGCTGGGGCGCCCCAGGCCTGGGGCTCCCAAAGCCTAAGAGCTGGGGCGCCCAGGCCTCGGGCTCCCAAAGCATAAGGGCTGGCCGCCCGAGGATTGTGGCTCCCTAAGGCTAAGTGGTGGGGCGCCCCAGGCCAAGGGCTACCTAAGCCTAAGGGTGGGGGCGCCCCAAATTGGGGCTCCCTATGCCGAAGGGCTGGGGTGCCCCAGGCTTTTGGCTCCCAAAGCCTAAGGGCTGTGGCGCCCCAGGTCTGGGGCTACCTAAGCCTAAGGGATGGGGCGCCCCAGGCATGGGGATGCCAAAGCCTAAGGGCTGCGGCGTCCCTGGCCTGTGCCTCCCTAAGCGTAAGGGCGGGGGCGCCCCAGGCCTGAGGCTCCCTAAGCCGTTGGGCTGGGGCGCCCAATGCCTGGGGATCCCTAAGCCTAAGGGCTAGGTCGCCGCAGGCCTGGGGCTCTCTAAGCCTAAGTGCTGGGACGGCCCTCGCCTGGGGTTCCCAAAGGCTAAGGCCTGGGGCGCCCCATGCCTGAGGCTCCCAAAAGAGACCCCCAGGCCTGGGGCTCCCAAAGCCTAAGGGCTGGGGCACCCCGGTCTGGGGCTACCTAAGCCTAAGGGCTAGGGCGCCCCAGGCCTGGGGCTCCCAAATCTTAAGGGCTCCGGCGCCCCAGTCCTGGGTTCCCTAAGCCTAAGGGCAGGGGCGCCAGAGACCTGGGGCTCCCTAAGCCTAAGAGCTGGGGCGCCCCAGGCCTTGGGCTCCCAAAGCATACGGCCTTGGCGCCCCAGGACTGTGGCTCCCTAAGGCTAAGTGCTGGGGCGTCCCAGGCCAGGGGCTACTTAAGCCTAAGGACGGGGGCGCCCCAAAACTTCGGCTCCCTAAGCCGAAGGGCTGGGGTGCCCCAGGCCTATGGCTCCCAAACTCTATGGGCTGTGGCGCCCCAGGTCTGGGGTTACCAAGCTTAAGTGATGGATCGCCCCAGGCATGGGGATGCCAAAGCCTAAGTGCTGGGGCGTCCCTGGCCTGTGCCTCCCTAAGCCTAAGGGCGGGGGCGCCCCAGGCCTGAGGCTCCCTAAGCCGATGGGCTTGGGCGCCCCAGTCCTGGGTTCCCTACGCCTAAGGCCTGGGGCGCCTCAGGCCTGTGGCTCCCAAAGCCAAGAGCTGGGGCGCCCCAGGCTTGGGGCTCCCAAAGGATAAGGGCTGGGGCGCCCCAGGCCTGGGGATCCCAAAGGCTAAGGGCTGGGACGCCCCAGGCCGGTGGCTCCCTAAGCCGAAGGTCTGGGGAGCCCCATGCATGGGGCTCCCAAATCCTAAGGGCTGGGTCGCCTTAGTCCTGGAGGTCCCTAAGCCTAAGGTCTGGGGCTCCCAAAGCCTAAGGGCTGGGGCGCCCCAGGCATGGGGCTCCCTAAGCCATAGAGCTGGCGTACTCCAGGCCTGGGACTCCCTAAGAATTAGTGTTGGGGCGCCCCAGGCCAGGGGATCCCGAGTCTAAGGGCTGGGGGTCACCAGGCCTGGAGGTCCCTAAGCCTAACAGCTGGGGCGCCCCTGGCCTGGGGCTCCCAAAGCCTAAGGGCTGGGGCGATCCAGGCCTGGGGATCCCAAAGCCTAAGGGCTGGAGCGCACAGGCCTGGGTATCCCAAAGCCTAAGTGCTGGGGCACCCCAGGCCTGGGGCTCCCTAAGCCTTAGGGCTGGAGCACTCCAGGCCTGGGACTCCCTAAGACTTAGTGCTGGGGCGCCCCAGGCCAGGGGATCCCTAAGTCTAAGGGCTGGGGGTCACCAGGCCTGGAGGTCCCTAAGACTAATGGGTGGGGCTCCCCAGGCCCGGGGCTCCTTAAGCCTAAGGGCTTTTGCGCCCCAGGCCTGGGGCTCCCTATGCCTAAGTGCTGTGGCACCCCAGGTCAGGAGCTACCTAAGCCCAAGGGCGTGGGCGCCCCAGGTCAGGGGCTCCCTAAGCCAAAGGGCAGGGGTGCCCCAGGCATGGGGCTCCCAAAGCCTAAAGGCTGGGGCTCCCCGGGTCTGGGGCTACCTAAGCCTAAGGGCTGGGCCAGCCCAGGCCTGGGGCTCCCAAATCCTAAGGGATGGGGCGGCCCAGTCCTGGGTTCACTAAGCCTAAGGGCTGGGGCGCCCCAGGCCACGGGCTACCTAAGCCTAAGGGCAGGGCGCCCCAAGCCTGGGGCTACCTAAGCCTAAGGGATGGGGCGCCCTGGCAGTGGGATGCCAAAGCCTAAAGACTGGGGCGTCCCTGGCCTGTGCCTCCCTAAGCCTAAGGGCAGGGGCGCCCCAGGCCTGAGGCTCCCTAAGCCGATGTGCTGGGGCGCCTAAGGCCTGGGGATCCCTAAGCCTAAGAGCTAGGTCGCCCCAGGCCTGTGGCTCCCTAAGCCTACGTGCTGGGACGGCCCAGGCCTGGGGTTCCCAAAGGCTAAGGGCTGGGGCGCCCCATGCCTGGGGCTCCCAAACGACAAGGGCTGGTACGCCCCAGGCCAGTGGCTCCCTAAGCCTAAGTGCTGGGGCGCCCCAGGCCACGGGCTACCTAAGCCTAAGGGCAGGGCGCCCCAAGCCTGGGGCTCCCTAAGGCTAAGGGCTGGGGTGCCTGGGGCTCCCTAAGGGTAAGGGCTGGGGCGCCCAAGGCCTGGGGCTTTTAAGCCTTAGGGCTGGCCGCCCCAGGCCTGGGGCTCCGAAAGCTTAAGGGCTTGAGCATCCAAAGCCTGGGGATCCCAAAGCCTAAGGGCTGGGGCGCCCTAAGCCTGGGGCTCCCTAAGCCTTAGGGCTGGCGCACTCCAGGCCTGGGACTCCCTAAGACTTAGTGCTGGGGCGCCCCAGGCCAGGGGATCCCTAAATCTAAGGGCTGGGGGTCACCAGGCCTGGAGGTCCCTAAGCTGGGGCGCCACAGGCTTGGGGCTCCGAAAGCATAAGGGCGGGGCGCCCCATACCTGTGGCTCCCTAAGGCTAATTGCTGGGGCGCCCCAGGCCAGGGGTACCTAAGCCTAAGGATGGGGGCGCCCCAAAACTGGGGCTCCCTAAGCCGAAGGGCTGGGGAGCCCCAGGCCTATGGCTCCCAAAGCCAAAGAGCTGTGGCGCCCAAGGCCTGGGGCTCCGAAAGCCTAAGGGCTGGGTCGCCCCAGGCCTGGGGATCCCAAAGCCTAAGGGCTGGAGCGCCCCTAGCCTGGGGATTCCAAAGCCTATGGGATGGGGCGCCCCAGGCCTGGGGCTCCCTAAGCCTTAGCGCTGGCGCACTCCAGGCCTGGGACTCCCTAAGACTTAGTGCTGGGGCGCCCCAGGCCAGGGGATCCCTAAGTCTAAGGGCTGGTTGTCACCAGGCCTGGAGGTCCCTAAGCCGAAGGGCTGGGGCGCCCCTGGTCTGGGGCTCCCAAAGCCTAGGGGCTGGGGTGCCCCAGTTTTGGGGCTCCATAAGCCTAAGGGCTGGGGCGCCCCAGCGCTGGGGCTCCCTAACATAAGGGCTTGGGCGACCCAGGTTTGGGGCTCCCTAAGCCTAAGGGCTGGGTCACCCGATGCCTGGGGCTCCTTAAGCGTAAGGGCTGGGGCGCCCCAGGCCTGGGGCTCCCAAATCCTAAGGGCTGAGGCGCCACTGTCCTGGGTTCCCTAAGCCTAAGGGCTGGGGCGCTCCAGACCTGGGGCTCACTTAGCTTAAGGGCTGGGGCGCCCCAGGTCTGGGGTTCCCAAAGCCTAAGGGCTGGGGCGCCCCAGACCTGTGGCTTCCAAAGCGTAAGTGCTGGGGCGCCCCAGGCCTGGGGCTCCCAAAGGTGAAGGGCTGGGGCGCCCCATGCCTGGGGCTCCCAAAGGCCAAGGGCTGGTACGCCCCAGGCCGGTGGCTCCCTAAGCCTAAGGGCTTTGGCGCCCCAGGCCACGGGCTACCTAAGCCTAAGGGCTGGGGTGCCCCAAGCCTGGGGCTCCCAAAGGCTAAGGGCTGGGGCCCCCAAGGCCTGGGACTTTTAAGCCTAAGGGTTTGGGCGCCCCAGGCCTGGGGCTCCGAAAGCCTAAGGGCTGGAGCACCCCAGGCCTGGGGATCCCAAAGCTTAAGGGCTTGGGCGCCCCAAGCCTGGGGCTCCCTAAGCCTTAGGGCTAGCGCACTCCAGGCCTGGGACTCCCTAAGACTTAGTGCAGGGGAGCCCCAGGCCAGGGGATCCCTAAGTCTAAGGGCTGGGGGTCACCAGGCCTGGAGGTCCCTAAACCTAAGGGCTGGGGCGCCTCTGGCCTGGGGCTCCCAAAGCCTAAGGGCTCGGGCGCCCCAGGCCTGGGGGTCCCTAAGCCTAGAGGCTGGGGTGCCCCAGGCTTGGGGCTCCAAAAGCCTAAGAGCTGGGGCGCCCCAGGCCTGGGTTCTCTTAGCGTAAGGGCTAGGGCTCCCAAGGCCTGGGGCTTTTAAGCCTAAGTGCTGGGGCGCCCCAGGCCTGGGGCTCCGAAAGCCTAAGGGCTGGGTCGCCCCAGGCCTGGGGATACCAAAGCCTAAGGGCTGGAGCGCCCCAGGCCTGGGGTTCCCAAAGCCTAATGGCTGGAGCGCCCCAGGCATGGAGCTCCCTAAGCCATAGGGCTGGCGCACTCCAGGCCTGGGACTCCCTAAGAATTAGTGCTGGGGCGCCCCAGGCCAGGGGATCCCGAGTCTAAGGGCTGGGGGTCACCAGGCCTGGAGGTCCCTAAGCCTAACGGCTGGGGCGCCCCTGGCCTGGGGCTCCCAAAGCCTAAGGGCTGGGGCGACCCAGGCCTGGGGATCCCAAAGCCTAAGGGCTGGAGTGCACAGGCCTGGGTATCCCTAAGACTTATTGCTGGGGCGCCCCAGGCCAGGGGATCCCTAAGTCTAAGGGCTGGGGGTCACCAGGCCTGGAGGTCCCTAAACCTAATGGGTGGGGCTCCCCAGGCCTGGGGCTCCTTAAGCCTAAGGGCTTTTGCGCCCCAGGCCTGGGGCTCCCTATGCCTAAGTGCTGTGGCGCCCCAGGCCAGAAGCTACCTAAGCCCAAGGGCGTGGGCGCCCCAGGTCAGGGGCTCCCTAAGCCGAAGGGCAGGGGTGCCCCAGGCATGGGGCTCCCAAAGCCTAAAGGCTGGGGCTCCCTGGGTCTGGGGCTACCTAAGCCTAAGGGCTGGGCCACCCCAGGCCTGGGGCTCCCAAATCCTAAGGGATGGGGCGCCACAGTCCTGGGTTCACTAAGCCTAAGGGCTGGGGCGCCCCAGGTCTTGGGCTACCTAAGCCTAAGGGATGGGGCGCCCTGGCAGTGGGATGCCAAACCTAAAGACTGGGGCGTCCCTGGCCTGTGCCTCCCTAAGCCTAAGGGCGGGGGCGCCCCAGGCCTGAGGCTCCCTAAGCCGATGTGCTGGGGAGCCTAAGGCCTGGGGATCCCTAAGCCTAAGAGCTAGGCCGCCCCAGGCCTGTGGCTCCCTAAGCCTACGTGCTGGGACGGCCCAGGCCTGGGGTTCCCAAAGGCTAAGGGCTGGGGCGCCCCATGCCTGGGGCTCCCAAAGGCTAATGGCGGGGGTACTCCAGGCCTGGGGCTCCCTAAGCCAAAGGGCTGGGGCGCCCCAGGCCTGGGGCTCCCAAATCCTAAGGGCTGCGGCGCCCCAGTCCTGGGTTCCCTAAGCCTAAGGGCTGGGGCGCCCCAGACCTGGGGCTCCCTTAGCCTAAGGCCTGCGGCGCCCCAGGCCTGGGGTTCCCAAATCCTAAGGGCTGGGGCACCCCAAGCCTGGGGCTCCCAAAGGCTAAGGGCTGGGGCTCCCCTTGCTTGGGGCTCCCAAAGGCTAAGGGCAGGGACGCCCCAGGCCTGGGGCTCTCTAAACCGAAGGACTGGGGCGCCCCATGCATGGGGCTCCCAAATCCTAAAGGCTGGGTCGCCCCAGTCCTGGGTTCCCTAAGCCTAAGGGATAGGGCGCCCCAGGCCTGGGGCTCCCTAAGCCTAAGGGCTGGGGCGCCCCAGGCCTGCGGATCCCTAAGGCTAAGGGCTGCGGTGCCTCAGGTCTGGGGCTCCCTAAGCTTAAGGGCTGGGGTGCCCAAGGCCTGGGGCTTTAAAGCCTAAGAGCTGGGGCGCCCCAGGCCTGGGGCTCCGAAAGCCTAAGGGCTGGAGTGCCCCAGGCCAGGGGTTCCCAAAACCTAAGGGCTGGGGCGCCCCAGGTCTGGGGCTCCCTAAGCCTTAAGGCTGGCGCACTCCAGGCCTCGGACTCCCTAAAACTTAGTGCTGGGGCGCCCCGGCCAGGGGATCCCTAAGTCTAAGGGCTGGGGGTCACCAGGCCTGGAGGTCCCTAAGCCTAAGGGCTGGGGCGCCCCTGGCTTGGGGCTCCCTCAGCCTAAGGGCTGGGGCGCCCCAGGCCTGGGGGACCCAAAGCCTAAGGGCTGGGGCTTCCAAGCCCAGGGGCTCCCAAAGCCTAAGACCTGGGGCGTCACAGGCTTGGGGCTCCCAAAGCATAAGGGCTGGGCGCCCCAGGACTGTGGCTCCCTAAGGCTAAGTGCAGGGGCGCCCCAGGCCAGGGGCTACCTAAGCCTAAGGGTGGGGGCGCCCCAAAACTGAGGCTCCCTAAGCCGAAGGGCTGGGGTGCCCCAGGCCTATGGCTCCCAAAGCCTAAGAGCTGTGGCGGCCCAGGCCTGGGGCTCCGAAAGCCTAAGGGCTGGGTCGCCCCAGGCCTGGGGATCCCAAAGCCTAAGGGCTGGAGCGACCCAGGCCTGGGGATCCCATAGCCTAAGGGATGGGGCACCCCAGGCCTGGGGCTCCCTAAGCCTTAGGGCTGGCGCACTCCAGGCCTGGGACTCCCTAAGCCTTAGTGCTGGGGCGCCCCAGGCCAGGGGATCCCTAAGTCTAAGGGCTGGTTGTCACCAGGCCTGGAGGTCCCTAAGCCTAAGGGCTGGGGCGACCTAGGACTGTGGCTCCCTAAGGCTAAGTGCTGGGGCGCCCCAGGCCAGGGGCTACCTAAGCCTAAGTGTGGGGGTGGCCCAAAACTGGGGCTCCCTAATCCGAAGGGCTGAGGTGGCCCAGGCCTATGGCTCCCGAAGCCTAAGGGCTGTGGCGCCCCAGGTCTGGGGCTACCTAAGCCTAAGGGATGGGGCGACCCAGGCCTGTGGCTCCCTAAGCCTAAGAGCTGGGGCGCCCCATGCCTGGGGCTCCCAAAGGCTAAGGGCGGGGGCACCCCAGGCATGGGGCTCCCTAAGCCAAAGGGCGGGGGCGCCCCAGGCCAGGGGATCCCAACGCCTAAGGGCTGGTGCGCACAGGCCTGGGTATCCCTAAGACTTATTGCTGGGGCGCCCAAGGCCAGGGGATCCCTAAGTCTAAGGGCTGGGGGTCACCAGGCCTGGAGGTCCCTAAGCCTAATGGGTGGGGCTCCCCAGGCCTGGGGCTCCTTAAGCCTAAGGGCTTTTGCGCCCCAGGCCTGGGGCTCCCTATGCCTAAGTGCTGTGGCGCCCCAGGCCAGAAGCTACCTAAGCCCAAGGGCGTGGGCGCCCCAGGTCAGGGGCTCCCTAAGCCGAAGGGCAGGGGTGCCCCAGGCATGGGGCTCCCAAAGCCTAAAGGCTGGGGCTCCCTGGGTCTGGGGCTACCTAAGCCTAAGGGCTGGGCCACCCCAGGCCTGGGGCTCCCAAATCCTAAGGGATGGGGCGCCCCAGTCCTAGGTTCACTAAGCCTAAGGGCTGGGGCACCCCAGGTCTGGGGCTACCTAAGCCTAAGGGATGGGGCGCCCTGGCAGAGGGATGCCAAAGCCTAAAGCCTGGGGCGTCCCTGGCCTGTGCCTCCCTAAGCCTAAGGGCGGGGGCGCCCCAGGCCTGAGGCTCCCTAAGCCGATGTGCTGGGGCGCCTAAGGCCTGGGGATCCCAAAGCCTAAGAGCTAGGCCGCCCCAGGCCTGTGGCTCCCTAAGCCTACGTGCTGGGACCGCCCAGGCCTGGGGTTCCCAAAGGCTAAGGGCTGGGGCGCCCCAAGCCTGGGGCGCCCAAAGGCTAATGGCGGGGGTACCCCAGGCCTGGGGCTCCCTAAGCCAAAAGGCTGGGGCGCCCCAGGCCTGGGGCTCCCAAATCCTAAGGGCTGCGGCGCTCCAGTCCTGGGTTCCCTAAGCCTAAGAGCTGGGGCACCCCAGGCCTGGGGCTCCCAAAGGCTAAGGGCTGGGGCGCCCCTTGCTTGGGGCTCCCAAAGGCTAAGGGCAGGGACGCCCCAGGCCTGGGGCTCTCTAAGCCAAAGGTCTGGGGCGCCCCATGCATGGGGCTCCCAAATCCTAAAGGTTGGGTCGCCCCAGTCCTGGGTTCCCTAAGCCTAAGGGATAGGTCGCCCCAGGCCTGGGGCTCCCTAAGCCTAAGGGCTGGGGCGCCCCAGGCCTGCGGCTCCATAAGGCTAAGGGCTGCGGTGCCTCAGGCCTGGGGCTCCCTAAGCTTAAGGGCTGGGGTGCCCAAGGCCTGGGGCTTTAAAGCCTAAGAGCTGGGGCGCCCCAGGCCTGGGGCTCCGAAAGCCTAAAGGCTGGAGTGCCCCAGGCCAGGGGTTCCCAAAACCTAAGGGCTGGGGCGCCCCAGGTCTGGGGCTCCCTAAGCCTTAAGGCTGGCGCACTCCAGGCCTCGGACTCCCTAAAACTTAGTGCTGGGGCGCCCCGGCCAGGGGATCCCTAAGTCTAAGGGCTGGGGGTCACCAGGCCTGGAGGTCCCTAAGCCTAAGGGCTGGGGCGCCCCTGGCTTGGGGCTCCCTCAGCCTAAGGGCTGGGGCGCCCCAGGCCTGGGGGACCCAAAGCCTAAGGGCTGGGGCTTCCAAGCCCAGGGGCTCTCAAAGCCTAAGACCTGGGGCGTCACAGGCTTAGGGCTCCCAAAGCATAAGGGCTGGGCGCCCCAGGACTGTGGCTCCCTAAGGCTAAGTGCTGGGGTGCCCCAGGCCAGGGGCTACCTAAGCCTAAGGGTGCGCCCCAAAACTGGGGCTCCCTAAGCCGAAGGGCTGGGGTGCCCCAGGCCTATGGCTCCCAAAGCCTAAGAGCTGTGGCGGCCCAGGCCTGGGGCTCCGAAAGCCTAAGGGCTGGGTCGCCCCAGGCCTGGGGATCCCAAAGCCTAAGGGATGGGGCGCCCCAGGCCTGGGGCTCCCTAAGCCTTAGGGCTGGCGCACTCCAGGACTGGGACTCCCTAAGACTTAGTGCTGGGGCGCCCCAGGCCAGGGGATCCCTAAGTCTAAGGGCTGGTTGTCACCAGGCCGGGAGGTCCCTAAGCCTAAGGGCTGGGGCGCCCCTGGCCTGGGGCTCCCAAAGCCTAAGGGCTGGGGCGCCCCAGGACTGTGACTCCCTAAGGCTAAGTGCTGGGGCGCCCCAGGCCAGGGGCTACCTAAGCCTAAGTGTGGGGGCGCCCCAAAACTGGGGCTCCCTAAGCCGAAGGGCTGGGGTGGCCCAGGCCTATGGCTCCCAAAGCCTAAGGGCTGTTGCGCCCCAGGTCTGGGGCTACCTAAGCCTAAGGGATGGGGCGACCCAGGCCTGTGGCTCCCTAAGCCTAAGAGCTGGGGCGCCCCATGCCTGGTGCTCCCAAAGGCTAAGGGCGGGGGCACCCCAGGCATGGGGCTCCCTAAGCCAAACGGCAGGGGCGCCCCAGGCCAGGGGATCCCAACGCCTAAGGCCTGGAGCACCCTAGGCCTGGGGATCCCAAAGCCTAAGGGCTGGGGTGCCCCAGGCCTGGGGTTCCCTAAGCCTTAGGGCTGGCGCACTCCAGGACTGGGACTCCCTAAGGCTTAGTGCTGGGGCGCCCTAGGCCAAGGGATCCCTAAGTCTAAGGGCTGGGGGTCACCAGGCCTGGAGGTCCCTAAGCCTAAGGGCTGGGGCACCCCTGGCCTGGGGCTCCCAAAGCCTAAGGGCTGGGGCGCCCCAGCGCTGGGGCTCCCTAACCTAAGGGCTGGGGCGACCCAGGTTTGGGGCTCCCTAAGCCTAAGGGCTGGGTCGCCCGATGCCTGGGGCTCCTTAAGCCTAAGGGCTGGGGAGCCCTAGGCCTGGGGCTCCCAAATCCTAAGGGCTGAGGCGCTCCTGTCCTGGGTTCCCTGAGCCTAAGGGCTGGGGCGCTTCAGACCTGGGGCTCCCTTAGCCTAAGGCCTGGGGCGCCCCAGGCCTGGGGTTCCCAAAGCCTAAGGGCTGGGGCGCCCCAGGCCTGTGGCTCCCAAAGCCAAAGTGCTGGGGCGCCCCAGGCCTGGGGCTCCCAAAGGCTAAGGGCTGGGTCGCCCCATGCCTGGGGCTCCCAAATGCCAAGGGCTGGTACGCCCCAGGCCGGTGGCTCCCTAAGCCTAAGTGCTGAGGCGCCCCAGGCCACGGGCTACCTAAGCCTATGGGCTGGGGCGCCCCAGGCCTGGGGCTCCGAAAGCCTAAGGGCTTGAGCACCCCAGGCCTGGGGAACCCAAAGCCTAAGGGCTGGGGCGCCCCAAGCCTGGGGCTCCCTAAGCCTTAGGGCTGGCGCACTCCAGGCCTGGGACTCCCTAAGACTTAGTGCTGGGGAGCCCCAGGCTAGGGGATCCCTAAGTCTAAGGGCTGGGGGTCACCAGGCCTGGAGGTCCCTAAGCCTATGGGCTGGGGCGCCTCTGGCTTGGGGCTCCCAAAGCCTAAGGGCTGGGGCGCCCCAGGCGTGTGGGTCCCTAAGCCTAGGGGTTGGGGTGCCCCAGGCTTGTGGCTCCCAAAGCCTAAGGGCTGGGGCGCCCCAGCGCTGGGGTTCCCTAACCTAAGAGCTGGGGCGACCCAGGCCTCTGGCTCCCTATGCCTAAGTGCTGTGGCGCCCCAGGCCAGGAGCTACCTAAGCCCAAGGGCGTGGGCGCCCCAGGTCAGGGGCTCCCTAAGCCGAAGGGCAGGGGTGCCCCAGGCATGGGGCTCCCAAAGCCTAAAAGCTGGGGCTCCCCGGGTCTGGGGCTACCTAAGCCTAAGGGCTGGGCCAGCCCAGGCCTGGGGCTCCCAAATCCTAAGGGATGGGGCGCCCCAGTCCTGGGTTCACTAAGCCTAAGGGCTGGGGCGCCCCAGACCTGGGGCTCCCTAAGCCTAAGGGCTGGGGGGCCCTAGGCCTGGGGTTCCCAAAACCTAAGGGCTGGGGCGCCCCAGGCCTGGGGCTCCCAAAGCCTAAGAGCTGGGGCGCCCCGGGCCTAGGTTCTCCTAGCCTAAGGGCTAGGGCGCCCCAGGACTGGGGCTCCCTAAGCGTAAGGGCTGGGGCGCCCAAGGCCTGGGGCTTTTAAGCCTAAGGGATGGGGCGCAGCAGGCCTGGGGCTCCGAAAGCCTAAGGGCTGGGTGGCCCCAGGAATGGGGATCCCAAAGCCTAAGGGCTGGAGCGCCCCAGGCATGGGGCTCCCTAAGCCATAGGGCTGGCGCACTCCAGGCCTGGGACTCCCTAAGAATTAGTGCTGGGGCGCCCCAGGCCAGGGGATCCCGAGTCTAAGGGCTGGGGGTCACCAGGCCTGGAGGTCCCTAAGCCTAACGGCTGGGGCGCCCCTGGCCTGGGGCTCCCAAAGACTAAGGGCTGGGGCGACCCAGGCCTGGGGATCCCAAAGCCTAAGGGCTGGAGCGCACAGGCCTGGGTATCCCAAAGCCTAAGTGCTGGGGCACCCCAGGCCTGGGGCTCCCTAAGCCTTAGCGCTGGAGCACTCCAGGCCTGGGACTCCCTAAGACTTAGTGCTGGGGCGCCCCAGGCATGGGGCTCCCAAAACCTAAAGGCTGGGGCTCCCTGGGTCTGGGGCTACCTAAGCCTAAGGGCTGGGGCGACCCAGGCCTGGGTCTCCCAAATCCTAAGGGATGGGGCGCCCTAGTCCTGCGTTCACTAAGCCCAAGGTCTGAGGCGCCCCAGGCCTGGTGCTCCCTAAGCCTAAGGGCTGGGGCGCCCTAGGCCCGGGGTTCCCAAAACCTAAGGGCTGGGGCGTCCCAAGCCTGCGGCTCCCAAAGCCTAAGAGCTGGGGCGCCCCAGGCCTGGGGCGCCCAAAGCATAAGGGCTGGGCGCCCCAGGACTGTGGCTCCCTAAGGCTAAGTGCTGGGGCGCCCCAGGCCAGGGGCTACCTAAGCTTAAGGGTGGGGGCGCCACAAAACTGGGGCTCCCGAAGCAGAAAGGCTGGGGTGCCGCAGGCCTATGGCTCCCAAAGCCTAAGGGTTGTGGCGCCCCAGGTCTGGGACTCCCTAATACTTAGTGCTGGGGTGCCCCAGGCATGGGGCTCCCATAGCCTAAAGGCTGGGGCTCCCTGGGTCTGGGACTACCTAAGCCTAAGAGCTGGGCCACCCAAGGCCTGGGGCTCCCAAATTCTAAGGGATGGGGCGCCCCAGTCCTGGGTTCCCTAAGCCTAAGAGCTGGGGCCCCCCAGACCTGGGGCTCCCTTAGCCTAAGGCCTGGGGCGCCCCAAGCCAGGGGTTCCCAAAGCCTAAGGGCTGGGGCGCCCCAGGCATGTGGCTCCCAAAGCCTAAGAGCTGGGGCGCCCCATTCCTGGGGCTCCCAAAGGCTAAGGGCTGGTACGCCCCAGGCCGGTGGCTACCTAAGCCTAAGTGCTTGGGCGCCCCAGGTCTGGGGTTCCCAAAGCCTAAGGGCTGGGGCGCCCCAGGCCTGTGGCTCCCAAAGCCTAAGAGCTGGGGCGCCCCAGGCCTGGGACTCCCAAAGGCTAAGGGCTGGGGAGCCCCATGCCTGGGGCTCCCAAAGGCTAAGGGCTGGTACGCCCCAGGCCGGTGGCTCCCTAAGCCTAAGTGCTGCGGCGCCCCAGGCCATGGGCTACCTAAGCCTGAGGGCGAGGGCGCCCCAGGCCTGGGGCTCCCAAATCCTAAGGGCTGCGTCGCCCCAGTCCTTGGTTCCCTAAGCCTAAGGGCTAGGGCGCCCCAGGCCTGGGGCTCCCTAAGACTTAGTGGTGGGGCGCCCCAGGCCAGGGGATCCTTAAGTCTAAGGGCTGTGGGTCACCAGGCCTGGAGGTCACTAAGCCTAAGGGCTGGGGCGCCCCTGGCCTGGGGCTCCCAAAGCCTAAGGGCTGGGGCGCCCCAGGCCTGGGGTTCCCAAAGGCTAAGGGCTGGGGTGCCCCATGCCTGGGGCTCCCAATGGCTAATGGCCTGGGCACCCCAGGCCTGGGGCTCCCTAAGCCAAAGGCCTGGGGCTCCCAAATCCTAAGGGCTGCGGCGACCCAGTCCTGGGTTCCCTAAGCCTAAGGGCTGGGGCGCCCCAGACCTGGGGCTCCCTTAGCCTAAGCCCTCAGCGCCCCAGGCCTGGGGTTCCCAAAGCCTAAGGGCTGGGTCGCCCCAGTCCTGGGTTCCCTAAGCCTAAGGGCTGGGGTGCCCCGGCCTGGGGCTCCCTAAGCTAAGGACTGGGGTGCCCCAGGCGTTGGGCATCCTAAGCCTAAGGGCTGGGGCGCCCAAGGCCTGGGGCTTTTAAGCCTAAGGGCTCGGGCGCCCCAGGCCTGGGGCTCCGAAAGCCTAAGGGCTGGGTCGACCCAGGCCTGGGGATCCCAACGCCTAAGGCCTGGAGCGCCCTAGGCCTGGGGATCCCAAAGCCTAAGGGCTGGGGTGCCCCAGGCCTGGGGCTCCCTAAGCCTTAGGGCTGGCGCACTCCAGGACTGGGACTCCCTAAGACTTAGTGCTGGGGCGACACAGGCCAGGGGATCCCTAAATCTAAGCGCTGGGGGTCCCCAGGCCTGGAGGTGCCTAAGCCTATTGGGTGGGGCTCCCCAGGCCTGGGGCTCCTTAAGCCTAAGGGCTTTGCGCCCCAGGCCTGGGGCTACCTATGCCTAAGTGCTGTGGCGCCCCAGGCCAGGAGCTACCTAAGCCCAAGGGCGTGGGCGCCCCAGGTCAGGGGCTCCCTAAGCCGAAGGGCAGGGGTGCCCCAGGCATGGGGCTCGCAAAGCCTAAAGGCTGGGGCTCCCTGGGTCTGGGGCTACCTAAGCCTAAGGGCTGGGCCACCCCAGGCCTGGGGCTCCCAAATCCTAAGGGATGGGGCGCACCAGTCATGGGTTCACTAAGCCTAAGGGCTGGGGCGCTCCAGGTCTGGGGCTACCTAAGACTAAGGGATGAGGCGCCCTGGCAGTGGGATGCCAAAGCCTAAAGACTGGGGCGTCCCTGGCCTGTGCCACCCTAAGCCTAAGGGCGGGGGCGCCCCAGGCCTGAGGCTCCCTAAGTCGATGTGCTGGGGCGCCTAAGGCCTGGGGATCCCTAAGCCTAAGAGCTAGGTCGCCCCAGTCCTGTGGCTCCCTAAGCCTACGTGCTGGGACGGCCCAGGCCTGGGGTTCCCAAAGGCTAAGGGCTGGGGCGCCCCATGCCTGGGGCTCCCAATGGCTAATGGCCTGGGCACCCCAGGCCTGGGGCTCCCTAAGCCAAAGGCCTGGGGCTCCTAAATCCTAAGGTCTGGGGCGCCCCAGTCCTGGGTTCCCTAAGCCTAAGGGCTGGGGCGCCCCAGATCTGGGGCTCCCTTAGCCTAAGCCCTCGGCGCCCCAGGCCTGGGGTTCCCAAAGCCTAAGGGCTGGGTCGCCCCAGTCCTGGGTTCCCTAAGCCTAAGGGCTGGGGCGCCCCGGCCTGGGGCTCCCTAAGCTAAGGACTGGGGTGACCCAGGCGTTGGGCTTCCTAAGCCTAAGGGCTGGGGCGCCCAAGGCCTGGGGCTTTTAAGCCTAAGGGCTCGGGCGCCCCAGGCCTGGGGCTCCGAAAGCCTAAGGGCTAGGTCGACCCAGGCCTGGGGATCCCAACACCTAAGGCCTGGAGCGCCCCAGGCCTGGGGCTCCCTAAGCCTTAGGGCTGGCGCACTCCAGGACTGGGACTCCCTAAGACTTAGTGCTGGGGCGACACAGGCCAGGGGATCCGTAAGTCTAAGGGCTGGGGGTCACCAGGCCTGGAGGTCCGTAAGCCTAAGCGCTGGGGCACCCCTGGCTTGGGGCTCCCAAAGCCTAAGGGCAGGGGCGCCCCAGGCCTGGGGGTCCCTAAGCCTAGGGGCTGGGGTGCCCCAGTCTTGGGGCTGCAAAAGCCTAAGGGCTGGGGCGCCCCAGCGCTGGGGCTCCCTAACCTAAGGGCTGGGGCGACCCAGGTCTGGGGCTCCCTAAGCCCAAGGGCTGGGTCGCCCGATGCCTGGGGCTCCTTAAGCCTAAGGGCTGGGGCGCCCCAGGCCTGGGGCTCCCAAATCCTAACGGCTGAGGCGCCCCAGTCCTGAGTTCCCTAAGCCTAAGGGCTGGGGCTCTCCAGACCTGGGGCTCCCTTAGCCTAAGGCCTGGGGCGCCCCAGGCCTGGGGTTCCCAAAGCCTAAGGGCTGGGGAGCCCCAGGCCTGTGGCTCCCAAAGCGTAAGTGCTGGGGCGCCCCAGGCCTGGGGCTCCCAAACGCCAAGGGCTGGTACGCCCCAGGCCGGTGGCTCCCTAAGCCTAAGAGCTGGGGCGCCCCTGGCCACGGGCTACCTAAGTCTAAGGGCTGGGGCGCCCCACGCCTGGTGCTCCCTGAGGCTAAGGGCTGGGGTGCCCAAGGCTTGGGGCTCCCTAAGGCTAAGGGCTGGGGCGCCCAAGGCCTGGGGCTTTTAAGCGTAAGGGCTGGGGCGCTCCAGGCCTGGGGCTCCGAAAGCCTAATGGCTGGAGCACCCCAGGCCTGGGGATCCCAAAGCCTAAGGGCTGGGGCGCCCCAAGCTTGGGGCTCCCTAAGCCTTAGGGCTGGCGCACTCCAGGCCTGGGATTCCCTAAGACTTAGTGCTGGGGAGCCCCAGGCCAGGGGATCCCTAAGTCTAAGGGCTGGGGTTCACCAGGCCTGGAGGTCCCTAAGCCTAAGGGCTGGGGCGACTCTGGCCTGGGGCTCCCAAAGCCTAAGGGCTGTGGCGCCCCAGGCCTGGGGATCCCTAAGCCTAGGGGCTGGGGTGCCCCAGGCTTGGGGCTCCAAAAGCCTAAGGGCTGGGGCGCCCCAGCGCTGGGGCTCCCTAACCTAAGAGCTGGGGCGACCCAGGCTTGGGGCTCACTATGCCTAAGTGCTGTGGCGACCCAGGCCAGGAGCTACCTAAGCCCAAGGGCGTGGGCGCCCCAGGTAAGGGGCTCCCTAAGCCGAAGGGCAGGGTTGCCCCAGGCCTGGGGCTCCCAAATCCTAAGGGCTGCGGCGCCCCAGTCCTTGGTTCCCTAAGCCTAAGGGCTGGGGCTCCCCAGACCTGGGGCTTCCTTAGCCTAAGGCCTGCGGCGCCCCAGGCCTGGGGTTCCCAAAGCCTAAGGGCTGGGTCGCCCCAGTCCTGGGTTCCCAAAGCCTAAGGGCTAGGGCGCCCCAGGCCTGGGGCTCCCTAAGCCTAAGGGCTGGGGCGCCCCAGGCCTGCGGCTCCCTAAGGCTAAGGGCTGCGGTGCCTCAGGCCTGGATGTCCCTAAGCCTAAGGGCTGGGGCGCCCATGGCCTGGGGCTCCCAAAGCCTAAGGGCTGGGGCGCCCCAGGACTGTGGCTCCCTAAGGCTAAGTGCTGGGGTGCCCCAGGCCAGGGGCTACCTAAGCCTAAGTGTGGGGGCGCCCCAAAACTGGGGCTCCCTAAGCTGAAGGGCTGGGGTGCCCCAGGCCTATGGCTCCCGAAGCCTAAGGGCTGTGGCGCCCCTGGTCTGGGGCTACCTAAGCCTAAGGGCTGGGGCGCCCAAGGCCTGGGGCTTTTAAGCCTAAGGGCTCGGGCGTCCCAGGCCTGGGGCTCCGAAAGCCTAAGGGCTGGGTCGACCCAGGCCTGGGGATCCCAACGCCTAAGGCCTTGAGCGCCCTAGGCCTGGGGATCCAAAAGCCTAAGGGCTGGGGCGCCCCAGGCCTGGGGCTCCCTAAGCCTTAGGGCTGGCGCACTCCAGGACTGGGACTCCCTAAGACTTATTGCTGGGGCGCCACAGGCCAGGGGATCCCTAAGTCTAAGGGCTGGTGGTCACCAGGCCTGGAGGTCCCTAAGCCTAAGGGCTGGGGCGCCCCTGGCTTGGGGCTCCCTAAGCCTAAGGGCTGGGGCGCCCCAGGCCTGGGGGACCCAAAGCCTAAGGGCTGGGGCTTCCAAGCCCAGCGGCTCCCAAACATAAGGGCTGGGCGCCCCAGGACTGTGGCTCCATTAAGGCTAAGTGCTGGGGCGCCCCAGGCCAGGGGCTACCTAAGCCTAAGGGTGGGGGCGCCCCAAAACTGGGGCTCCCTAAGCCGACGGGCTGGGGTGCCCCAGGCCTATGGCTCCCAAAGCCAAAGAGCTGGGGCGCCCCAGGCCTGGGGCTCCGAAAGCCTAAGGGCTGGGACGCCCCAGGCCTGGGGATCCCAAAGCCTAAGGGATGGGGCGCCCCAGGCTGGGGCTTCCTAAGCCTTAGGGCTGGCGCACTCCAGGCCTGGGACTCCCTAAGACTTAGTGCTGGGGCGCCCCAGACCAGGGGATCCCTAAGTCTAAGGGCTGGGTGTCACCAGGCCTGGAGGTCCCTAAGCCTAAGAGCTGGGGCGCCCCTGGCCTGGGGCTCCCAAAACCTAAGGGCTGGGGCGCCCCAGGACTGTGGCTCCCTAAGGCTAAGTGCTGGGGCGCCCCAGGCCAGGGGCTACCTAAGCCTAAGCGTGGGGGCGCCCCAAAACTGGGGCTCCCTAAGCCGAAGGGCTGGGGTGCCCCAGGCCTATGGCTCCCGAAGCCTAAGGGCTGTGGCGCCCCTGGTCTGGGGCTACCTAAGCCTAAGGGCTGGGGCGCCCAAGGCCTGGGGCTTTTAAGCTTAAGGGCTCGGGCGTCCCAGGCCTGGGGCTCCGAAAGCCTAAGGGCTGGGTCGACCCAGGCCTGGGGATCCCAACGCCTAAGGCCTGGACCGCCCTAGGCCTGGGGATCCCAAAGCCTAAGGGCTGGGGCGCCCCAGGCCTGGGGCTCCCTAAGCCTTAGGGCTGGCGCACTCCAGGACTGGGACTCCCTAAGACTTAGTGCTGGGGCGCCACAGGCCAGGGGATCCCTAAGTCTAAGGGCTGGTGGTCACCAGGCCTGGAGGTCCGTAAGCCTAAGGGCTGGGCCACCCCTGGCCTGGGCCTCCCAAAGCCTAAAGGCTGGGGCGCCCCAGGCCTGGGGGTCCCTAAGCCTAGGGGCTGGGGTGCCCCAGTCTTGGGGCTGCAAAAGCCTAAGGGCTGGGGCGCCCCAGCGCTGGGGCTCCCTAACCTAAGGGCTGGGGCGACCCAGGTCTGGGGCTCCCTAAGCCTAAGGGCTGGGTCGCCCGATGCCTGGGGCTCCTTAAGCCTAAGGGCTGGGGCGCCCCAGGCCTGGGGCTCCCAAATCCTAACCGCTGAGGCGCCCCAGTCCTGAGTTCCCTAAGCCTAAGGGCTGGGGCGCTCCAGACCTGGGGCTCCCTTAGCCTAAGGCCTGGGGCGCCCCAGGCCTGGGGTTCCCAAAGCCTAAGGGCTGGGGCGCCCCAGGCCTGTGGCTCCCAAGCGTAAGTGCTGGGGCGCCCCAGGCCTGTGGCTCCCAAAGGCGAAGGGCTGGGGCGCCCCATGCCTGGGGCTCCCAAACGCCAAGGGCTGGTACGCCCCAGGCCAGTGGCTCCCTAAGCCTAAGAGCTGGGGCGCCCCAGGCCACGGGCTACCTAAGCCTAAGGGCTGGGGCGCCCCAAGCCTGCGGCTCCATAAGGCTAAGGGCTGGGGTGCCCAAGGCCTGGGGCTCCCTAAGGCTAAGGGCTGGGGCCCCCAAGGCCTGGGGCTTTTAAGCCTAAGGGCTGGGGCGCCCCAGGCCTGGGGCTCCAAGAGCCTAAGGGCTGGAGCACCCCAGGCCTGGGGATCCCAAAGCCTATGGGCTGGGGCGCCCCAAGCCTGGGGCTCCCTAAGCCTTAGGGCTGGCGCACTCCAAGCCTGGGACTCCCTAAGACTTAGATCTGGGGAGCCCCAGGCCAGGGGATCCCTGAGTCTAAGGGCTGGGGGTCACCAGGCCTGGAGGTCCCTAAGCCTAAGGGCTGGGGCGCCCCAGGCCTGGGGGTCCCTAAGCCTAGGGGCTGGGGTGCCCCAGGCTTGGGGCTCCAAAAGCCTAAGGGCTGGGGCGCCCCAGTGCTGGGGCTCCCTAACCTAAGAGCTGGGGCGACCCAGGCTTGGGGCTCCCTATGCCTAAGTGCTGTGGCGCCCCAGGCCAGGAGCTACCTAAGCCCAAGGGCTTGGGCGCCCCAGGTCAGGGGCTCCCAAATCATAAGGGATGGGGCGCCCCAGTCCTGGGTTCACTAAGCCTAAGGGCTGGGGCTCCCCAGACCTGGGGCTCCCTAAGCCTAAGGGCTGGGGCGCCCAAGGCCTGAGGCTTTTAAGCCTAAGGGCTGGGGCACCCCAGGCCTGGGGCTCCGAAAGCCTAAGGGCTGGGTCGCCCCAGGCCTGGGGATCCCAAAGCCTAAGGGCTGGAGCGCCCCATGCCTGGGGTTCCCAAAGCCTAAGGGCCGGGTGGCCCCAGGCATGGGGCTCCCTAAGCCATAGGGCTGGCGCACTCCAGGCCTGGGACTCCCTAAGAATTAGTGCTGGGGCGCACCAGGCCAGGGGATCCCGAGACTAAGGGCTGGGTGTCACCAGGCCTGGAGGTCCCTAAGCCTAATGGGTGGGGCTCCCCAGGCCTGGGGCTCCTTAAGCCTAAGGGCTTTTGCGCCCCAGGCCTGGGGCTCCCTATGCCTAAGTGCTGTGGTGCCCCAGGCCAGGAGCTACCTAAGCCCAAGGGCGTGGGCGCCCCAGGTCAGGGGCTCCCTAAGCCGAAGGGCAGGGGTGCCCCAGGCATGGGGCTCCCAAAGCCTAAAGGCTTGGGCTCCCTGGTCTGGGGCTACCTAAGCTTAAGGGCTGGGCCACCCCAGGCCTAGGGCTCCCAAATCCTAAGGGATGGGGCGCCCCAGTCCTGGGTTCACTAAGCCTAAGGGCTGGGGTGCCCCAGGTCTGGGGCTACCTAAGCCTAAGGGATGGGGCACCCTGGCAGTGGGATGCCAAAGCCTAAAGACGGGGGCGTCCCTGGCCTGTGCCTCCCTAAGCCTAAGGGCGTGGGCGCCCCAGCCTAAGGTCCCTAAGCCGATGTGCTGGGGCGCCTAAGGCCTAGGGATCCCTAAGCCTAAGAGCTAGGTCGCCCCAGGCCTGTGGCTCCCTAAGCCTACGTGCTGGGACGGCCCAGGCCTGGAGTTCCCAATGGCTAAGGGCTGGGGCGCCCCATGCCTGGGGCTCCCAAAGGCTAATGGCGGGGGTACCCCAGGCCTGGGGCTCCCTAAGCCAAAGTGCTGGGGCGCCTCAGGCCTGGGGCTCCCAAACCCTAAGGGCTGCGGCGCCCCAGTCATGGTTCCCTAAGCCTAAGGGCTGGGGCGCCCCAGACCTGGGGCTCCCTTAGCCTAAGGCCTGCGGCGCCCCAGGCCTGGGGTTCCCAAAGCCTAAGTGCTGGGGCACCCCAGGTCTGGGGCTCCCAAAGGCTAAGGGCTGGGGCGCCCCTTGCTTGGGGCTCCCAAAGGCTAAGGGCAGGGACGCCACAGGCCTGGGGCTCTCTAAGCCGAAGGTCTGGGGCGCCCCATGCATGGGGCTCCCAAATCCTAAAGGCTGGGTCGCCCCAGTCCTGGGTTCCCTAAGCCTAAGGGCTGGGGCGCCCCAGGCCTGTGGCTCCCTAAGGCTAAGGGCTGCGGTGCCTCAGGCCTGGGGTTCCCTAAGCCTAAGGGCTGGGGTGCCCAAGTCCTGGGGCTTTAAAGCCTAAGAGCTGGGGCGCCCCAGGCCTGGGGCTCCGAAAGCCTAAGGGCTGGAGTGCCCCAGGCCAGGGGATCCCAAAACCTAAGGGCTTGGGCGCCCCAGGTCTGGGGCTCCCCAAGCCTTAAGGCTGGCACACTCCAGGCCTGGGACTCCCTAAGCCTTAGTGCTGGGGCGCCCCAGGCCAGGGGATCCCTAAGTCTAAGGGCTGGGGGTCACCAGGCCTGGAGGTCACTAAGCCTAAGGGCTGGGGTGCCCCTGGCTTGGGCCTCCCTAAGCCTAAGGGCTGTGGCGCCCCAGGCATGGTGGACCCAAAGCCTAAGGGCTGGGGCTTCCAAGCCCAGGGGCTCCCAAACCTAAGAGCTGGGGCGCCACAGGCTTGGGGCTCCCAAAGCATAAGGGCTGGGCGCCCCAGGACTGTGGCTCCCTAAGGCTAAGTGCTGGGGCCCCCCAGGCCAGGGGCTACCTAAGCCTAAGGGTGGGGGCGCCCCAAAACTGGGGCACCCTAAGCCGAAAGGCTGGTGTGCCCCAGGCCTATGGCTCCCAAAACCTAAGAGCTGTGGCGCCCCAGGCCTGGGGCTCCGAAAGCCTAAGGGCTGAGTCGCCCCAGGCCTGGGGATCCCAAAGCCTAAGGGCTGGAGCGCCCCAGGCCTGGGGATCCCAAAGCCTAAGGGATGGGGCGCCCCAGGCCTGGGGCTCCCTAAGCCTTAGGGCTGGTGCACTCCAGGCCTGGCACTCCCTAAGACTTAGTGCTGGGGCGCCCCAGGCCAGGGGATCCCTAAGTCTAAGGGCTGGTTGTCACCAGGCCTGGAGGTCCCTAAGCCTAAGGGCTAGGGCGCACATGGCCTGGGGCTCCCAAAGCCTACGGGCTGGGGCGCCCCAGGACTGTGGCTCCCTAAGGCTAAGTGCTGAGGCGCCCCAGGCCAGGGGCTACCTAAGCCTAAGTGTGGGGGCACCCCAAAACTGGGGCTCCCTAAGCGGAAGGGCTGGGGTGCCCCAGGCCTATGGCTCCCGAAGCCTAAGGGCTGTGGCACCCCAGGTCTGGGGCTACCTAAGCCTAAGGGATGGGGCGCCCCAGGCCTATGGCTCCCTAAGCCTAAGAGCTGGGGTGCCCCATGCCTGGGGCTCCCAAAGGCTAAGGGCGGGGGCACCCCAGGCCTGGGGCTCCCTAAGCCAAAGGGCGGGGGCGCCCCAGGCCTGGGGATCCCAAAGCCTAAGGCCTGGAGCGCCCTAGGCCTGGGGATCCCAAAGCCTAAGGGCTGGGGCGCCCCAGGCCTGGGGTTCCCTAAGCCTTAGGGCTGGCGCACTCCAGGACTGGGACTCCCTAAGACTTAGTGCTGGGGCGCCCCAAGCCAGGGGATCCCTAATTCTAAGGGCTGGGGGTCACCAGGCCTGGAGGTCCCAAAGCCTAAGGGCTGGGGCGCCCCTGCCTGGGTTCCCTAAGCCTAGGGGCTGGGGTGCCCCAGTCTTGGGGCTCCAAAAGCCTAAGGGCTGGGGCGCCCAAGCGCTGGGGCTCCCTAACCTAAGGGCTGGGGCGACCCAGGTTTGGGGCTCCCTAAGCCTAAGGGCTGGGTCGCCCGATGCCTGGGGCTCCTTAAGCCTAAGGGCTGGGGAGCCCCAGGCCTGGGTCTCCCAAACCCTAAGGGCTGAGGCGCCCCTGTCCTGGGTTCCCTAAACCTAAGGGCTGGGGCGCTCCAGACCTGGGGCTCCCTTAGCCTAAGGCCTGGGGCGCCCCAGGCCTGGGGTTCCCAAAGCCTAAGGGCTGGGGCGCCCCAGGCCTGTGGCTCCCAAAGCGTAAGTGCTGGGGCGCCCCAGGACTGGGGCTTCCAAAAGCCAAGGGCTGGTACGCCCCAGGCCGGTGGCTCCCTAAGCCTAAGTGCTGGGGCGCCCCAGGCCACGGGCTACCTAAGCCTAAGGGCTGGGTTGCCCCATGCCTGGGGCTTCCTAAGCCTAAGGGCTGGGGCGCCCCAGGCCTGGGGCTCCGAAAGCCTAAGGGCTTGAGCACCCAAGGCCTGGGGATTCCAAAGCCTAAGGGCTGGGGCGCCCCAAGCCTGGGGCTCCCTAAGCCTTATGGTTGGCACACTCCAGGCCTGGGACTCCCTAAGACTTAGTGCTGGGGAGCCCCAGGCCAGGGGATCCCTAAGTCTAAGGGCTGGGGGTCACCAGGCCTGGAGGTCCCTAAGCCTATGGGCTGGGGCGCCTCTGGCCTGGGGCTCCCAAAGCCTAAGGGCTGGGGCGCCCCAGGCCTGGGGGTCCCTCAGCCTAGGGGCTGGGGTGCCCCAGGGTTGGGGCTCCAAAAGCCTAAGGGCTGGGGCACCCCAGCGCTGGGGCTCCCTACACCAAAGGGCGGGGGCGCCCCAAGCCTGGGGATCCCAACGCCTAAGGTCTGGAGAGCCCTAGGCCTGGGGATCCCAAAGCCTAAGGGTTGGGGCGCCCCAGGCCTGGGGTTCCCTAAGCCTTAGGGCTGGCGCACTCCAGGACTGGGACTCCCTAAGATTTAGTGCTGGGGCGCCCCAAGCCAGGGGATCCCTAAGTCTAAGGGCTGGGAGTCACCAGGCCTTGAGGTCCCAAAGCCTAAGGGCTGGGGCGCCCCTGGCCTGGTTTCCCTGAGCCTAAGGGCTGGGGTGCCCCAGTCTTGGGGTTCCAAAAGCCTAAGTGCTGGGGCGCCCAAGCGCTGGGGCTCCCTAACCTAAGGACTGGGGCGACCCAGGTTTGGGGCTCCCTAAGCCTAAGGGCTGGGTCGCCTGATGCCTGGGGCTCCTTAAGCGTAAGGGCTGGGGCGCCCCAGGCCTGGGGCTCCCTAAGCCTTAGGGCTGGCGCACTCCAGGACTGGGACTTCCTAAGACTTAGTGCTGTGGCGACACAGGCCAGGGGATCCGTAAGTCTAAGGGCTGGGGGTCACCAGGCCTGGAGGTCCGTAAGCCTAAGTGCTGGGGCACCCCTGGCTTGGGGCTCCCAAAGCCTAAGGGCAGGGGCGCCCCAGGCCTGAGGGTCCCTAAGCCTAGGGGCTGGGGTGCCCCAGTCTTGGGGCTGCAAAAGCCTAAGGGCTGGGGCGCCCCAGCGCTGGGGCTCCCTAACCTAAGGGCTGGGGCGACCCAGGTCTGGGGCTCCCTAAGCCCAAGGGCTGGGTCGCCCGATGCCTGGGGCTCCTTAAGCCTAAGGGCTGGGGCGCCCCAGGCCTGGGGCTCCCAAATCCTAACGTCTGAGGCGCCCCAGTCCTGAGTTCCCTAAGCCTAAGGGCTGGGGCTCTCCAGACCTGGGGCTCCCTTAGCCTAAGGCCTGGGGCGCCCTAGGCCTGGGGTTCCCAAAGCCTAAGGGCTGGGGCGCCCCAGGCCTGTGGCTCCCAAAGCGTACGTGCTGGGGCGCCCCAGGCCTGGGGCTCCCAAACGCCAAGGGCTGGTACGCCCCAGGTCGGTGGCTCCCTAAGCCTAAGAGCTGGGGCGCCCCTGGCCACGGGCTACCTAAGTCTAAGGGCTGGGGCGCCCCACGCCTGGTGCTCCCTGAGGCTAAGGGCTGGGGTGCCCAAGGCTTGGGGCTCTCTAAGGCTAAGGGCTGGGGCGCCCAAGGCCTGGGGCTTTTAAGCCTAAGTGCTGGGGCGCTCCAGGCTTGGGGCTCCGAAAGCCTAATGGCTGGAGCACCCCAGGCCTGGGGATCCCAAAGCCTAAGGGCTGGGGCGCCCCAAGCCTGGGGCTCCCTAAGCCTTAGGGCTGGCGCACTCCAGGTCTGGGATTCCCTAAGACTTAGTGCTGGGGAGCCCCAGGCCAGGGGATCCCTAAGTCTAAGGGCTGGGGTTCACCAGGCCTGGAGGTCCCTAAGCCTAAGGGCTGGGGCGACTCTGGCCTGGGGCTCCCAAAGCCTAAGGGCTGTGGCGCCCCAGGCCTGGGGATCCCTAAGCGTAGGGGCTGGGGTGCCCCAGGCTTGGGCTCCAAAAGCCTAAGGGCTGGGGCGCCCCAGCGCTGGGGCTCCCTAACCTAAGAGCTGGGGCGACCCAGGCTTGGGGCTCACTATGCCTAAGTGCTGTGGCGACCCAGGCCAGGAGCTACCTAAGCCCAAGGGCGTGGGCGCCCCAGGTAAGGGGCTCCCTAAGCCGAAGGGCAGGGTTGCCCCAGGCCTGGGGCTCCCAAATCGTAAGGGCTGCGGTGCCCCAGTCCTTGGTTCCCTAAGCCTAAGGGCTGGGGCTCCCCAGACCTGGGGCTCCCTTAGCCTAAGGCCTGCGGCGCCCCAGGCCTGGGGTTCCCAAAGCCTAAGGGCTGGGTCGCCCCAGTCCTGGGTTCCCAAAGCCTAAGGGCTAGGGCGCCCCAGGCCTGGGGCTCCCTAAGCCTAAGGGCTGGGGCTCCCCAGGCCTGCGGCTCCCTAAGGCTAAGGGCTGCGGTGCCTCAGGCCTGGATGTCCCTAAGCCTAAGGGCTGGGGCGCCCATGGCCTGGGGCTCCCAAAGCCTAAGGGCTGGGGCGCCCCAGGACTGTGGCTCCCTAAGGCTAAGTGCTGGGGTGCCCCAGGCCAGGGGCTACCTAAGCCTAAGTGTGGGGGCGCCCCAAAACTGGGGCTCCCTAAGCTGAAGGGCTGGGGTGCCCCAGGCCTATGGCTCCCGAAGCCTAAGGGCTGTGGCGCCCCTGGTCTGGGGCTACCTAAGCCTAAGGGCTGGGGCGCCCAAGGCCTGGGGCTTTTAAGCCTAAGGGCTCGGGCGTCCCAGGCCTGGGGCTCCGAAAGCCTAAGGGCTGGGTCGACCCATGCCTGGGGATCCCAACGCCTAAGGCCTTGAGCGCCCTAGGGCTGGGGATCCCAAAGCCTAAGGGCTGGGGCGCCCCAGGCCTGGGGCTCCCTAAGCCTTAGGGCTGGTGCACTCCAGGACTGGGACTCCCTAAGACTTATTGCTGGGGCGCCACAGGCCAGGGGATCCCTAAGTCTAAGGGCTGGTGGTCACCAGGCCTGGAGGTCCCTAAGCCTAAGGGCTGGGGAGCCCCTGGCTTGGGGCTCCCTAAGCCTAAGGGCTGGGGCGCCCCAGGCCTGGGGGACCCAAAGCCTAAGGGCTGGGGCTTCCAAGCCCAGCGGCTCCCAAACATAAGGGCTGGGCGCCCCAGGACTGTGGCTCCATTAAAGCTAAGTGCTGGGGTGCCCCAGGCCAGGGGCTACCTAAGCCTAAGGGTGGGGGCGCCCCAAAACTGGGGCTCCCTAAGCCGACGGGCTGGGGTGCCCCAGGCCTATGGCTCCCAAAGCCAAAGAGCTGGGGCGCCCCAGGCCTGGGGATCCCAAAGCCTAAGGGATGGGGCGCCCCAGGCTGGGGCTCCCTAAGCCTTAGGGCTGGCGCACTCCAGGCCTGGGACTCCCTAAGACTTAGTGCTGGGGCGCCCCAGACCAGGGGATCCCTAAGTCTAAGGGCTGGGTGTCACCAGGCCTGGAGGTCCCTAAGCCTAAGAGCTGGGGCGCCGCAGGCCTGGGGCTCTGAAAGCCTAAGGGCTGGGTCGCCCCAGGCCTGGGGATCCCAAAGCCTAAGGGATGGGGCGCCCCAGGCTGGGGCTCCCTAAGCCTTAGGGCTGGCACACTCCAGGCCTGGGACTCACTAAGACTTAGTGCTGGGGCGCCCCAGACCAGGGGATCCCTAAGTCTAAGGGCTGGGTGTCACCAGGCCTGGAGGTCCCTAAGCCTAAGGGCTGGGGCGCCCCTGGCCTGGGGCTCCCAAAACCTAAGGGCTGGGGCGCCACAGGACTGTGGCTCCCTAAGGCTAAGTGCTGGGGCGCCCCAGGCCAGGGGCTACCTAAGCCTAAGCGTGGGGGCGCCCCAAAACTGGGGCTCCCTAAGCCGAAGGGCTGGGGTGCCCCAGGCCTATGGCTCCCGAAGCCTAAGGGCTGTGGCGCCCCTGGTCTGGGGCTACCTAAGCCTAAGGGCTGGGGCGCCCAAGTCCTGGGGCTTTTAAGCCTAAGGGCTCGGGCGTCCCAGGCCTGGGGCTCCGAAAGCCTAAGGGCTGGGTCGACCCAGGCCTGGGGATCCCAACGCCTAAGGCCTGGACCGCCCTAGGCCTGGGGATCCCAAAGCGTAAGGGCTGGGGCGCCCCAGGCCTGGGGCTCCCTAAGCCTTAGGGCTGGCGCACTCCAGGACTGGGACTCCCTAAGACTTAGTGCTGGGGCGCCACAGGCCAGGGGATCCCTAAGTCTAAGGGCTGGGGGTCACCAGGCCTGGAGGTCCGTAAGCCTAAGGGCTGGGCCACCCCTGGCCTGGGCCTCCCAAAGCCTAAAGGCTGGGGCGCCCCAGGCCTGGGGGTCCCTAAGCCTAGGGGCTGGGGTGCCCCAGTCTTGGGGCTGCAAAAGCCTAAGGGCTGGGGCGCCCCAGCGCTGGGGCTCCCTAACCTAAGGGCTGGGGCGACCCAGGTCTGGGGCTCCCTAAGCCTAAGGGCTGGGTCGCCCGATGCCTGGGGCTCCTTAAGCCTAAGGGCTGGGGCGCCCCAGGCCTGGGGCTCCCAAATCCTAACCGCTGAGGCGCCCCAGTCTTGAGTTCCCTAAGCCTAAGGGCTGGGGCGCTCCAGACCTGGGGCTCCCTTAGCCTAAGGCCTGGGGCGCCCCAGGCCTGGGGTTCCCAAAGCCTAAGGGCTGGGGCGCCCCAGGCCTGTGGCTCCCAAAGCGTAAGTGCTGGGGCGCCCCAGGCCTGTGGCTCCCAAAGGCGAAGGGCGGGGGCGCCCCATGCCTGGGTCTCCCAAACGCCAAGGGCTGGTACGCCCCAGGCCGGTGGCTCCCTAAGCCTAAGAGCTGGGGCGCCCCAGGCCACGGGCTACCTAAGCCTAAGGGCTGGGGCGCCCCAAGCCTGCGGCTCCATAAGGCTAAGGGCTGGGGTGCCCAAGGCCTGGGGCTCCCTAAGGCTAAGGGCTGGGGCCCCCAAGGCCTGGGGCTTTTAAGCCTAAGGGCTGGGGCGACCCAGGCTTGGGGCTCCAAGAGCCTAAGGGCTGGAGCACCCCAGGCCTGGGGATCCCAAAGCCTATGGGCTGGGGCGCCCCAAGCCTGGGGCTCCCTAAGCCTTAGGGCTGGCGCACTCCAGGCCTGGGACTCCCTAAGACTTAGATCTGGGGAGCCCCAGGCCAGGGGATCCCTAAGTCTAAGGGCTGGGGGTCACCAGGCCTGTAGGTCCCTAAGCCTAAGGGCTGGGGCGCCCCAGGCCTGGGGGTCCCTAAACCTAGGGGCTGGGGTGCCCCTGGCTTGGGGCTCCAAAAGCCTAAGGGCTGGGGCGCCCCAGTGCTGGGGCTCCCTAACCTAAGAGCTGGGGCGACCCAGGCTTGGGGCTCCCTATGCCTAAGTGCTGTGGCGCCCCAGGCCAGGAGCTACCTAAGCCCAAGGGCGTGGGCGCCCCAGTCAGGGGCTCCCAAATCCTAAGGGATGGGGCGCCCCAGTCCTGGGTTCACTAAGCCTAAGGGCTGGGGCTCCCCAGACCTGGGGCTCCCTAAGCCTAAGGGCTGGGGCGCCCAAAGCCTGAGGCTTTTAAGCCTATGGGCTGGGGCACCCCAGGCCTGGGACTCCGAAAGCCTAAGGGCTGGGTCGCCCCAGGCCTGGGGATCCCAAAGCCTAAGGGCTGGAGCGCCCCAGGCCTGGGGTTCCCAAAGCCTAAGGGCCGGGGGGCCCCAGGCATGGGGCTCCCTAAGCCATAGGGCTGGCGCACTCCAGGCCTGGGACTCCCTAAGAATTAGTGCTGGGGCGCACCAGGCCAGGGGATCCCGAGACTAAGGGCTGGGTGTCACCAGGCCTGGAGGTCCCTAAGCCTAATGGGTGGGGCTCCCCAGGCCTGGGGCTCCTTAAGCCTAAGGGCTTTTGCGCCCCAGGCCTGGGGCTCCCTATGCCTAAGTGCTGTGGTGCCCCAGGCCAGGAGCTACCTAAGCCCAAGGGCGTGGGCGCCACTTCTCAGGGGCTCCCTAAGCCGAAGGGCAGGGGTGCCCCAGGCATGGGGCTCCCAAAGCCTAAAGGCTGGGGCTCCCTGGTCTGGGGCTCCCTAAGCTTAAGGGCTGGGCCACCACAGGCCTAGGGCTCCCAAATCCTAAGGGATGGGGCGCCCCAGTCCTGGGTTCACTAAGCCTAAGGGCTGGGGTGCCCCAGGTCTGGGGCTACCTAAGCCTAAGGGATGGGGCGCCCTGGCAGTGGGATGCCAAAGCCTAAAGACGGGGGCGTCCCTGGCCTGTGCCTCCCTAAGCCTAAGGGCGGGGGCGCCCCAGGCCTAAGGTCCCTAAGCCGATGTGCTGGGGCGCCTAAGGCCTAGGGATCCCTAAGCCTAAGAGCTAGGTCGCCCCAGGCCTGTGGCTCCCTAAGCCTACGTGCTGGGACGGCCCAGGCCTGGGGTTCCCAATGGCTAAGGGCTGGGGCGCCCCATGCCTGGGGCTCCCAAAGGCTAGGGCGGGGGTACCCCAGGCCTGGGGCTCCCTAAGCCAAAGTGCTGGGGCGCCTCAGGCCTGGGGCTCCCAATCCCTAAGGGCTGCGGCGCCCCAGTCATGGTTCCCTAAGCCTAAGGGCTGGGGCGCCCCAGACCTGGGGCTGCCTTAGCCTAAGGCCTGCGGCGCCCCAGGCCTGGGGTTCCCAAAGCCTAAGTGCTGGGGCACCCCAGGTCTGGGGCTCCCAAAGGCTAAGGGCTGGGGCGCCCCTTGCTTGGGGCTCCCAAAGGCTAAGGGCAGGGACGCCCCAGGCCTGGGGCTCTCTAAGCCGAAGGTCTGGGGCACCCCATGCATGGGGCTCCCAAATCCTAAAGGCTGGGTCGCCCCAGTCCTGGATTCCCTAAGCCTAAGGGATAGGGCGCCCCAGGGCTGGGGCTCCCTAAGTCTAAGGGCGGGGGCACCCCAGAACTGGGGCTCCCTAAGCCAAAGGGCGGGGGCGCCCCAGGCCTGGGGATCCCAACGCCTAAGGCCTGGAGCGCCCTAGGCCTGGGGATCCCAAAGCCTAAGGGCTGGGGCGCCCCAGGCCTGGGGTTCCCTCAGCCTTAGGGCTGGCGCACTCCAGGACTGGGACTCCCTAAGACTTAGTGCTGGGGCGCCCCAAGCCAGGGGATCCCTAATTCTAAGGGCTGGGGGTCACCAGGCCTGGAGTTCCCAAAGCCTAAGGGCGGGGGCGCCCCTGCCTGGGTTCCCTAAGCCTAGGGGCTGGGGTGCCCCAGTATTGGGGCTCCAAAAGCCTAAGGGCTGGGGCGCCCAAGCGCTGGGGCTCCCTAACCTAAGGGCTGGGGCGACCCAGGTTTGGGGCTCCCTAAGCCTAAGGGCTGGGTCGCCCGATGCCTGGGGCTCCTTAAGCCTAAGGGCTGGGGAGCCCCAGGCCTGGGGCTCCCAAATCCTAAGGGCTGAGGCGCCCCTGTCCTGGGTTCCCTAAACCTAAGGGCTGGGGCGCTCCAGACCTGGGGCTCCCTTAGCCTAAGGCCTGGGGCGCCCCAGGCCTGGGGTTCCCAAAGCCTAAGGGCTGGGGCGCCCCAGGCCTGTGGCTCCCAAAGCGTAAGTGCTGGGACGCCCCAGGACTGGGGCTTCCAAAGGCTAAGGGTTGGGGCGCCCCATGCCTGGGGCTCCCAAAAGCCAAGGGCTGGTACGCCCCAGGCCGGTGGCTCCCTAAGCCTAAGTGCTGGGGCGCCCCAGGCCACGGGCTACCTAAGCCTAAGGGCAGGGGTGCCCCATGCCTGGGGCTTCCTAAGCCTAAGGGCTGGGGCGCCGCAGGCCTGGGGCTCTGAAAGCCTAAGGGCTGGAGCACCCCAGGCCTGGGGATTCCAAAGCCTAAGGGCTGGGGCGCCCCAAGCCTGGGGCTCCCTAAGCCTTACGGCTGGCGCACTCCAGGCCTGGGACTCCCTAAGACTTAGTGCTGGGGAGCCCCAGGCCAGGGGATCCCTAAGTCTAAGGGCTGGGGGTCACCAGGCCTGGAGGTCCCTAAGCCTATGGGCTGGGGCGCCTCTGGCCTGGGGCTCCCAAAGCCTAAGGGCTGGGCGCCCCAGGCCTGGGGGTCCCTAAGCCTAGGGGCTGGGGTGCCCCAGGGTTGGGGCTCCAAAAGCCTAAGGGCTGGGGCACCCCAGCGCTGGGGCTCCCTAAGCCAAAGGGCGGGGGCGCCCCAAGCCTGGGGATCCCAACGCCTAAGGTCTGGAGAGCCCTAGGCCTGGGGATCCCAAAGCCTAAGGGTTGGGGCGCCCCATGCCTGGGGTTCCCTAAGCCTTAGGGCTGGCGCACTCCATGACTGGGACTCCCTAAGACTTAGTGCTGGGGCGCCCCAAGCCAGGGGATCCCTAAGTCTAAGGGCTGGGGGTCACCAGGCCTGGAGGTCCCAAAGCCTAAGGGCTGGGGCGCCCCTGGCCTGGTTTCCCTAAGCCTAAGGGCTGGGGTGCCCCAGTCTTGGGGTTCCAAAAGCCTAAGGCCTGGGGCGCCCAAGTGCTGGGGCTCCCTAACCTAAGGACTGGGGCGACCCAGGTTTGGGGCTCCCTAAGCCTAAGGGCTGGGTCGCCCGATGCCTGGGGCTCCTTAAGCGTAAGGGCTGGGGAGCCCCAGGCCTGGGGCTCCCAAATCCTAAGGGCTGAGGCGCCCCTGTCCTGGGTTCCCTAAGCCTAAGGGCTGGGGCGCTCCAGACCTGGGGCTCCCTTAGCCTAAGGCCTGGGGCGCCCCAGGCCTGGGGTTCCCAAAGCCTAAGGGCTGGGGCGCCCCAGGCCTGGGGCTCCCAATGGCTAAGGGCTGGGGCGCCCCATGCCTGGGGCTCCCAAAGGCCAAGGGCTGGTACGCCCCAGGCCGGTGGCTCCCTAAGCCCAAGGGCTGTGGCGCCCCAGGCATGGGGGACTCAAAGCATAAGGGCTGGGGCTTCCAAGGCCAGGGGCTCCCAAACCTAAGAGCTGGGGCGCCACAGTCTTGGGGCTCCCAAAGCATAAGGGCTGGGCGCCCCAGGACTGTGGCTCCCTAAGGCTAAGTGATGGGGCGCCCCAGGCCAGGGGCTACCTAAACCTAAGGGTGGGGGCGCCCCAAAACTGGGGCTCCCTAAGCCGATAGGCTGGGGTGCCCCAGGCCTATGGCTCCCAAAGCCTATTGCTGTGGCGCCCCAGGCTGGGGCTCCGAAAGCCTAAGGGCTGGGTCGCCCCAGGCCTGGGGTTCCCAAAGCCTAAGGGCTGGAGCGCCCCAGGCCTGGGGATCCCAAATCTTAAGGGATGGGGCGCCCCAGGCCTGGGGCTCCCTAAGCCTTAGGGCTGGTGCACTCCAGGCCTGGGACTCCCTAAGACTTAGTGCTGGGGCGCCCCAGGCCAGGGGATCCCTAAGTCTAAGGGCTGGTTGTCACCAGGCCTGGAGGTCCCTAAGCCTAAGGGCTGGGGCGCCCATGGCCTGGGGCTCCCAAAGCCTACGGGCTGGGGCGCCCCAGGACTATGGCTCCCTAAGGCTAAGTGCTGGGGCGCCCCAGGCCAGGGGCTACCTAAGCCTAAGTGTGGGGGCGCCTCAAAACTGGGGCTCCCTAAGCCGAAGGGCTGGGGTGCCCCAGGCCTATGCCTCCCGAAGCCTAAGGGCTGTGGCACCCCAGGTCTGGGGCTACCTAAGCCTAAGGGATGGGGCGCCCTAGGCCTGTGGCTCCCTAAGCCGAAGAGCTGGGGCGCCCCATGCCTGGGGCTCCCAAAGGCTAAGGGCGGGGGCACCCCAGGCCTGGGGCTCCCTAAGCCAAAGGGCGGGGGCGCCGAAGGCCTGGCGATCCCAACGCCTAAGGGCTGGGGCGCCCCAGGCCTGGGGTTCCCTAAGCCTTAGGGCTGGCGCACTCCAGGACTGGGACTCCCTAAGACTTAGTGCTGGGGCGCCCCAAGCCAGGGGATCCCTAAGTCTAAGGGCTGGGGGTCACCAGGCCTGGAGGTCCCAAAGCCTAAGGGCTGGGGCGCGCCTGCCTGGGTTCCCTAAACCTAGGGGCTGGGGTGCCCCAGTCTTGGGGCTCCAAAAGCCTAAGGGCTGGGGCGCCCAAGCGCTGGGGCTCACTAACCTAAGGGCTGGGGCGACCCAGGTTTGGGGCTCCCTAAGCCTAAGGGCTGGGTCGCCCGATGCCTGGGGCTCCTTAAGCCTAACGGCTGGGGAGCCCCAGGCCTGGGGCTCCCAAATCCTAAGGGCTGAGGCGCCCCTGTCCTGGGTTCCCTAAGCCTAAGGGCTGGGGCGCTCCAGACCTGGAGCTCTCTTAGACTAAGGCCTGGGGCGCCCCAGGTCTGGGGTTCCCAAAGCCTAAGGGCTGGGGCGCCCCAGGCCTGTGGCTCCCAAAGCGTAAGTGCTGGGGCGCCCCAGGACTGGGGCTCCCAAAGGCTAAGGGTTGGGGCGCCCCATGCCTGGGGCTCCCAAAGGCCAAGGGCTGGTACTCCCCAGGCCGGTGGCTCCCCAAGCCTAAGTGCTGGGGCGCCCCAGGACATGGGCTACCTAAGCCTAAGGGCTGGGGTGCCCCAGGCCTGGGGCTTCCTAAGCCTAAGGGCTGGGGCGCCCCAGGCCTGGGGCTCCGAAAGCCTAAGGGCTGGAGCACCCCAGGCCTGGGGATTCCAAAGCCTAAGGGCTTGGGCGCCCCAAGCCTGGGGCTCCCTAAGCCTTAGGGCTGGGGAGCCCCAGGGCAGGGGATCCCTAAGTCTAAAGGCTGGGGGTCACCAGGCCTGGAGGTCCCTAAGCCTATGGGCTGGGGCGCCTCTGGCCTGGGGCTCCCAAAGCCTAAGGGCTGGGGCGCCCCAGGCCTTGGGGTCCCTAAGCCTAGGGGCTGGGGTGCCCCAGGCTTGGGGCTCCAAAAGCCTAAGGGCTGGGGCGCCTCAGCGCTGGGGCTCCGTAACCCAAAGGGCGGGGGCGCCCCAGGCCTGGGGATCCCAACGCCTAAGGTCTGGAGAGCCCTAGGCCTGGGGATCCCAAAGCCTAAGGGCTGGGGCGCCCCAGGCCTGGGGTTCCCTAAGCCTTAGGGCTGGCGCACTCCAGGAGTGGGACTCCCTAAGACTTAGTGCTGGGGTGCCGCAAGCCAGGGGATCCCTAAGTCTAAGGGCTGGGGGTCACCAGGCCTGGAGGTCCCAAAGCCTAAGGGCTGGGGCGCCCCTGGCCTGGTTTCCCTAAGCCTAAGGGCTGGGGTGCCCCAGTCTTGGGGCTCCAAAAGCCTAAGGGCTGGGGCGCCCAAGCGCTGGGGCTCACTAACCTAAGGGCTGGGGCGACCAAGGTTTGGGGCTCCCTAAGCCTAAGGGCTGGGTCGCCCGATGCCTGGGGCTCCTTAAGCCTAAGGGCTGGGGAGCCCCAGGCCTGGGGCTCCCAAATCCTAAGGGCTGAGGCGCCCCTGTCCTGGGTTCCCTAAGCCTAAGGGCTGGGGCGCTCCAGACCTGGGGCTCCCTTTGCCTAAGGCCTGGGGCGCCCCAGGCCTGGGGTTCCCAAAGCCTAAGGGCTGGGGCGCCCCAGGCCTGTGGCTCCCAAAGCGTAAGTGCTGGTGTGCCCCAGGCCTGGGGCTCCCAAAGGCTAAGGGCTGGGGAGCCCCATGCCTGGGGCTCCCAAAGGCCAAGGGCTGGTACGCCCCAGGCCGGTGGCACCCTAAGGCTAAGTGCTGGGGCGCCCCAGGCCACCGGCTACCTAAGCCTAAGGGCTGGGGTGCCCCAGGCCTTGGGCTCCCAAAGCATAAGGGCTGGGCGCCCCAGGACTGTGGCTCCCTAAGGCTAAGTGCTGGGGCGCCCCAGGCCAGGGGCTACCTAAGCCTATTGGTGGGGGCGCCCCAAAACTGGGGCTCCCTAAGCAGAAGGGCTGGGGTGCCGCAGGCCTATGGCTCCCAAAGCCTAAGGGTTGTGGTGCCCCAGGTCTGGGATTCCCTAAGACTTAGTGCTGGGGCGCCCCAGGCATGGGGCTCCCAAAGCCTAAAGGCTGGGGCTCCCTGGGTCTGGGGCTACCTAAGCCTAAGGGCTGGGCCACCCAAGGCCTGGGGCTCCCAAATCCTAAGGGATGGGGCGCCCCAGTCCTGGGTTCCCTAAGCCTAAGGTCTGTGGCGCCCCAGACCTGGGGCTCCCTTAGCCTAAGGCCAGGGGCGCCCCAAGCCTGGGGTTCCCAAAGCCTAAGGGCTGGGGCGCCCCAGGCATGTGGCTCCCAAAGCCTAAGAGCTGGGGCGCCCCATGCTTGGGGCTCCCAAAGGCTAAGGGCTGGTACGCCCCAGGCCGGTGGCTCCCTAAGCCTAAGTGCTTGGGCGCCCAAGGTCTGGGGTTCCCAAAGCCTAAGGGCTGGGGCGCCTCAGGCCTGTGGCTCCCAAAGCCTAAGAGCTGGGGTGCCCCAGGCCTGGGGCTCCCAAAGGCTAAGGGCTGGGGAGCCCCATGCCTGGGGCTCCCAAAGGCTAAGGGCTGGTACGCCCCAGGCCGGTGGCTCCCTAAGCCTAAGTGCTGCGGCGTCCCAGGCCATGGGCTACCTAAGCCTGAGGGCGAGGGCGCCCCAGGCCTGGGGCTCCCTAAGCCGAAGGTCTGGGGCGCCCCATGCATGGGGCTCCCAAATCCTAAGGGCTGGGTCGCCCCAGTCCTTGGTTCCCTAAGCCTAAGGGCTAGGGCGCCCCAGGCCTGGGGCTCCCTAAGCCTAAGGGCTGGGGCGCCCCTGGCCTGGCGCTCCGAAAGACTAAGGGCTGGGTCGCCCCAGGCCTGGGGATCCCTAAGCCTAATAGCTGGTGCGCCCAAGGCCTGGGGCTTTTAAGCCTAAGGGCTGGGGCGCCCCAGGCCTGGGGCTCCGAAAGACTAAGGGCTGGGTCGCCCCAGGCCTGGGGCTCCGAAAGACTAAGGGCTGGGTCGCCCCAGGCCTGGGGATCCCAAAACCTAAGGGCTGGAGCGCCACAGAACTGGGGATCCCAAAGCCTAAGGACTGGGGCGCCCCAGGCCTGGGGCTCCCTAAGCCTTAGGGCTGGCGCACTCCAGGCCTGGGACTCCCTAAGACTTAGTGCTGGGGCGCCCCTGGCCAGGGGATCCCTAAGTCTAAGGGCTGTGGGTAACCAGGCCTGGAGGTCACTAAGCCTAAGTGCTGGGGCGCCCCTGGCCTGGGGCTCCCAAAGCCTAAGGGCTGGGGCACCCCAGGCCTGGGGGTCCCTAAGCCTAGGGGCTGTGGTGCCCCAGGCTTGGGGCCCCAATAGCCTAAGGGCTGGGGCCCCCCAGCCCAGGGGCTAGCTAACCTAAGGGCTGGGGCGACCCAGGTCTGGGGCTCCATAAGCCTAAGGGCTGGGTCGCCCGATGCCTGAGGCTCCTTAAGCCTAAGGGCTGGGGCGCCCCAGGCCTGGGGCTCCCAAATCCTAAGGCCTGCGGCGACCCAGTGCTGGGTTTCCTAAGCCTAAGGGCTGGGGTGCACCAGACCTGGGGCTCCCTTAGCCTATGGCCTGGGGTGCCCCAGTCCTTGGGTTCCCAAAGCCTAAGGGCTGGTTCGCTCTATGCCCCGGGCTCCTTAAGCCTAAGGGCTGGGGAGCCCCAGGCCTGGCGCTCCCAAATCCTAAGGGCTGAGGCGCCCCTGTCCTGGGTTCCCTAAGCCTAAGGGCTGGGGCGCTCCAGACCTGGGGTTCCCTTAGCTTAAGGCCTGGGGCGCCCCAGGCCTGGGGTTCCCAAAGCCTTAGGGCTGGGGCGCCCCAGGCCTGTGGCTCCCAAAGCGTAAGTGCTGGGGCGCCCCATGCCTGGGGCTCCCAAAGGCTAAGGGCTGGGGCGCCTCATGCCTGGGGCTCCCAAAGGCCAAGGGCTGGTACGCCCCAGGCCGGTGGCTCCCTAAGCCTAAGTGCTGGGGCGCCCCAGGCCACCGGCTCCCTAAGCCTAAGGGCTGGGGTGCCCCAGGCCTGGGGCTCCCTAAGCCTAAGGGCTTGGGCGCCCCAGGCCTGGGGCTCCGAAAGCCTAAGGGCTGGAGCACCCCAGGCCTGGGGATTCCAAAGCCTAAGGGCTGGGGCGCCCCAAGCCTGGGGCTCCCTAAGCCTTAGGGCTGGCGCACTCCAGGCCTGGGACTCCCTAAGACTTAGTGCTGGGGAGCCCCAGGTCAGGGGATCCCTAAGTCTAAGGGCTTGGGGTCACCAGGCCTGGAGGTCCCTAAGCCTATGGGCTGGGGCGCCTCTGGCCTGGGGCTCCCAAAGCCTAAGGGCTGGGGCGCCCCAGGCCTGGGGGTCCCTAAGCCTAGGGGCTGGGGTGCCCCAGGCCTGGGGCTCCAAAAGCCTAAGGGCTGGGGAGCCCCAGCGCTGGGGCTCCCTAACCTAAGCGCTGGGGCGACCCAGGCCTCTGGCTCCCTATGCCTAAGTGCTGTGGCACCCCAGGCCAGGAGCTACCTAAGCCCAAGGGCATGGGCGCCCCAGGTCAGGGGCTCCCTAATCCGACGGGCAGGGGTGCCCCAGGCATGGGGCTCCCAAAGCCTAAAGGCTGGGGCTCACCGGGTCTGGGGCTACCTAAGCCTAAGGGCTGGGCCAACCCAGGCCTGGGGCTCCCAAATCCTAAGGGATGGGGCGCCCCAGTCTTGGGTTCACTAAGCCTAAGGGCTGGGGCACCCCAGGCCTGGGGCTCCCTAAGCCTAAGGGCTGGGGCGCCCTAGGCCTGGGGTTCCCAAAACCTAAGGGCTGGGGCGCCCCAGGCCTGGGGCTCCCAAAGCCTAAGAGCTGGGGCGCCCCAGGCCTGGGTTCTCTTAGCCTAAGGGCTAGGGCGCCCCAGGCCTGGGGCTCCCTAAGCGTAAGGGCTGGGGAGCCCAAGGCCTGGGGCTTTTAAGCCTAAGGGCTGGGGCGCAGCAGGCCTGGGGCTCCGAAAGCCTAAGGGCTGGGTGTCCCCAGGCCTGCGGATCCCAAAGCATAAGGGCTGGAGCGCCCCAGGCCTGGGGTTCCCAAAGCCTAAGGGCTGGGGCGCCCCAGGCATGGGGCTCCCTAAGCCATAGGGCTGGCGCACTGCAGGCCTGGGACTCCCTAAGAATTAGTGCTGGGGCGCCCCAGGCCATGGGATCCTGAGTCTAAGGGCTGGGGGGTCACCAGGCCTGGAGGTCCCTAAGCCTAACGGCTGGGGCGCCCCTGGCCTGGGGCTCCCAAAGCCTAAGGGCTGGGGCGACCCAGGCCTGGGGATCCCAAAGCCTAAGGGCTGGAGCGCACAGGCCTGGGGATCCCAAAGCCTAAGTGCTGGGGCACTCCAGGCCTGGGACTCCCTAAGACTTAGTGCTGGGGCGCCCCAGGCATGGGGATCCCAAAGCCTAAAGGCTGGGGCTCCTTGGGTCTGGGGCTACCTAAGCCTAAGGGCTGGGCCACCCAAGGCCTGGGGCTCCCAAATCCTAAGGGATGGGGCGCCCCAGTCCTGCGTTCACTAAGCCTAAGGGCTGAGGCGCCCCAAGCCTGGGGCTCCCTAAGCCTAAGGGCTGGGGCGCCCTAGGCCTGGGGTTCCCAAAACCTACGGGCTGGGGCGCCCTAAGCCTGCGGCTCCCAAAGCCTAAGAGCTGGGGCTCCCCAGGCCTTGGGCTCCCAAAGCATAAGGGCTGGGCGCCCCAGGACTGTGGCTCCCTAAGGCTAAGTGCTGGGGCGCCCCAGGCCAGGGGCTACCTAAGCCTATGGGTGGGAGCGCCCCAAAACTTGGGCTCCCTAAGCAGAAGGGCTGGGGTGCCGCAGGGCTATGGCTCCCAAAGCCTAAGGGTTGTGGTGCCCCAGGTCTGGGATTCCCTAAGACTTAGTGCTGGGGCGCCCCAGGCATGGGGCTCCCAAAGCCTAAAGGCTGGGGCTCCCTGGGTCAGGGGCTACCTAAGCCTAAGGGCTGGGCCACCCAAGACCTGGGGCTCCCAAATCCTAAGGGATGGGGCGCCCCAGTCCTGGGTTCCCTAAGCCTAAGGTCTGGGGCGCCCCAGACCTGGGACTCCCTTAGCCTAAGGCCTGGGGCGCCCCAAGCCTGGGGTTCCCAAAGCCTAAGGGCTGGGGCGCCCCAGGCATGTGGCTCCCAAAGCCTAAGAGCTGGGGCTCACCGGGTCTGGGGCTACCTAAGCCTAAGGGCTGGGCCAACCCAGGCCTGGGGCTCCCAAATCCTAAGGGATGGGGCGCCCCAGTCCTGGGTTCACTAAGCCTAAGGGCTGTGGCGCCCCAGGCCTGGGGCTCCCTAAGCCTAAGGGCTGGGGCGCCCTAGGCCTGGGGTTCCCAAAACCTAAGGGCTGGGGCGCCCCAGGCCTGGGGCTCCCAAAGCCTAAGAGCTGGGGCGCCCCAGGCCTGGGTTCTCTTAGCCTAAGGGCTAGGGCGCCCCAGGCCTGGGGCTCCCTAAGCGTAAGGGCTGGGGCGCCCCAGGCCTGGGGCTTTTAAGCCTAAGGGCTGGGGCGCAGCAGGCCTGGGGCTCCGAAAGCCTAAGGGCTGGGTGTCCCCAGGCCTGGGGATCCCAAAGCATAAGGGCTGGAGCGCCCCAGGCCTGGGGTTCCCAAAGCCTAAGGGCTGGGGCGCCCCAGGCATGGGGCTCCCTAAGCCATAGGGCTGGCGCACTGCAGGCCTGGGACTCCCTAAGAATTAGTGCTGGGGCGCCCCAGGCCAGGGGATCCCGAGTCTAAGGGCTGGGGGGTCACCAGGCCTGGAGGTCCCTAAGCCTAACGGCTGGGGCGCCCCTGGCCTGGGGCTCCCAAAGCCTAAGGGCTGGGGCGACCCAGGCCTGGGGATCCCAAAGCCTAAGGGCTGGAGCGCACAGGCCTGGGGATCCCAAAGCCTAAGTGCTGGGGCACTCCAGGCCTGGGACTCCCTAAGACTTAGTGCTGGGGCGCCCCAGGCATGGGGATCCCAAAGCCTAAAGGCTGGGGCTCCTTGGGTCTGGGGCTACCTAAGCCTAAGGGCTGGGCCACCCAAGGCCTGGGGCTCCCAAATCCTAAGGGATGGGGCGCCCCAGTCCTGCGTTCACTAAGCCTAAGGGCTGAGGCGCCCCAAGCCTGGGGCTCCCTAAGCCTAAGGGCTGGGGCGCCCTAGGCCTGGGGTTCCCAAAACCTACGGGCTGGGGCGCCCTAAGCCTGCGGCTCCCAAAGCCTAAGAGCTGGGGCTCCCCAGGCCTTGGGCTCCCAAAGCATAAGGGCTGGGCGCCCCAGGACTGTGGCTCCCTAAGGCTAAGTGCTGGGGCGCCCCAGGCCAGGGGCTACCTAAGCCTAAGGGTGGGGGCGCCCCAAAACTTGGGCTCCCTAAGCAGAAGGGCTGGGGTGCCGCAGGGCTATGGCTCCCAAAGCCTAAGGGTTGTGGTGCCCCAGGTCTGGGATTCCCTAAGACTTAGTGCTGGGGCGCCCCAGGCATGGGGCTCCCAAAGCCTAAAGGCTGGGGCTCCCTGGGTCTGGGGCTACCTAAGCCTAAGGGCTGGGACACCCAAGGCCTGGGGCTCCCAAATCCTAAGGGATGGGGCGCCCCAGTCCTGGGTTCCCTAAGCCTAAGGTCTGGGGCGCCCCAGACCTGGGACTCCCTTAGCCTAAGGCCTGGGGCGCCCCAAGCCTGGGGTTCCCAAAGCCTAAGGGCTGGGGCGCCCCAGGCATGTGGCTCCCAAAGCCTAAGAGCTGGGGAGCCCCATGCCTGGGGCTCCCAAAGGCTAAGGGCTGGTACGCCCCAGGCCGGTGGATCCCTAAGCCTAAATGCTTGGGCGCCCCAGGTCTGGGGTTCCCAAAGCTTAAGGGCTGGGGCGCCTCAGGCCTGGGGCTCCCAAAGGCTAAGGGCTGGTACTCCCCAGGCCGGTGGCTCCCTAAACCTAAGTGCTGCGGCGCCCCAGGCCATGGGCTACCTAAGCCTGAGGGCAAGGGCGCCCCAGGCCTGGGGCTCCCTAAGCCGAAGGTCTGGGGCGCCCCATGCATGGGGCTCCCAAATCCTAAGGGCTGGGTCGCCTCAGTGCTTGGTTCCCTAAGCCTAAGGGCTAGGGCGCCCCAGGCCTGGGGCTCCCTAAGCCTAAGGGCTGGGGCGCCCCTGGCCTGGGGCTCCCTAAGGCTAAGGGCTGGGGCGCCCCAGGCCTGGGGCTCCCTAAGCCTAATGGCTGGGGCGCCCAAGGCCTGGGGCTTTTAAGCCTAAGGGCTGGGGCGCCCCAGGCCTGGGGCTCCGAAAGCCTAAGGGCTCGGTCGCCCCAGGCCTGGGGATCCCAAAGCCTAAGGGCTGGAGCGTCACAGAACTGGGGATCCCAAAGCCTAAGGACGGGGGCGCCCCAGGCCTGGGGCTCCCTAAGCCTTAGGGCTGGCGCACTCCAGGCCTGGGACTCCCTAAGACTTAGTGCTGGGGCGCACCTGGCCAGGGGATCCCTAAGTCTAAGGGCTGTGGGTCACCAGGCCTGGAGGTCACTAAGCCTAAGGGCTGGGGCGCCCCTGGCCTGGGGCTCCCAAATCCTAAGGGCTGCGGCGCCCCAGTCCTGGGTTTCCTAAGCCTAAGGGCTGGGGTGCACCAGACCTGGGGCTCCCTTAGCCTAAGGCCTGGGGTGCCCCAGTCCTTGGGTTCCCAAAGCCTAAGTGCTGGGGCGCCCCAGGCCTGTGGCTCCCAAAGCCTAAGAGCTGGGGCGCCCCAGGCCTGGGGGTCCCTAAGCCTAGGGGCTGGCGTGCCCCAGGCTTGGGGCTCCAAAAGCCTAAGGGCTGGGGCGCCCCAGCCCTGGGGCTCCCTAACCTAAGGGCTGGGGCGACCCAGGTCTGGGGCTCCCTAAGCCTAAGGGCTGTTTCGCCCTATGCCTCGGGCTACTTAAGCCTATCGGCTGGGGTGCCCGAGACCTGGGGCTCCTTAAGCCTAATGGCTGGGGCTCCCCAGGCCTGGGGCTCCTTAAGCCTAAGGGCTGGGGCGCCCCAGGCCTGGGGCTCCCTATGCCTAAGTGCTGTGGCGCCCCAGGCCAGGAGCTACCTAAGCCCAAGGGCGTGGGCGCCCCAGGTCAGGGGCTCCCTAAGCCGAAGGGCAGGGGTGCCCTAGGCATGGGGCTCCCAAAGCCTAAAGGCTGGGGCTCCCCTGGTCTGGGGCTACCTAAGCCTAAGGGCTGGGCCAGCCCAGGCCTGGTCCTTCCAAATCCTATGGGATGGGGCGCCCCAGTCCTGGGTTCACTAAGCCTAAGAGCTGGGGCGCCCCCAGCCTGGGGCTCCCAAAGCATAAGGGCTGGGCGCCCAGGACTGTGGCTCCCTAAGGCTAAGTGGTGGGGCGCCCCAGGCCAAGGGCTACCTAAGCCAAAGGGTGGGGGCGCCCCAAAACTGGGGCTCCCTAAGCCGAAGGCTGGGGTGCCCCAGGCCTATGGCTCCCAAAGCCTAAGGGCTGTGGCGCCCCAGGTCTGGGGCTACCTAAGCCTAAGGAATGGGGCGCCCCAGGCATAGGGATGCCAAAGCCTAAGGGCTGGGGCGTCCCTGGCCTGTGCCTCCCTAAGCCTAAGGGCGGGGGCGCCCCAGGCCTGAGGCTCCCTAAGCCGATGGGCTGGGGTGCCCAAGGCCTGGGGATCCCTAAGCCTAAGGGCTAGGTCGCCACAGGCCTGGGGCTCCCTAAGCCGAAGTGCTGGGACGGCCCTGGCCTGGGGTTCCCAAAGGCTAAGGCCTGGGGCGCCCCATGCCTGAGGCTCCCAAAGGCTAAGGGCGGGGGCATCCCAGGCCTGGGGATCCCTAAGACAAAGGGCTGGGGCGCCCCAGGCCTGGGGCTCCCAAAGCCTAAGGGCTGGGGCACCCCGGTCTGGGGCTACCTAAGCCTAAGGGCTGGGGCGCCCCAAAACTTCGGCTCCCTAAGCCGAAGGGCTGGGGTGCCCCAGGCCTATGGCTCCCAAACTCTAAGGGCTGTGGCGCCCCAGGTCTGGGGTTACCTAAGCCTAAGTGATGGGGCGCCCCAGGCATGGGGATGCCAAAGCCTAAGGGCTGGGGCGTCCCTGACCTGTGCCTCCCTAAGCCTAAGGGCAGGGGCGCCCCAGGCCTGAGGCTCCCTAAGCCGATGGGCTTGGGCGCCCCAGTCCTGGGTTCCCTAAGCCTAAGGGCTGGGGCGCCCCAGACCTGGGCTCTCTTAGCCTAAGGCCTGGGGCGACCCAGGCATGTGGCTCCCAAAGCCAAGAGCTGGGGCGCCCTAGGCTTGTGGCTCCCAAAGGATAAGGGCTGGGGCGCCCCAGGCCTGGGGATCCCAAAGGCTAAGGGCTGGGACGCCCCAGGCCGGTGGCTCCCTAAGCCGAAGGTCTGGGGCGCCCCATGCATGGGGCTCCCAAATCCTAAGGGCTGGGTCGCCCCAGTCCTGGAGGTCCCTAAGCCTAAGGGCTGGGGCTCCCAAAGCCTAAGGGCTAGGGCGCCCCAGGCATGGGGCTCCCTAAGCCATAGGGCTGGCGCACTGCAGGCCTGGGACTCCCTAAGAATTAGTGCTGGGGCGCCCCAGGCCAGGGGATCCCGAGTCTAAGGGCTGGGGGTCACCAGACCTGGAGGTCCCTAAGCCTAACGGCTGGGGCGCCCCTGGCCTAGGGCTCCCAAAGCCTAAGGGCTGGGGCGACCCAGGCCTGGGGATCCCAAAGCCTAATGGCTGGAGCGCACAGGCCTGGGTATCCCCAAGCCTAAGTGCTGGGGCACCCCAGGCCTGGGGCTCCCTAAGCCTTAGGGCTGGAGCACTCCAGGCCTGGGACTCCCTAAGACTTAGTGATGGGGCGCCCCAGGCCAGGGGATCCCTAAGTCTAAGGGCTGGGGGTCACCAGGCCTGGAGGTCCCTAAGCCTAATGGGTTGGGCTCCCCAGGCCTGGGGCTCCTTCAGCCTAAGGGCTTTTGCGCCCCAGGCCTGGGGCTCCCTATGCCTAAGTGCTGTGGTGCCCCAGGCCAGGAGCTACCTAAGCCCAAGGGCGTGGGCGTCCCAGGTCAGGGGCTCCCTAAGCCGAAGGGCAGAGGTGCCCCAGGCATGGGGCTCCCAAAGCCTAAAGGCTGGGGCTCCCTGGGTCTGGGGCTACCTAAGCCTAAGGGCTGGGCCACCCCAGGCCTGGGGCTCCCAAATCCTAAGGGATGGGGCGCCCCAGTCCTGGGTTCAATAAGCCTAAGGGCTGGGGCGCCCCAGTTCTGGGGCTACCTAAGCCTATGGGATGGGGCACCCTGGCAGTGGGATGCCAAAGCCTAAAAACTGGGGCGTCCCTGGCCTGTGCCTCCCTAAGCCTAAGGGCGGGGGCACCCCAGGCCTAAGGCTCCCTAAGCCGATGTGCTGGGGCGCCTAAGGCCTGGGGATCCCTAAGCCTAAAAGCTAATGTCGCCCCAGGCCTGTGGCTCCCTAAGCCTACGTGCTGGTATGGCCCAGGCCTGGGGTTCCCAAAGGCTAAGGGCTGGGGCGCCCCATGCCTGGGGCTCCCAAAGGTTAATGGCGGGGGCACCCCAGGCCTGGGGCTCCGTAAGCCAAAGGGATGGGGCGCCCCAGACCTGGGGCTCCCAAATCCTAAGGGCTGCGGCGCCCCAGTCCTGGGTTCCCTAAGCCTAAGGGCTGGGGCGCCCCAGACCTGGGGCTCCCTTAGCCTAAGGCCTGCGGCGCCCCAGGCCTGGGGTTCCCAAAGCCTAAGGGCTGGGTCTCCCCAGTCCTGGGTTCCCTAAGCCTAAGACCTGGGGCGCCCCGTCCTGGGGCTCCATAAGCTAAGGACTGGGTTGCCCCAGGCCTGGGGCTTCCTAAGCCTAAGGGCTGGGGCGACCAAGGCCTGGGGCTTTTAAGCCTAAGGGCTCGGGCTCCCCAGGCCTGGGGCTCCGAAAGCCTAAGGGCTGGGTCGACCCAGGCCTGGGGATCCCAACGCCTAAGGCCTGGAGCGCCCTAGCCCTGGGGATCCAAAAGCCTAAGGGCTGGGGCGCCCCAGGCCTGGGGCTCCCTAAGCCTTAGGGCTGGCGCACTCCAGCACTGGTACTCCCTAAGACTTAGTGCTGGGGCGACACAGGCCAGGGGATCCGTAAGTCTAAGGGCTGGGGGTCACCAGGCCTGGAGTTCCGTAAGCCTAATGGCTGGGGCACCCCTGGCTTGGGGCTCCCAAAACTTAAGGGCAGGGGCGCCGCAGGCCTGGGGGTGCCTAAGCCTAGGGGCTGGGGTGCCCCAGTCTTGGGGCTGCAAAAGCCTAAGGGCTGGGGCGCCCCAGCGCTGGGGCTCCCTAACCTAAGGGCTGGGGCGACCCAGGTCTGGGGCTCCCTAAGCCTAAGGGCTGGGTCGCCCGATGCCTGGGGCTCCTTAAGCCTAAGGGCTGGGGCGCCCCAGGCCTGGGGCTCCCTTAGCCTAAGGCCTGCGGCGCCCCAGGCCTGGGGTTCCCAAAGCCTTAGGGCTGGGGCACCCCAGGCCTTGGGCTCCCAAAGGCTAAGGGCTGGGGCGCCCCATGCTTGGGGCTCCCAAAGGCTAAGGGCAGGGACGCCCCAGGCCTGGGGCTCTCTAAGCCGAAGGCCTGGGGCGCCCCATGCATGGGGCTCCCTAATCCTAAGGGCTGGGTCGCCCCAGTCCTGGGTTCCCTATGCCTAAGGGCTAGGGCGCCCCAGGCCTGGGGCTCCCTAAGCCTAAGGGCTAGGGCGCCCCAGGCCTGGGGCTCCCTAAGCCTAACGGCTGGGGCGCCCCAGGCCTGCGGCTCCCTAAGGCTAAGGCCTACGGTGCCTCAGGCCTGGGGCTCCCTAAGCCTAAGGGCTGGGGTGCCCAAGGCCTGGGGCTTTAAAGCCTAAGAGCTGGGGCGCCCCAGGCCTGGGGCTCCGAAAGCCTAAGGGCTGGAGTGCCCCAGGCCAGGGGATCCCAAAACCTAAGGGCTGGAGCGCCCCAGGTCTGGGGCTCCCTAAGCCTTAAGGCTGGCGCACTCCAGGCCTGGGACTCCCCAAGACTTAGTGCTGGGGTGCCCCAGGCCAGGGGATCCCTAAGTCTAAGGGCTGGGGGTCACCAGGCCTGGAGGTCCCTAAGTCTAAGGGCTGGGGCGCCCCTGGCCTGGGGCTCCCTAAGCCTAAGGGCTGGGGCGCCCTAGGTCTGGGGGACCCAAAGCCTAAGGGCTGGGGCTTCCAAGCCCAGGGGCTCCCAAAGCCTAAGAGCTGTGGCGCCACAGGCTTGGGGCTCCCAAAGCATAAGGGATGGGCGCCCCAGGACTGTGGCTCCCTAAGGCTAAGTGTTGGGGCGCCCCAGGCCAGGGGCTACCTAAGCCTAAGGGTGGGGGCGCCCCAAAACTGGGGCTCCGTAAGCCGAAGGGCTGGGGTACCCCAGGCCTATGGCTCCCGAAGCCTAAGGGCTGTGGCGCCCCAGGTCTGGGGCTCCCAAATCCTAAGGGATGGGGCGCCCCAGTCCTGCGTTCACTAAGCCTAAGGCCTGAGGCGCCCCAGGCCTGGGGCTCCCTAACCTAAGGGCTGGGGCGCCCTAGGCCTGGGCTTCCCAAAACCTAAGGGCTGGGGCGCCCCAAGCCTGGGGCTCCCAAAGCCTAAGAGCTGGGGCGGCCCAGGCCTGGGGCTCCCAAAGCATAAGGGCTGGGCGCCCCAGGACTGTGGCTCCCTAAGTCTAAGTGCTGGGGCGCCCCAGGCCAGGGGCTACCTAAGCCTAAGGGTGGGGGCGCCCCAAAACTGGGGCTCCCTAAGCAGAAGGGCTGGGGTGCCGCAGGCCTATGGCTCCCAAAGCCTAAGGGTTGTGGCGCCCCAGGTCTGGAGCTACCTAAGCCTAAGGGTTGGGGCGCCCCAGGCATTGGGATGCCAAAGCCTAAGGGCTGCGGCGCCCCAGTCCTGGGTTCCCTAAGCCTAACGGCTGGGGCGCCCCAGATCTGGGGCTCCCTTAGCCTAAGGCCTGGGCCGCCCCAAGCCTGGGGTTCCCAAAGCCTAAGGGCTGGGTCGCCCCAGGCCTGTGGCTCCCAAAGCCTAAGAGCTGGGGCGCCCCAGGCCTGGGGCTCCCAAAGGCTAAGGGCTGGGGAGCCCCATGCCTGGGGCTCCCAAAGGCTAAGGGCTGGTACGCCCCAGGCCGGTGGCTCCCTAAGCCTACGTGCTGCTGCGCCCCAGGCCATGGGCTACTTAAGCCTGAGGGCGAGGGCGCCCCAGGCCTGGGGCTCCCTAAGCCGAAGGTCTGGGGCGCCCCATGCATGGGGCTCCCAAATCCTAAGGGCTGGGTCGCCCCAGTCCTTGGTTCCCTAAGCCTAAGGGCTAGGGTGCCCCAGGCCTGGGGCTCCCTAAGCCTAAGGGCTGGGGCGCTCCTGGCCTGGGGCTCCCTAAGGCTAAGGGCTGGGTTGCCCCAGGCCTGGGACTCCCTAAGCCTAAGGGCTGGGGCGCCCCAGGCCTGGGGCTCCGAAAGCCTAAGGGCTGGGTCGCCCCAGGCCTGGGGATCCCAAAGCCTAAGCGTTGGAGCGCCACAGAACTGGGGATCCCAAAGCCTAAGGTCTGGGGCGCCCCAGGCCTGGGGCTCCCTAAGCCTTAGGGCTGGCGCACTCCAGGCCTGGGACTCCCTAAGAGATAGTGCTGGGGCGCCCCCGGCCAGGTGATCCCTAAGTCTAAGGGCTGGGGGTCACAAGGCCTGGAGGTCCCTAAGCCTTAGGGCTGGGGCGCCCCTGGCCTGGGGCTCCCAAAGCCTAAGGGCTGGGGCGCCCCAGGCCTGGGGGTCCCTAAGCCTAGGGGCTGGGGTGCCCCAGGCTTGGGGCCCCAATAGCCTAAGGGTTGGGGTGACCCAGCCCTGGGGCTAGCTAACCTAAGGCCTGGGGCGACCCAGGTCTGGGGCTCCATAAGCCTAAGGGCTGGGTCGCCCGATGCCTGAGGCTCCTTAAGCTTAAGGGCTGGGGCGCCCCAGGCCTGGGGCTCCCAAATCCTAAGGGTTGCGGAGCCCCAGTCCTGGGTTTCCTAAGCCTAAGGGCTGGGGCGCACCAGACCCGGGGCTCCCTTAGCCTAAGGCCTGGGGCTCCCCAGTCCTGGGGTTCCCAAAGCCTAAGGGCTGGGGCGCCCCAGGCCTGTGGCTCCCAAAGCCTAAGGGCTGGGGCGCCCCAGCCCTGGGGCTCCCTAACCTAAGGGCTGGGGCGACCCAGGTCTGGGGCTCCCTAAGCCTAAGGGCTGGTTCGCCCTATGCCTCGGGCTCCTTAAGCCTATGGGCTGGGGTGCCCGAGACCTGGGGCTCCTTAAGCCTAATGGCTGGGGCTCCCCAGGCCTGGGTCTCCTTAAGCTTAAGGGCTGGGGCGACCCAGGCCAGGGGCTACCTAAGCCTAATGGCGGGGGCAACCCAAACTTGGGGCTCCCTAAGCAGAAGGGCTGGGGGGCCCCAGGCCTGGGGCTACCTTAAGCCTAAGGGATGGGGCACCCCAGGCCTGGGGTTCCCAAAGCCTTAGGGCGGGGGCGCCCCAGGCCTGGGGCTTCTAAGCTGCAGGGCTGGGGGGCCCCAGGCCTGGGGTTCCCAAAGGCTAAGGGCTGGGGTGCCCCAGGTCTAGGGCTCCCAAGGCCTAAGAGCTGTGGCGCTCCAGGCCTGGGGCTGCCTAAGCCTAAGGGCTGAGGCGTCCCAAGCCTGTGGATCCCTAAGCCTAAGAGCTGGGGCGCTCCAGGCCTGGGGTTGCCAAAGCCTAAGGGCTGGGGCGCTCCAGTCCTGGGGCTCCCAAAACCTAAGGGCTGGGGCGTCCCAGGCCTGGGGCTCCCAAAGCCTAAGGGCTGGGGTGTCCCAGGCCAGGGGCTCCCAAAGCCTAAGGGCTGGGGCGGCCCAGGCCTGGGGCTCTCAAACCTAAGGCCGGGGCGCCCCAGGTCTGGGGGTCCCAAAGCCTACGGGCTGGGGCGCCCCAGGCCTGGGGCTCCCAAATCCTAAAGCCTTGGGCGCCCCATGCCAGGGTCTCCCAAAGTCTAAGGGCTTCTGATTTTGTTTTCTTTTTACAAACACACACACACAAACATTCACATTCAAAACCATGCAGAATCTCTAGAGGGCTTCTGACTTCGTGTCCTTTTTTACACATACACACTCACACTGATACCCTTGAAAAATCTCTGGAGGGCTTCTCGTTCGTGTCATATTTACATACACACCCACACACAAGCACACACTTGGAGAATATCTGGAAGGCTTCTAACGTCGTGTCCTTTTTACCTACACATGCACACACCTTTGCAGAATATCTGGAGGTTTTGACATCGTGTCATTTTTAAATACACACACACACATACACTCAGATCTTTGCAGAATCCCTAGAGGGCTTCTGGCTTCCTGTCTTTTTACACACATACAAACATATACACGCGACCTTGCACAATCTCTGGAGGGCTTCAGACGTCGTGTCCTTTTAACACACACACACACCACACACTCACATTCTTGCAGAATCTCTGGAGGGCTTCTGACGTAGTGTTCTTTTTACACACACACATCCTTGCATAATATCTGCAGGGCTTCTGATTTCGTGTCCTTTTTACAAACACACACACACACACCTTTGCAGAATACCTTGAGGGCTTCTTACTTCGTGTCTTTTTTACACACACACACCCTGGCAGAACCTCTGGAGAACTTCTGACTTTGAGTCCTTTTTAAACACTCTCTCACACACACACACACACTGTTGAAGAATCTCTAAAGGACTCTGACATCGTGTCCTTTTTACACACTCACACACACACACCCTGGCAGAATCTCTGGAGGGCTTCTGATTCGTGGCTTTTTACACACACACACACACACACACACACACACACACACACTCAGATCTTTGCAGAATCCCTAAAGGGCTTCTGGCTTCTTGTCTTTTTACACACATACAAACACATACACACGACCTTGCACAATCTCTGGAGTGCTTCAGACGTCGTGTCCTTTTAACACACACACACCACACACTCACATTCTTGCAGAATCTCTGGAGGGCTTCTGACGTAGTGTTCTTTTTACACACACACATCCTTGCATAATATCTGCAGGGCTTCTGATTTCGTGTCCTTTTTACAAACACACACACACACACACCTTTGCAGAATACCTTGAGGGCTTCTTCGTGTCTTTTTTACACACACACACACACACACACACACACACACACACCCCCTGGCAGAACCTCTGGAGAACTTCTGACTTTGAGTCCTTTTTAAACACTCTCACACACACACACACACACTGTTGAAGAATCTCTAAAGGACTCTGACATCGTGTCCTTTTTACACACTCACACACACACACCCTGGAAGAATCTCTGGAGGGCTTCTGATTCGTCGCTTTTTACACACACACACACACACACACACACACACACACACACCTTTGCAGAATCACCAGAGGGCTTCTGATTTTGTTTCCTTTTTACACACACACACACACACACACACATACACGCACTCTTGCAGAATCTCTTGAGGGCTACTTACTTCGTATCCCATTTACTCGCGCGCACACACACACACACACTCACACCCTTGAAGAATATCTGGAGGGCTTCTGACGTCGTTTCCTTCTTACACAAACACATACACACACGCACCCTTGCAGAATCTTTGGAGTGCTTTTGACTTTGTGTCCTTTTTACACACAAACACACATACACACACTCATACCCTTTCAGAATCTCTGGAGGGCTCCTGACTTCGGGTCCTTTTTACATACATACTCACATACACGCACCCTTCTAGAATCTCTAGAGGGCTTCTGACTTCATATCCTTTTTACACACACATACACACACTCACACTCATACACTTGCAGAATCTCTGGAAGGCTTCTGACTTCTTTTTACACACACACACACACACACATATATACCATTGCAAATCTAGAAGGCTTCTGATTTGGTGTCCTATTCACCCACACAAATACACACACAACCTTGCAAAATCTCTGGAGGGCTTCTGATTTCCTGTCCTTTGTACACACACACAAACCTTGGCAGAATTGCTATAGGGCTTCTGACTTCGTGTTCCTTTAACACACACACACACACATTCCATTGCTGAATCTCTAGAGGACTTCTGACTTCGTGTCCTGTTTACACACAGACATCCACACCTTGCTGAATCTCTGGAGGGCTTCTGACGTCGTGTCTCTTTTACACACACATACACTCACACTCTTGTAGAATCTCTGGAGTGCTTCTGACGTCATGTTCTTTTCACACACACAATTGCATAATATCTGCAGGGCTTCTGACTTCGTGTCTTTTTTACAAACACACACACACACCCTTGCAGAATATCAGGAGGGCTTCTGACTTCGGGTCCTTTTTACACACACACATACACACACACACACACACACACACCCTTGCAGAATATCAGGAAGGCTTCTGACTTCGTGTCCTTCTTACACACTCACACACATATATGCACACATGCACGCATCCTTTCAGAATCTCTGGAGGGCTACTTACTTCATGTCCTTTTTACTCACACATACACACACACACACAGACACACTCATACCGTTGCAGAATATCTGGAGGGCTTCTGAAGTCGTGTTTTTTCCACACAAAAAAACACACACACCCTTGAAGAATCTCTGGAGGACTTTTGACTTAATGTCCTTTTTACCAAAACACACACACATATTCAAGCACCCTTGCACAATCTCTGAAGGGCTTCTGACTTCGTGTCTTTTTTTACACACACACACACACACACACACACACACACACACACACACACACACACCCTGGAAGAACCTCTGGAGAACTTTTGACTTTGAGTGCTTTTTAAACACTCTCACACGCACACACTGTTGAAGAATCTCTAAAGGACTCTGACATCGTGTCCTTTTTTACACACACACACACACACACACACACACACACACACACACCCTGGCAGAATCTCTGGAGGGGTTCTGACTTCGTCGCTTTTTACACACACACACACCCACACACACACACACACACACACACACACACCTTTGCAGAATGATCAGAGGGCTTCTGATTTTGTTTCCTTTTTACACACACACACACACACATACATACACGCACCTCTTCAGAATCTCTGGAGGGCTACTTACTTCGTGTCCTTTTTATTCACACACACTCACACTACTTCCCCTACAGTATCTCTAGAGGGCTCTGACTACGTGGCTTTTTTACAAACACACAAACAAAATACACCTCTGCAGAATCTCTAGGGGGCTTCGGACATGGTTTCCTTTTTTTACACATGCACACACACACACACCCTTGCTGAATTGCTAGAGGGATTCTGATTTTGTTTCCTTTTTACAGACACACACATAGATACACGTACACTTGCAGAATCTCTAGAGGGATTCTGATTTCGTGTCTTTTATACACACACACAAACCTTGGCAGAATCTCTTCAGGGCTTCTGACTTCGTGTTCCCTTAACACACACACAAACATACCGTTGCAGAATCTCTAGAGGACTTGAGACTTTGTTTACTTTTTACACACACACAAACACATTCACACTCATACCCTTGCAGAAACTCTGTAGGGCTTCTGAATTCGTGTCCTTTTTACACACACAAACAAACACACACTCTCACCATTGCTAAATCTCTGGAAAGCTTCTGACGTCGTGTCTTTTTTACACACACACACACACACACACACACACACACTCACACCCTTGAAGAATATCTGGAGGGCTTCTGACATCGTGTCTTTCTAACACACACACATACACACCTGCACCCTTGCAGAATCTCTGGAGAGCTTTTGATTTCATGTCCTTTTTACACACACACACACACTCACTCACACTCATACCCTTGCAGAATCTCTGGAGGGCTCCTGCTTCGGGTCCTTTTTACACACACACTCACATACACACACCCTTCCAGAATCTCCCGAGGGCTTCTGACTTCATGTACTTTTTACACATACACACACACACACACACACAAATACACTTGCAGAATCTCTGGAAGGCTTCTGACTTCTTTTTACATACACAAACACACACACACACACACACACATACATACCGTTGCAAATCTAGAAGGCTTCTGATTTGGTGTCCTATTCACCCACACAAATACACACACAACCTTGCAAAATCTCTGGAGGGCTTCTGATTTCCTGTCCTTTGTACACACACACAAACCTTGGCAGAATCGCTATAGGGCTTCTGACTTCGTGTTCCTTTAACACACACACAAACACACACACATTCCATTGCTGAATCTCTAGAGGACTTCTGACTTCGTGTCCTCTTTACATACAGACATCCACACCTTGCTGAATCTCTGGAGGGCTTCTGACGTCGTGTCCCTTTTAAACATACATACACTCACACTCTTGCAGAATCTCTGGAGGGCTTCTGACTTCATATTCTTTTCACACACACACACACACACAATTGCATAGTATCTGCAGGGCTTCTGACTTCGTGTCCTTTTTACAAACACACACACACACACCCTTGCAGAATATCAGGAGGGCTTCTGACTTCGTGTCCTTCTTACACACACACATACACATATGCACACATGCACACACCCTTTCATCATCTCTGGAGGGCTACTTACTTCGTGTGCTTTTTACTCACACACACACACACACACACACACACTCACACCCTTGAAGAATATCTGGAGGGCTTCTGACGTCGTGTTCTTTTTACACACACACAACCTTGCATAATATCTGCAGGGCTTCTGACTTCGTGTCCTTTCTTCAAACACACACACACCCTTGCAGAATCTCTAGAGGGTTTCTGACTTCGTGTTCTTTTTCCACACACGCACACACACTAACACCCTTGCAGAATCTCTGGATGTCTTCTGACTTCGTGTTCTTTTTCCACACACACACACACACACACACACTTGCAAAATATCTGCAGGGCTTCTGACTTCGTGTCCTTTTTACAAACACACACACACACACACACACACCGTTGCAGAATATCAGGAGGGCTTATGACTTCGGGTCCTTTTTAAACACACACATACACACACACACACACACTTGCAGAATATCAGGAAGGCTTCTGACTTCGTGTCCTTCTTACACACTCACACACACATATGCACACGTGCAAGCACCCTTTCAGAATCTCTGGA